>NC_088221.1:18336192-18648692 GCF_036934945.1 Oncorhynchus masou masou | reverse complement strand
CCAAATGGTCTCCCCCTCAACTAACGCACCACCGAGCTCCATCCACTCTCCTCTTATACCTGGTAGTCTATTGTTCCAGTGAAGGAGGAAATAGGCCTCTGTGTTGAGCGTCTGTTAGCTGCTTTCATCTGGGCCTCCTCTGCTGTTCATCTGATTACGTTTCATCTGAATGAAGCTGCGGATGCATTTACCGAAGTGGCTTTCATTCTCATGTGATTCACCTCAACAAAATACTGCCAGGCCCTTTATCAAGACCCAGCTTCACCTAAACCTTACGGCGAGACTTTCTAATGGAATACCTCCAATAAGTACGCAAGCGCATTAGTTCACCCCTCTGAACCTGTATTACAGGCCAGACCAGTACTATAGAACCCTGGTCATTCTTGTGATGTAAAGGCCGTGTTAGCCCATTGAGCTAAACGTCTAGGCATTAGTCTTTAAACAAAACTGAGTTTTGACTAATGA
This sequence comes from Oncorhynchus masou masou, assembly GCF_036934945.1. Taxonomy (NCBI): domain Eukaryota; kingdom Metazoa; phylum Chordata; class Actinopteri; order Salmoniformes; family Salmonidae; genus Oncorhynchus; species Oncorhynchus masou. The sequence goes on along the minus strand of NC_088221.1, from coordinate 18,648,227 downwards.
CGATCCCTGCCTAAACTAGAAAAGAAATAATAGAAAAGAAATAAAGATGGCTCGGTGTGTAGATACAAGAGGAAAAGGGACATAGAAACAGAGAACCTTAGATGATGACACCCTCATCCAATTGGCAGAAAATGGGATGAAAATTAGATTAAAAGCATAAATATGCGAATCCCTGTTCGCCGGTTGTAACGATACAAAAGACATGTGCACGCATGTGAAAGTGGATTATGGTCTACACTCTGTGGTGGAGGAGAATCAGAATCAGAACCCATGTGGCGTCGCAGACAGCATTCACACTGAATTTGCAGGTTTTTGCGTCAGCCCTGCTCGAACACATTCAGATAATCATGGCCCAGGTTAGATGATTAGTAGAATCAGGTTTTTTTAAAGCAGGACTCCAGCCTGCAGACCCATAGCTCGTGCTCAGGAGGAATGTTGGCTACCCCTGGTCTAGATTAGAGGGTCGTTGGTTCAAATCATGGCTGCCATACTAGTACTAAATGTCACGCTGTAGGTAAATGCATTGGTTACACTTTTATATATATATATATATATATATATATATATATATATATATATATATATATATATATATATAGATATAGATGTAGATGTAGATGTAGATAGATAGAGATAGATATAGAGAGAGAGAGAGAGAGAGAGAGAGAGAGAGAGAGAGAGAGAGAGAGAGAGAGAGAGAGAGAGAGAGAGAGAGAGAGAGACCCAGAACAACCAGTGGATTATATGACATTTTATTCTGTTACTGTGGCATTATGAGCTCCACTGTTGCTTTAACTCATATCTAATAAGGAGCAGGGTTTTTAGAGTTACATGAAGAGAGAAGGCTGGAGGATTAAAAATGAATCAGAAATATGAATAAACCATTTAATAAGAAATAACCTGGATGGGGAAGGATGAGGTTTCTAAAGTGAGTCCCTACTCTTTGTGATCTGGAATACTTGACTGTGATCTTTCTCTCTCTCTCTGTCTCTCTCTCTCTCCCTCTCTCTCTCTCTCCCTCTGTCTTGATAAAATTGGGACGCCATGCCAGTGCCCAATGGCTACTTATGTCTCAGATCTGACGGGGGGCAAGTCTTCCAGAAAAAAAACATGTTACAATATTTTGTTTCACCGTTGGCCAGTCTTTCCTATTGTTGAAAGAAGAGCCACACGTTTGGCAGTGTGTGTGCGTTCTTTTGTTTCAAAGCTCTGCTCTGCGTGTTTCGTTTTTTCAGGGATGAGAGAAACAAAGAGTTCCGTCATGTCTTCCCTAGGCTGTTAGCTGGAGCTGGCCTACTTCCTAAAAATAGCTTCTGATACCGAGGAAGATTAAGAGTTTTAAATGTACTTCCCGCTATCACTCTCTCTGTGTCTCTCTTTCCCCTCCAAACTAAAACGGAACATTGAGAACCCTGTTTATGTTTCATCTCTGGCTGCTAAAGTCGGATAGAACCAAGGCTACTTCAACCTGATTTTTTGTGAATGTATTTGTATGATAAGACTCATATTCTAATGTCATACAACCCAATGATTTTGATATCGATGGACTGTGATGCAACAGGTTATGGATGTTGTTTCCTCTGACAGGATCCATTTGATCATCAATCAACATTGAGTCTGTCTGACTATCAGTGCTTGTCGTAAATAACGTCTCCTGTCCATGGGAATCGTTTCATGGGGTAAATAGGAGGGGGGAGAGGGAGGGAGGGAGGGAGGGAGAGAGAGAGAGAGAGAGAGAGAGAGAGAGAGAGGGACAGAGAAGAAGATAACTGAAGGGAGGGAGAGGGAATGAGAAGAGAAGGAGGAGAAAAGATATGAAGGGAAAAGAGAGAGGGCGAAGTGGAGCCCATCCCTGGTGACTGCTAGTAAAATGTGTGTGTATGTGTGATGGAGGCTGATCCAGGACCTGTGTATGTGTGGTTGGAGAGGCTGCCTGCCTGCCTGCCAACTGAATCACTCAGCGTGGGAGTGTAAATATCCTCAAAGAGTAGTCTGTAGTCCCTGCTGCATGTGGGACCTCTCGCTCTGTCACTGTTTCTCCATCTCCCTCCTGTAGTTCATCTCTCTTCTTCCTCTCAGTCTCCCAGCACTAGTCCCTCTCCCCTGCACTTTCTCTCCCTCCACCTCTCCACCTTTATCTCTCTCTCCTATCTCTCTGTCTCTCTCTCTTTGTATCCATCTCCCCCCCAGTCTCCCTCCTGTTCACCTATCGGCACCAGTCCCTCCCTCCCTCCCTCCCTCCCTCCCTCCCTCCCTCCCTCCCTCCCTCCCTCCCTCCCTCCCTCCCTCCCTCCCTCCCTCCCTCCCTCCCTCCCTCCCATCTCTCTTAGATCTCTCTCTCTTGTTCTGTGTCACTGGACATTGTCGATTTATCAGAATGGTTTGGAGTTTTAGTGTCCCCTGTATTGTCTTGTCAGCATCTTGATGGCACTATTGTATACGTAGCCAAACACAATTTATTATCTGAATGTTGTTGTTTTGTTGTTGTTACTATTCTATTACAGTGGGATTGAGAAAAATTAGTGAAAGCGTGGCAATGGAAAAAAATTAAATTAGCCTGCAAAAATATTTAATAATAGAGTGAAGGTTGTCCACAAGACAATATACAGTACAGAATAGCCTACATAATGCTTGGGGAAGCCGTGTCTCTATTTGGCTGGCAAAGCTAATTGCCAGTGGGGTTTAGGCTTATTCAGGAACGTCATGCACCCCAAAAATCTGAGGGGGCATAAAATTTGTGAGGATGGCTGTGGGGTGGTTCCAAGGGGGATAGCAGTGGTGGGAAAAGTAACCAATTGTCATACTTGAGTAAAAGTAAATATCCCATAATAGATAATGACTCAATTAAAAGTAAAAGTCACCCAGTAAAATTCTACTCTAGTAAAAGTCTAAAAGTATTTGCTTTAAAATATACTTAAGTATCAAAAGTAAAAGTAAAAGTAGAAATAATTTAAAATTCCTTATATTAAGCAAAACAGAAGGCAACATTTTCTTGTTTTTTTAATTTACGGATAGAGGCACACTCCAACATTCAGATGTAAATTACAATGAAGCATGTGTGTTTAGTGAGTCTGCCAGATCAGAAGCAGTAGGGATGACCAGGGATGTTCTGTTGATAAGTGTAAGAATTGGACCATTTACCTGTCCTGCATTCAAAATGTAACGTGTACTTTTGGGTGTCAGGGAATATGTATGGAGTAAGAAGTACAATATTTTCACAAGGAATGTAGTGAAGTAGAAGTAAAATAGTAAAAATATAAATTGTAAAGTAAAGTACAGATACCCCCCGCCCCCCCAAAAATTGTACTTTAGAGTATTTTTTACTTAAGTACTTTACACCACTGGGGGCTAGGGCCACTATCTGTTGGGGGATTTTGCATGTGAAACAGATTTTTCCTGCATTTTAGAGACATAATTATTATGCTTGATTCTATGTAAATAAAAAAATGTCTGCATGTCTAAGCATACCTCTTGAGGTGTCTGTGTTCTGCCTGACTGGTTTCTTTTTTTTAGCAACTAAATATGCTTCTCTGCAACTCTGCTAAAATCTGGGTAAAATGTATAAAGGAATATCAGTCTTATTCAGTCCCTTTAGTTATTGCTTGCTTTTCTTAAGTCTACCAACCTTGCCAGCTACTCCAACTTGATAGACAGCCTGAAATAGCTTCTTGGTAGCTAGGATGTTGGGAACCTATCCGCGCTAGCTAAAGACAACTTCAGAAAATTGCTAGGTGGCTAGTAGTATGCTAGTAGGACTACACTGTAATAAATTGCTGGAAATATACAGCAAATCATTTACAGTTAGCTACTATGATTTTACAGTAAATTTTACAGTAAAGCACTGAATTACCTATTGTGCAGTATATTTAGAGCAGTGTACTGTGAATTATGGTGCGTTGTGGGAAAATGTTGTTGGCGGGGAAATAATCTCTGGCTCATTAACATATTTTGAGGCGTGCCTTGAAAGAGGCTATAGTTTGTTGTACCCGTCAGAGAGAATGCTGTACCAATGGAACTGATATGTGGTAGTAGTGCCTTAAAAATTGAATGTGTGTAGGGACAGATCAGATTGTCAGTAATTCTTACATCTTTACTGGTTGAGTGTCATCCCCTTTAATTATGGCCAGATTGCAAGCTATGGTTTAGGCCTCTAGCAGTGTAAGTGATATAAAACACAGAATATTCATAAAAAACGCTGCACTCTACATATACCAAGCAGCCAACCTGCTTGTACAAATGATATGTAATTACAGCAAAATACCAACATTATGATTACAGTAACATTTACTTTATTTCAGTATAGTAGGCTAATTTTACTGTATTGTTGCTATGATGTTACATTAACTTACAGGAAGCTGGTGGAAATTTACTGTAAATATTATAGTAATGTAAGTGTTCAGGTGGTTGTTGGTGCTTCAACAAACAAAGGAGAGGAGGGGTGCTCAACAACAATGACAAAAAATCATGAGGTAAAAAGAGTTGGAGCGCTCTACAAAAACACTCTGAGATCGATTTATTTACAGTAACGTAATTGGCACTAGCCAGAGATTGTTAAAGATACATCAAAATACCAAATACATTGAACAATGTATCATTAACTAAAACATTCCTAATAATGATTACAGAAAAATGTTTTACTTGCTATTACTGTGATGTGTTTTTTTTTTAATCAACCTTAGTTTAATGCACTTACTGTACTGTGCTCATTCGAGTAATATCCAGAAATGTGCTTTTCAGGTCTTCATTTTGATATTTTGGTCATTTTGCAGACGTTCTTATTCAAAGTGACTGAGTCAGTGTGTTCAACTAAGGCAGATCAACAAGAACACATCACAAGGAAAAAGATGATGCTTCTGTTACTGAGAATGTTGTTGAAGTTAAGTGGGCTACTTGCAAGTTTATCTTTGTATTGGAAAACCACCTCTCTAGCTTTATCTCTCTCTCCTGGCTCTCTGTCTCTTTATCCATCCCCCCTCAGTCCCCCCCCCCATTTACCTATCCTCTCAGCACCAGTCCCTCTCCCCAATTGCTCTCTTTCTCCCTTCCTCTCCTCTCTCCCTCTCTCACTTCTCTCTCCTTCCATCTCTCTTAGATCTCTCTCTCTTGTTCTGTGTCACTGGACATTGTCAATTTATCAGAATGGTTTGGAGTTTTAGTGTAAGTGTCCCCTGTATTGTCTTGTCAGCATCTTGATGTCACTACTGTATATGTAGCCGGACACAATTTGTTCTCTGAAGGTTGTTGTTTTGTTGTTGTTACTATTCTAGGGGTGGCAGGTAGCCTAGTGGTTAGAGCATTGGGCCAGAAACCGAAAAGATTGTTAGATTGAATCCCCGAGCTGACAAGGTAACAGTCTGCCGTTCTGCCCCTGAACAAGGCAGTTAACCCACTGTTCCTAGGCTGTCATTGTAAATAAGAATTTGTTCATAACTGACTTGTCTAGTTAAATAAATAAAAAATACTGTGGGACTGAGAAAGGTGGCAATGGAAAACACTTGAATAGCAAAAATACTTAATAATAGAGTGAAGGTTGTCCGCAAGACATCTGCAACAGTTTACTAACCACTGTGTGTCCAATAATGCACGGTACATTCTAGAAATACAGCATGTTTCTCTAGTCAGGTGTTACAGTGTAATGCTGTACATTTGTGTTTCAGTAAAGGTCCTGTAAATCTACAGTAATTTACTGGCTTCTGTGCAGCCAGTATTTTACTGTAAATGTATAGCAACTTACTGGCTACTGTGGTGCCAGTCATTTATTGTAAAAACAATTACTACAATTATTTGCAGTGTACAGAGAAATGTAACAATGTACTTTATTTATTTATTTACGTTTACGGCATGTGCCCTGTACTCACTGTGATGAGCATGACGCCTCTGGGCCTATTTTCAGTACAACTGGCTTTTTGAAAAGCATCTGAAGCCTGTGTGTGGTGACGCGCCAGCATCTCCCTCCCTTCCCTGCTTACCGCGGTCGCTGCCTGGTGTGACATGATGCTTGGTATTCCATGCAGCAGCCTCCCACGCCCCGCAGCCACCCACGCCAGGATCTGCGTCACGCAGCCGCGTGGGAGTGAGAGAGAAATGTAGCAAGAGAGGAGCAACCAACTCGGAACAGTAGGGGAGTAGGGATAAACCAACACTTAGCAGGTCCTTTATACTAAACTTCTATTGCCCACACTCGTTTTGCTTCTCGCCGTGAGGGGAGAATTGAAGAGCAAAAAAGGAACGAAAGGTTGGATGAGCGGTGCGAAGAGTTCTGCAGGTACGCGCCCGCGGTGGCCGCTTTCTTTCAATTTCTAGCAGGGAGCAAATTTGAGATGCGTCCATAGATTGACTAGACAATATGCTGAAGACAGACAACTTTAGATTGGACTTTTAATGGCCTAAATAATTGTGTGGACATGGGACAGCATTACGGATAATATAAAGAAGAGAGATAGGCTAGGACACTCGTTTATACTAGCCTATTGATGAATATTATTGATGAAGAGAGTGCACATCCTATTGTAACTAAGCCTCATTCATTCTGTTGGCACAACATTACGACGTTTTGTATGACTTTTATATGGGGAACGTGGAGTTTTGCACTGTGCGCTGAGCTACGCTGACAGACAGTAGAAACAGGATGTTTATTTATGTTTTTACTCTCGGAGTGGGAGACGCAAACCCGTTTATTCCTGGGCGAGGGGACGGCGGCGGTGGGAGTCTATCCGCAGCTGTGTAAAGAAAGCATCTGCTTGCTCCCTCCCTCGCTTCTGTCGTTTTCCCACAATGACTTAAATAACGTATGCTTTCCTTGTGGATTTTAAGCCTAGTTGGCATTGAGTACGTGACTGGGAACTTCTTTGGTTCATAGGCCTGCTTGATTCAATGCTTTCCAATAAGGAAGTGAGATATGCTATCCTGGGAAGTCAATTGTAAAGCATGCTTTCTCATGATATCAGGGATGATAGTCATCAGATTTAAATTAATTTGAGATGAAATGATGATCAATTCGAACAGCGAGAGCAGGATTTGAACCAATGACTCTGCAGTTACAGGGCCAGTGCAGAAGCATACCTCCCCTCTGTGCCATAAAGGTCAGGACATCTTGGCATAAAACTCACCTAACAGGGAGCCCAGATCGGAGGAACACATTTCCTGGGAGAAACGGAGGGATTATTCCACCACTGTCACTTTTGTAGGGGGGTTTCCTCTGATTTTCAGTTTTACTTTTTGCATAGTCTACAACTACCCTTTTTTTTAAGACCGTGATTCATACTAGTGTTAGTTAATTGGATATTTTAAAGGTTTTCAAGTCAGAAGTAAGTGTACCCAAACACCAGCTAGAACATCCAGTAATAAATGTTTCTCGGAAAATCACTGTTTTCCTTGTCTTTGAACCAGGTTAAGTAGATGCTATAGGGTACGTTTTTAAAGTGATTGTATATTTGTCGATAGGCTTTATTCAGTGTATTTTATTTCCATGACTAATATTACAAGACTCAGGAGGTGCTGGAGAGGTGGATCTAAGAGATTTGAAAGTCTATGTTTGAAATAAAAAAACAAGTCACCAATTACGGTTCCAAACGTATATTTATTTTCATTAAGAAAAAGCATTTGTCAAATCTTTTACTAAATGATAGTGCTCTAAACGTGTGCAAATTCCCATAGGAACACGGCCATTTTAAAAGCGCCAGGCTTGTGCAACGTGCCAAGGCTTCATTTTTCCTCTTACAGGAATGATGGACATATACATACGAGGAGAAAGCTGACATTTCTACCTACTGTATCCATTGATGTAAATATATCCTCTGTCTGATTCCCAGTTCGTCCACTAGATAGCAGTAGGAGATCACATGACGTCTCTTGTCCTCTTGAAACCAGTTGTGTCTAGTTTGGGTAGTGAGTCACTGTGCCAAAAAACGTCTGAACTGATTTTGAAGCCTGACATCTTAAAATGACCCTAGCAATTAAAAATAAATAAGACAAGACAGGTGAAGAAACTTCAAACTTCTGTTCCCATTCACTTTTCCTATTGTAAACGAGTGAGATAGATCATGGAGGTTGTGGAGGACGCATAGAAGGTCATGTGGATGGGGAAGGAAATTCAGTGCTTTACACTGACCATCAGGGTGTACCCTTTCCATGCATACTACAGGGCCCCAAACAACCACTCAAGAGTTTAACAGGTTAATATGTCATTTGAGAGTACTTTCCCAGAAACTTAAGAGGCAATGGCCAGAAACCCTCCAATGTTATCACACGTTTGGTGAGGGCTCTGATGAGGTTATACAGCCTAAATGGGTTTCAGCAACCACCCCTATAAAGTCCAGCTTCTGTGTTAAATATTCAGCTTGAGTACAGCACGACCTCACTGTCTTTGCAGCACTGACAAATTGACCTTTTTCTCTCCTTCTTGATGATTCTTTACAGAACACGGTGGTTCTTTTGAGAAAGTTAGAGGTAGTCGATGCCATGTGCTGTTTCTGAGAATAGCCAAAACACTGGATGCTTAGAGGGGTTTTGGGAGAGGAGCAACTGCTTCGACCTCTGATATTAAGGCGGACATGTGACTCAATCAACACTATCACAATGGAGCTTGAAAAGTTGATATCCAAAACAGGCAGAAGCAAACAAATTAATTGATTTCAAATCGTCTATGTATCATGTGCGAAGGCACCAGTTCTACTGTAGGTGTCGAGTAGAACACATAGCAGTACAGCAAGGTGTCCTATCCACCACGCAACTGGAAATGTAAATTGCATCGCATATTGGTTAGGTCTGATCTTTCGTCTTCATTGCAGGGCCAGAGAGGGTGAACACGAAGCCATTTATCACTGTCCACAAACACCTAGTCCACATGAAACAAGGGACTGTTCACCTGTGCCCGTCTGTGTTCTGTTTCAAATTCAGCTTTTAAGGAAAGACAGAAAAAAACTTGCCTGTTATTGTAAACGGCAGCGTCCATCCTGTGTGTCTTTGATCGGTGGTGTGCTCGGTAAAGGTGTGTGTGGTGTGGGTAGGTGTGAGGCACGCTCCATCAGGGGTATAAAAAAAAAGGAAGCCCCTTTCGGGCACGTGTTTGTCTGGATAAGGCTGACTCGCGGACAGGGAGAAGAAGAGTTACAGAGTGGGGAAGAGAGTAGATGTGTTTTAAAAACAGACTGATGATGGGGGGGTCTGCAGCCAGGTGTTATGCTGATATTAGGCTTGTGCGAGCTGCTCTAGCCATCCCACACCCTGTTGTTTCCACATCATTCCACCCAAGAAGTTCATTGTGATGATGTTGAATCAACGTGGAAAACTGCAAAAAGTAATCAGTTTAAGGGAATTTTATATTTTTGTCACCCAAATGTTCAACTAAATCCAATGGCATGGGGAATTCTTTTGTTGATTTCACGTTAGTTGACAACTCAACCAAATGTAAATCAATACTAGATGTTGAACTGGCGTCTGTGCCCAGTGGGTGTCCACTTTTTTAGTCGAGTTGTCAACAGACTCCATTCAGTACTGGGACTCAGCCACAGAGTGTGAGAGGAGGCACAGTGTCACAGTAATGATCCGTTGATGAGGGGGAAAACACTGGCTATTGGGTATAAGTAGCAATAATATAGCAGCCAAACAAACCTTATATGGCTGGTCCAAGGGATAGAGCTAATTAGAACAGCACATCGGGATAGGCAGAAGTGTGAGTGTGTGTGTGTGTGTGTGTGTGTGTGTGTGTGCGCGTGCGTGCGTGGAGGGCATAGCTTAAGTGGAGGGTGAGTCAAATCTAAATGGGCCTCTGTACTAGCCAGCAACCTGCCCTGTATCCCACTGTCACCCTTGCTCTATTTCACTCCCCTCACTGGCTGTGTTAGGTAGCTATAAAATGTACTGGGGACAGGGAGTGGGGGAAGAATGCACACACGCACACACAGTGGTTGACTCCATGCTGAGAGAGAGAGAGAGAGAGACCACCTACGTGTGCTGCAGAGGTGGCGTCTGGTATGTGACTCTCCCTCGTCTCCAGGAGTGTGGCAGGCTGGGCTCTCCTTAAGCTGTGTTCAGATCTGCCCGTCTGACTAATAATGCCCCATTATCACAGCTTCACATTCTTTATTCTGCTAATCGAGCGCCACTACTTTATACCTCACACCCGGAAAGGCTAATCTACAGTACTTATTGGTTAGGCTGTAGTAGTATGTGTTTTTTAAATATTTATGCTGTGTTTGTATGTTCATAGACTATTTATGATTTATTTGTTGTTCAAGGTTTTAGATCTGAGCTGTGCTTTGTTTCTCTGGAGGGTGATTTGCCTGTGTGTTTTGGTCAGGGATGGCGGCGGCGTTGCCCAGGACCCTGGGGGAGCTCCAGCTCTACAGGATCCTCCAGAGGGCCAACCTGCTGTCTTACTACGAGGCCTTCATCCAGCAGGGCGGCGACGACGTGCAGCAGCTGTGTGAGGCGGCCGAGGAGGAGTTCCTGGAGATCATGGCCCTGGTGGGCATGGCCAGCAAGCCCCTGCATGTGAGAAGGCTCCAGAAGGCCCTGCGAGACTGGGTCACCAACCCGGCCCTGTTCAACCAGCCCCTGGCCTCTCTCCCTGTCTGCAGCATCCCTGTCTACAAGCTAGAAGCTAACGGTAATGCTAACGCTAGCACCCACGTCAAAGTGCCCAAACCTCAGGCGTCAGCGTGTGTGGGGGAGCCCAGGAGAGGCGAAGCGTCGGCATCAGTGGTGGGGGGCGAGGGAGGAGGGGGTTCGGCCTCAGGGTCTCCACTGCAGAGGGTCAGTGAGCCCCGCTTCTGGGCCTCCTTGTCCTCCCACGGCGTGGGAGGGGGAGCGGAGAGCGAGCATAGCCTGTCCCCAGCGGAGTTGACCCTGGGTCTGGCTTCCCCCTCGTCCCCCCGCGGCGAGGAGGTACTAGATGCCGCGGCGTTGCGGTCGGTGGTGGAGTGTGTGGAGCGGCTGGCCCAGGCGCTGCCCCGGAGCGATCCGGCCGACGTGAAGGAAGGGCTGCGGGGCAACAAGAAGCTGGCCAAGATGATCTGCCACATCCTGGACATGGACGAGGACGACCCGAGGAGGGCGGAGGAGATACGCAAGTACAGCGCCATCTACGGACGCTTCGACTCCAAGAGGAAGGATGGCAAGCAACTTACGCTGCACGAGGTAGAGGGGGAAGAGGGTGTGTGTTTCTGGCTATCGCTGTGCAAGGAGTACAATATTTTCAGATGTGTGTTCGCTGCTGCTCTGCTTTAGATACGTTTGACCACGTGGTTTCAGAGAACCTGCTTTATAACTGCATAGAACAGTATCCTTATACCGCCACTCTCTTCTTCTCTCCCTCTTTCCCTCTTCTCCTCTCCCTCTTCCCCTCTTCTCCCCCCCCCCCCCTCTCTCTCTCTCTCTCTCTCTCTCTGTGTCTAGCTGACAGTGAACGAGGCAGCAGCTCAGTTGTGTATGAAGGAGGTGTCCCTGCTGACCAGGAGAGATGAGCTGTTTGGTCTGGCTAGACAGGTCTCACGGGAGGTCACCTACAAATACACCTACAGGACCAGCAAGTGAGAAGCTACCACACACACACACACACACACACACACACACACACACACACACACACACACACACACACACACACACACACACACGCACACTCAACTTGAGGATGAATGGTAATACTTTAATGTGACTGGGTGAAATGCCTTCTCATGAATGGTTGATGAACAAAGTTGAAGTAAAAAATGTCACCCGATTTATTGAGTATCAGACATGGTGCTCCATCCTCGTAGTTGCCAGCCGGGAAGTGTGTTTGCTTGTGTGTTTGCGTATGTATTTCTGTGTGTGTGTGTATGTGCTTGCCACTTCCCTCTCACTGCTTCTAGATGACAGGTTTAATCTGACATGCAGGTGCTTCCTGACTGGCAACCACAAAGATGGAAAATTCCACCCAGTGCCACATGTCTCTCTCACTTGTTCTTGTAATGATGATGTTGCATGTTGATTCATAAATCATTCTTTTGGAATGATCATTCATTGGTGTTGCACCAGAGGTTAAAGGGAAATTAATAAACATCTTACAACATTTTACAATCTCTCTCTCCCTCTCGCTCTCCCTCTGTCTTGTTCTCTCTCTCTGTCTCTCTTTCTCTCTCTCCCTGTTTGTCTCTCTCCCTATCTCTTTCTCTCCTGTAGGTCCCGATGTGGTGATAGAGATGAGATTTCTCCCAAGAGGATTAAAACCGAGGTGAGCCCATCTCTTTCTCACCGCATGATCCAACGACCACAGAGCTTTCCACAGAGTTTGACCTTATATAAGTTAAAGCTCACTCCTATATCCCCAGTTTCCTAACACCTGTGTGCTGTTAGATTAGAAAGGGTAAATCCCTTAACAATCCCGGATTCCCACAGACCGATAGTGCATGGTTCTGGATGGGTGTGTCCAGTGCCTTTTGTTTGCATAGCTGCCTGTCAGCCAGCTTGGCTGTGTATATGGGGCTCGGCGGACAGGGGGCGTGTCCCTCAAGACTACTGGGTGTCATAATGCAGGGGAAAGATCAAAGTTCACCGGAATAAAAACTTCCTCTGTCGAATCGGGTCACCTCCTCCTCCACGCCTTACATAACGCCCTGAGGACCCACAGTGAGAGATTGACTGACACACCTCGCTGCATCCACTCCTTGTCTTTTGAAGTGCGTTGGATACCGCGAAGTAGAGGGCTTTGTCTGTCAGTGTGTCAATGCTTCTCTAGTTCCGTTCCTCATCGTGTGGTGCAGGTGTTGAGTAAAGAGTTCCCCCAGAAACTCCTCTGAGTTGTTTTTGAGTTGTTCAGTAAAGAGCGTCTTTGTGTAGGGAACTGTTGTGAGTTGAGCTTATGGCAGCTGTCCATTCATCTCCCTCCAGTGGTATGTTTGATGACGGTCCAAATCTCTGATGTCAGTGAGCTTCCCCTACGCCTCCACAGACCAGGGGTGGGCCAGGGTGAGACTAGCTAGCAGGCCCACGCCCCCCCATCACCTTCCCCCTGTTTCTCAGTCCTCCGGGGCAGCCACATAGCAGACCTTGGTAGAACAAAAACAGTTATTTGTTTGAATGAATGAATGAGTTGAAGTGGATTGTTTTCATCGAAAATATATTTCCCGGAATTTATTGGAGACTACTGAAGATATTTGCAACAGATGTAGGATCTTAATTTGATCACTCTTTTGTTGCTGCAAATGTTCCTGCACAGCAGGCAATGTAAACCTATAGTGTATACAAGGTTAAAAAGGCTTCTAAAGTTTGTAATTTACACATTAAAATGCCCTAATAAATTAATTATAATCCACATTATAATTCAACATTTTCACATTTTTGTGGCACTATTCTCTTACTAAAGGGGAATTATTCTCACAACCTGGTTGTTTTCTTTTAACAACATGTTACTGTGTGTCCTTGAGATGAAGTTTTACATATTTATCTCCACAAAGGACTTAACTGGAGTTAACCATGGAGAGTTAGAAAATTAATCCCCACCCACTCTTCTGCCCTACCCCCGTCTCAAACACTCAAACACACACACACACACACACACACACACACACACACACACACACACACACACACACACACACACACACACACACACACACACACACACACACACACACACAACTGCCACCCTCCCATTAAGAGCCAGCCACACGCCCACATGGACAACACAAAAGCCCAAATGAGCTCAGTCACGCCTACCCATAGTCCTGAGGTTTACATGACATCACCGCATGGGCGCGCTCAGAACCACCCACCCCCATGCACTTGCGCAGTTGGGTTGTCCGCACACACGATACTCATATGCTCTTTTTCTCTCTGTCTCTCCCTCTCTTTCACATACACACACTCTGCCTCCACACCTTCTGTGGGTGCTGTGAAGGTGTGATAAATCATAAGGTGTGGCGATAGGGTGAGGTCAGATTTACGTCACTTGTAGACATGTGTTAACCTTCCCCCTACATCCTCCACAAACCCTGTACAGAGAGGAGGGACAGCCCCCTCAACCCAACCCAACCTGGCAACCCACTGTCTCCTTATTCAGACCTCAATTTCAACTTCAGAATCCAATAAACAGATCTAAGGGTAGACATGCTGAAAATATAACAGTTATTTTTCACAGGAGATAAGTGTGACAAGCATCCCCTGGTGAGACTGGGTGACATTATTTCAGCTAGACGGCATCATGAGTAGAGTAGAGCATAAAATGAGAGAAAATCTGAATGGGACCATGGTCTGATAGTGGCATTCCTCTCTCACTCTCTCTCTCTCTCTCTCTCTCTCTCTCTCTCTCTCTCTCTCTCTCTCTCGTGTCAGGAGGGCTTCTTTGACCTTCAGGAGGCCCTGCAGGCCATCCACATGAGACAAGAGACCCTGAGGGAGCAGCTGGCCACAGCCAAGTCTAAAGGAGAGGAGACCACAGGACGCAACATCCAGGTGACTACACTACCACTCTCTGAGGGATGGCTGGACAGACTGACGGACAAACAGACATAAAGACTGGCTGGCAGCAAACTGCTTGGCTGCCTGACCGACTGTGTGGCTTGCTGTCTGACTGACTGACTGGCTAGTTGACGTCCAATCTGCGGGTGGTGCATAGGCTGGGTCATACCAATTAGAAGAAATGTGAGAAATTGAAGATTCACCACTGCATATCACCAGCAGAGTTATTGACAAGCTATTTTGTTTTATAATACAGTTTGTATCCTCGTTTCTCATTTATAATTGAGGGAAAAAACAGAATAAGTAAAGCAGTAGCCCGTCCATTCCCTCTTTGTCTGTTATGACATCATCACCAATGCTCACCTAATTATCCCTCATCAAATTGCAGGCTTATTTTGTGTTGTTTTGGAGAAACAAACAAGACAGTGTAGATGCTGAACAAATTCTTATTTACAATGACGGCCTACCGGGGAACAGTGGGTCAACTGCCTTGTTCAGGGGCAGAACGACAGATTTGTACCTTATCAGCTCAGGGATTCAATCCAGCACCCTTTATGGTTACTGTCCCAATGCTCTAACCACTAGGCTACCTACCACCCCAAAAGATACATGTAAACAACGAGTATCTAGACTAGAGAAGGAACTTAAGATTGTGCTGTCCTTTTAGATGGTCTTTGATAGAACTCCAGGCTCAGTTGTTTGTGTGTTATGTGTTTTCTAATGTGTGTGTAACAATAGACATGTATCTTCAACTGATTATATGCATCTGTATGTGTTGTAGCTGCAGCTGGAGCATCTGCTGGCCAGGCAGATGGAGATCCTCCACGAGGCCAAGGCCCAGGATAGACTTCAGACCCTGGAGTGGAGGGTTCCTATGGGGGGCTTCAAATTTAGACACAGCACAGACCCAGAGCACCGCCACCATACCAACGGAGGCTCCCCTGATAACACCAGTCTACAACCAGGTCAGACATTAGACATTTACGGTTGAAGTCGGAAGTTTACACGCACCTTAGCCAGATATATTTAAACTCAGTTTTTCACAATTCCTGACATTTAAACCTAGTAAAAATGACCTGTCTAAGGTCAGTTAGGATCACCACTTTATTTTAAGAATGTGAAAAATCAGAATAATAGTAGAGATAATGATTTATTTCAGCTTTTATTTATTTCATCACATTCCCAGTGGGTCAGAAGGTTACATACACTCAATTAGTATTTGGGAGCATTGCCTTTAAATTGTTTAACTTGTGTCAAACGTTTCGGGTAGCCTTCCACAAGCTTCCCACAATAAGTTAGGTGAAATTTGGCCCATTCCTCCTGACAGAGCTGGTGTCACTGAGTCAGGTTTGTAGGCCTCCTTGCTCGCACATGCTTTTTCAGTTCTGCCCACAACATTTCTATAGGATTGAGGTCAGGGCTTTGTGATGGCCACTCCAGTACCTTGAATTTTGTTATCCTTAAGCCATTTTGCCACAACTTTGGAAGTATGCTTGGGGTCATTGTCCATTTGGAAGACCCATTTGCTTTAATATATCCACACATTTTCCTCCTCATGCCATCTTTTTGTGAAGTGCACCAGTCACTCCTGCAGCAAAGCACCCCCGCAACATGATGCTGCCACCCCCGTGCTTCACTGTTGGGATGGTGTTCCTCGGCTTGTAAGCCTCCCCCTTTTTCCTCCAAACATAGCGATGATCATTATGACCAAACAGTTCTATATTTGTTTCATCAGACCAGAAGACATTTCTCCAAAAAGCACGATCTTTGTCCCCATGTGCAGTTGCAAACCGTAGTCTGGCTTTTTTTATGGTGGTTTTAGAGCAGTGGCTTCTTCCTAGCTGAGCGGCCTTTCAGGTTATGTCGATATAGGACTTGTTTTACTGTGGATATAGGTACTTTTGTACCTGTTTCCTCCAGCATCTTCACAGGGACCTTTGCTGTTGTCGTCTGAGACCAGCCACCCGGACAGCTGATTAAAACTGTGGTTTTGCACAACTAACGAATTTCTGCACAAACTGTCAGAAACAGTCTCAGGAAAGCTCATCATCTTCACCAGGGTCTTGACCGGACTGCAGTTCGGCATTGTAACAGACTTCAGTGGGCAAATGCTCACCTTTGATAGCCACTGGCAATGTGTGCTCTTCATGGATGAATCCCAGTTTGAACAGATGGCAGACGGTGTGTATGGCATTGTGTGAGAGAGCAGTTTGCTGATGTCAACATTGTGAAAAGTGCCCCACGGTGGTGGTGGGGTTATAGTATGGGCAGGCATAAGCTACATTCAACGAGCACAATTGTATTTCATTGATGGCAATTTGAATGCGCAGAGGTACCATGACAAGATCCTGAGGCCTATTGTCGTGAGATTCATCCACCTCCATCACCTAATTTTTCAGCATGATAATGCACGGACCTGTACACAATTCCTGGAAGCTGAAAATGTCCCTGTTCTTTCATGGCCTGCATGCATGTAGATTTGACCTAGATAGTTTGGGCTTATCTATGGATATGTAGGCTTCGTGTTCCATTTTTAAATGTCTGTATTTCTAGCCTTGAGCTGTTCCTGTCTACTAATGTTCTGTATTGTCATGTTTCATGTTGTGTGGATCCCAGGAAGGGTAGCTGCTGCTTTCTCAGCAAATCCTGTAGCAAGATCAAGGGCGTGGGATTTCCACGTCAGCAAGTGCAATAACAAAACATGCACCAGTAGCACAAAGCGAATGCAAAACAGTTTATTGGGGATTTTGGTACAACGGGGAAAGAAGTGGGAATTCACCAGTCACCTCACAGTCCACAAGCCGTTCTCTTTGTCCATCCCGTTTCCCAGGGGTAATCCTCACACGGTTCCTCGGCCGGTCCAGTACACAGCAGGAGGAGGGGTGGGGGTTGTCCAACAGTCCAAGTCACACCGGGCAATCACACAGATTTTGTTCTCATTTCTCTCACTCTTCATACTTCTCTTGTCTCTCACCTCTGCCCTTTTGTGCAGGCTGCTTCCTCCTTTATCCCCAAGCACTCCCTGGCTTAATGACCCACAGCCTTTCATCATTGGGGCAGGAAGTTCCTATTAGGCTTGGTGGGTGGATCCAGCTACCTGCAAGATCTCTCTCCTCAATTACCACTCAATTACCACTCAATTACCACTCAATTACCACTCACCTCTCCCTGCCGGCTGCCACAATACCAATACCAAATATGAACTGTAACTCAGTAAAGTCTTTGAAATTGTTGCATGTTGCGTTTATATTTTTGTTCATTGGAATCAAGTGTTGAAGTTAGGTTTAGGAACGAGGGTTAGGTTAAGGTTCAGGTTAGGTGTAGTTTCAGTGACGTTTAGGAAAGGAAAATGCATAAAAGTTAATATTGGTTAAGCGTACCACCATCCGACGCAATTATTTTTGTGCTGGTTAAATATTTTGCCTTTATGTTTCGTTTCTCAGTCAAATGTTAATTTCTTCCATTCATTTGTCAGCTGTTTGTGGAGATTTTGGGGAGTTTCAGGAAGGATCCACTTGTGTGTATGGTCCTCAGATAGGGAAAAAAAGGACTTATATAACCATAAATGCTATGAGTTGCTTTAAGCTTGCTTTGAGTAGCATAGGCTGCTATTGTATTGTTCTGAAGCCCTCTTAAGAGTGCGTGGTGAACACAGAGGATAGAGGGTGACACCTTTCACACCCACAACCTCACGCAGTCAACAGCATGACACTGCCATGTTAATACTGCTTATTCTCTTTCCCTTCAAGCACACACACACACACACACACACACACACACACAGACATACACATTGAAACACACACATAGGCACACACGGGCACACACACACACCAGTGAAGGCTGATGAAGCGAGGATGGCTCATACACACACACACACACACACACACACACACACATGTACACAGCATTAGTTATCTTCCTTTGTGCTCTACCTCTGGCTGATCTAATGGGTCTTCATTGACAGCATTGACAGCAATGCGGCGTGACTAACACCTTTTTATTTTATACACAGTACACACACCGCTCATTCATTTAACAGCCTCTATTCATTACAGAGCGAAACATAGATAATGGCATTTTCTACAGAACAGACACAAATCATTATTTTGAATAACGGTGTTTTAATGGCTTTTTATGAGTTGAATTGTATGTTAGAATAGAATGGAATAGATAAGTACTGTATTGTCATTCTGTTTTTATAAAATGTTTGGCCTTACCGAGCTGTGTGTTCCTGTAGGGGAGAGGCCACTGAACCTGCGTGTGGCGGGTCAAAGGTCAGATGTAGACATACCCCTGGGGAAACAGCTAGCCAATGAGCTAAAGAGGCATCACAGCAACGGGGAGGGAAAGACCCCGGCGACGAGTCACCATGGCAATGTCGAGGGCAAAACTTTGGCCACAGGTCTGCACCTAGAGATTCTCTATTGTAGTTCATTCACAATGAATCATTTGATATGGAATCAGCTCAAAGATTCCATCACATTTAACCTTCATTCTGAATCATTTGATACTGAATCAGCTGGTTAATTCTCTGTCATAGTTCACTCATGCTGAATCATCTGATAATAATCCAACTCCTCCTATGTTGTTGTTTTCTCTTTCTCATTCCAGAAAATGGGAACGGGGCCGACTTCTCCCAAGGGGCTCTCAACCTTTCCGACAAGAAGACCATCAAATCAGAGCCAGAGGATTCCAGATAGCACCTCTTCTCCTCCAACTCCTCCTCCTTCCTCATCCCTATCTCATAACATAGTCGTCATCGGTCAATACTAAAAAAGCACAGCTGCAGTAGAGCCTTAACAACCAATGTTGCCTCAAGTAAAGGGATTTTACTTTTTGTTTATTTTTTTGCCAAAGCACCTAGAGAGCCTTTATTTCTTTCCTTGTAGAAGCCCAGTTTTTTGTGTTTTCACTGACTGTGCTGATTCCCCCACCCCTCTCTCCTTTCTTCCTATCAAGACTGATGGCGAGTGGTCTGTAGATGTCGTTTTTGTACATACATAATTCTGACTCTGAAAAGTGTTTGTCGTTAATGTTATTTAAATATGTGCTGTGTATAATAAGGAAACATATTTCTGGTGGACTATAGGATGTTAGTTATGTCCAGATTGGGAAGATGGGTGTCCCAGTTGTTACGAAGACAGGTTTGGGCTCGGGTTTGTTAAGAGTGTACGAGGACAACACCAGAATATCCTGGTAGTATTCCCTTTCACTTCAAGTCAACCAGGATTTGGCTCAGAAAAGTCTTATTTAATTTGACAATGTGGTCCGATTTGATCAAAGCACTAACAGGGTAGGGTGTGCAGGTCATTCGGAAAGTATTCAGACCCCGTGACTTTTACCACATTTTGTTACATTGCAGCCTTATTCGAAAATTGATTAAATTTAAAAAAAGAATGTCCCTCATCAATCTACACACAGTACCCCATGATGACAAAGCAAAAACAGGTTTTTAGAAATGTTTGCCAATGTATATAAAAAAACAAAACAGAAAAACCTTATTTACATACGTATTCAGACCCTTTGCTATGAGACTCTAAATTGAGCTCAGATGCATCCTTTTCCCATCGATCCTCCTTGAGATGTTTCTACAACTTGATTGGAGTCCATCTGTGGTAAATTCAATTGATTGGACATGATTTGGAAAGGCACACACCTGTCTATATAAGGTCCCACAGTTGACAATGCATGTCAGAGCCATGAGGTCGAAGGAACCTGCTCAAGAGCGCAGAGGACCTCAGACTGGGGCGAAGGTTCACCTTCCAACAGGACAACGACCCTATG
Organism: Oncorhynchus masou masou; assembly: GCF_036934945.1. NCBI lineage: Eukaryota > Metazoa > Chordata > Actinopteri > Salmoniformes > Salmonidae > Oncorhynchus > Oncorhynchus masou. Next base: position 18,628,001 of record NC_088221.1, on the reverse strand, counting down.
CATACAGCCAAGACAACGCAGGAGTTGCTTTGGGACAAGTATCTGAATGTCCTTGAGGGGCCCAGCCAGAGTCCGGACTTGAACCCGATCAAACATCTCTGGAGAGACCTGAAAAAAAGCTGTGCAGCAACTCTACCCATCCAATCTGACAGAACTTGAAAGGAACTGCAGAGAAGAATAGGAGAAACTCCACAAATACAGGTATGCCGAGCTTGTTGCGTCATACCAAAGAAGACTCAAGGTTGTAGTCACTGGTAAATCTGCTTCAACAAAGTACTGAGTAAAGGGTCTGAATACTTATGTAAATGTGACATTTGAGTTATTTTTTTAATATTTTCAAAGATTTTGAAAAACCTGTTTTTGCTTGGTCATTATGGGGTATTGTGTGTAGATTGATCAGAAAAAACAACAATTTCATACATTTTAGAATAAGGCTGTAATGTAACAAAATGTGGAAAAAGTCAAAAGGCCGGAATACTTTCCGAATGCACTGTATTTGGGACGACAACTTCATGTGATAACGTTGGGTGGGTATTATAGCCATCAATAATAAGCACAAGTATTTTCAAATGTAGACGTTGACCTTCTCGATTTTACCAAATGGAGGGAATTTAAAATGGTGTGAACCATAAACCAGTAATAACTGAATTTGAAAGCAGGGTTTACCATCGCACCATCTCACTTTGATTCGTACAGTACCAATTGTGTGTTTAGTAGAGCAATACCAACTAGCTGTTGTTGAGGAACCCAGTGCAAATGTCTAGTTGTCCCAGTTTTGGGGATCTTGTTCACTGTACCGTTGTTTAATTTCTTGTTGACTAGCGTTAGCCATAGTCCTAGGTAACACCCATCCTCAAGATGACCTGAAACAGATATGCACTATTGTTTGATTCTAAAATGCATCGTCATGTTTTCAGATTTTCCATCAAAAGTATTTTTCACATTTCTGATTGTCTCCCGTGAATGATGTGCTGTACATGTTTGTATAGCAACGTTTGAGTAATGTAGTCAATGACATGCATTTCTGGGGTACTGGGGTCCCTCTGTTAATGTGAGTTTAGATCAGGCAATTTTAGAGCCGCCATCATGTGATGTCATTTGTCAGGTTTCCCTCTCAAATTGATATTTTAGTCACGTACCAGTTCAACTGTCTCACTAATTGTATTGATGTTTAAAATGATTACCTCTTCTTTCAATTACACTGATCGATTGTGTTCTCTATTCTCATGCAATAGTTCAAGGGACAATTCACTAAAAATTGAAATTGTATGATTTACCACTAAATATGTTTAATGTTTTTAGAGCACAGCATTCGACGACAATGCCTACAAAGGTGTGGTTAGCTTTTGGTCAGGGGAGGCTATCCAAAGCATGCTGACACTTACACAATAACTTGGATAAGCCCTGAACAACTGTCGGGTTGATCATTGCAACACCATGGAGTAAAAAAAAAAAAAACATGTGAATTTTTATATTTAGTGAACAACCAAAATGTGAGGATATACATTTTTACAATCTATTAGATGGATGCATTTTTGTTCAGAACACAAATCATTTTTAGCATGCAAATCTTTGTTCATTTACCTAAGTGGGGATTGCTATTTAATGGACTATGGAACATCTACATTCACCCTCATTTTGAAAACCGTATTGTTAAGTAATTCGAATGTCTCAATAGATTCCCCCTACGTCATGGAAATATTTTGGCAGTATGATTTATTCCGAAATGTTTACCTAATTCTGTACCTGACTGTATCTGTATTCAAAAGAGCGATCTCTAAATAAGGTAAGGCAGGTCATAAGTCTGCTCCAAGAGAAACAGGTCAGGTTATCTGAACCACCGTAGCTCCCTGTGAGTTCCTGCTCCTCTGCAACACCTACCTTTGCTCTCACACTCTGTTGAACTTGTAACGGCTTTTGCATTTATACAGTAGAATTATACATTTATAACTGTGGGATGAAACCGTGTTTGTTGTCGATAGAAGGCGTTCTTATCACTGTTGTTGTTGGTAAAAAAAAAAAAAGAAGACGTAATTAGGTTATGCATTATTGTCATGCACCCAATTGTTTTGTAAACACTAATATATTTACTTTGTGATACACGAACATTAAACTTTATTTTTTTTAGATCTGATGGTGGATTACTTTTCACGCGGCTGTCCTTTTTCCTAAAAAAATATAATTAATGTGCTTTATACTGAACTAAGTTTGAACAAAAAAATCGAGTTCTTTGTGGAGAGCCCAGAGTTCTGAGAAGTTCTTAGCTTGACAAGCCAAAACAACTTCTGAGAACTCATTTGAGGTAAAAATGGGAGGTAAATGTCCTCTCCCTTGTGATAGGGTTGCAGAGCCTCTCTCTGAATCGAGATAACAACCTGAGTAGATGAGGTTTTGGGCGACCTTTTGTTGTCCTCAGCAAATACCGTGCTAGTTTTTTCCTTCAGAAAACCCCAAAGCGGTGGATGTAAAAGTGTCTACGAGGGTGTACATAGTGAAAAGGCAATTCAGCCTGCACAATTCTCCATCTCTTTCAAGTCCAAAAAACAACCTACAAAAACTACATTTGCATACAAGGTTTGGAAATTCTGCCGCTGCAGGGCTTCTGAACAGAGTGATTCGGATCCTTCAGCATCCAGCGTATTCCATCTCAACCTCGCAAACCTCTGACTCTGAACACTATCTTAGTGTCCTTATTCATGCGTAGCCATTTAAACTCAGTTAGCATTTGGATGTTTTTGAAACACTTCAGAGAGGAAAGTTTCAAGTCACTGCTATGTGCTATGTTCTAAGAAACAAGCAGTTATACACAGCACATATATAGGTCTGATAGGGCCTATCAGTTGCCTGGGTGTGGCTGTGTTACACATAGATATAGGACCCTGATATATTGTATATACAGTGCCTTGCAAAAGTATTCAGACCCCTTGGATTTCGTCAAATTTGATTGTGCTAGGAAGTGGGATTAAAATTTATTTAATTGTCATTTTGTTGGTCAACATCGACACAAAATACTCTGTAATGTGAAAGTGGAAGAAACATGAAATGTTATTTTAAGATAAATAAAAATGGTATAACTAAACTATAGTTGTCGTAGAAGTTTTCAGCCCCTTTGTTTAGGCAAGCCTAAATGAAATCAGGAGTATATTTTTCCTTAACAAATCACAGAATAAGTTATATGGACTCCCTCTGGGTGAAATAATAGCGGTTGACCAGATTTCTGAATGACTAACCCTTCCCCTGTCCCCCATACATACCACATCTATAAGGTCCCTCAGACAAGTATTGAATTTCAAGGACAGATTCAACTACAAAGACCAGGGAGCTTTTCGAAAGCCTCGTAAAGAAGGGCAGTGATTGGTAGATGGGTAACAATAACAAATCATACATTGAATATCTCTTTAAGCATGGTCAAGATAATAATTATGCTGTGGATTATGTATTAAACCGCCCAAACACATCAGAGATAAAGTTGCCCTTTTGAACTAAGCTGCAGGACAGGAATGGAACTGTTCATGGATGTTCCCATGAGGCCATTGGTGATTTTTAAACAGCTACAGAGTTCAATGGCTGTGATGGGAGAGAACTGAGAATGGATCAACAACATTATAGTGACTCCACAATACTGACCTAAACGACAGAGTGAAACGAAGAATACAAATATACAGAATACAAATATTCCAAAACATGCATATTTCATGCAACAAGGCACTAAAGTAATACTAGGGGGGGGGGTGACGACACAGCAAAGGAATACACTGTCTGGCCTAAATGTTTGGAGCAATTCCAACACATCACTGAGTAACTGTCTCCTTATTTCCAAGCATGGTGGTGGCGGCTGCATCATGGTATGGGTATGCTTGACATCGGCAAATACTGGGGAGTTTTTCAGGAAAAAAGAAGTTGAGCTAAGCACAGGCAAAATTCTAGAGGAAAACCTGTTTCAGTCTGCTTTTACACCAGAGACTGGGAGAGAAATTCACCTTTAAGCAGGACAATAACCTACAACACAATCCAAATCTACACTGGAGTTACTTACCAAGAAAACAGTGAATGTTTCTGAGTGGCCAAGTTACAGCTTTGACTTAAATCTGCTTGAAAATCTATGTCAAGACTGGTAAATTGCTGTCTAAGCATGAATCCCAACATCTTGACACAGCTTGAAGAATTTTGAAAGGAATAATGGGCAAATATTGCACAATCCAGGTGTGCAAAGCTCTCATAGACGTATCTAAGAACACTCACAGCTGTAACCAATACCAAAGGTGTTTCTAACATGTATTGACTCAGAGAGCTGAATATTTATTCCTCTAACAATATTTTAGTTATTACATATTTATTAATATTTATTTTATTTTTATGAATTATTCTTCCACTTTGACATTAGAGTATTTTGTGTCGAGTTTTTACAAAAAAATACAATTACCAACAATTTAATCCCACTTTGTAACACAATAAAATGTGAAGAAAACCGAGGGAAATCCAAGGAATAGGATTGCAAGGCACTGTAGTGTTACACAGATATCTAGTAAAGACACACCTGTCTGTTTGTCTTCCTAAAGTCTTACCAGTCTATCACTTTGGTGTAATGGTCTATATGTCCAAATTGCATGAACCTTCTATCCTCTGACACATACAGTGGCTTGCGAAAGCAGTCACCCCCCTTGGCATTTTTCCTATTTTGTTGCCTTACAACCTGAAATTAAAATGGATTTTGGGGGGGGTTGTATCATTTGATTTACACAACATGTCTACCACTTTGGAGATGCAAAATATGTTTTATTGTGAAACAAACAAGAAATAAGACAAAAAAACTGAAAACTTGAGCGTGCATAACTATTCACCCCCCAAAGTCAATACTTGGGGTATGTCTCTAAAAACTGCTCCAGCTCCTTCAAGTTGGATGTGTTCTGCTGATGTACAGCAATCTTTAAGTCATACCACAGATTCTCAATTGGATTGAGGTCTGGGCTTTGACTAGGCCATTCCAGGACATTTAAATGTTTCCCCTTAAACCACCCGAGTGTTGCTTTAGCAGTATGCCTATTGTCATTGTCCTGCTGGAAGGTGAACCTCCGTCCCAGTCTCAAATCTCTGGAAGACTGAAACAGGTTTCCCTCAAGAATTTCCCTGTATTTTGCACCATCCATCATTCCTTCAATTCTGACCAGTTTCCCAGTCCCTGCCAATGGAAAAACATAGCATGATGCTGCCACCACCATACTTCACTGTGGGGATGGTATTCTCAGGGTGATGAGAGGTGCTGGGTTTGCGCCAGACATAGCATTTTCCTTGATGGCTAAAAAGCTCAGTTATAGTCTCATCTGACCAGAGTTACTTCTTAAACATGTTTGGTGAGTCTCCCACATGCCTTTTGGCAAACACCAAACGTGTTTGTGTAACGGCTTTCGTCTGGTGGAAGAGAAGCGGACCAAAATGCAGCGTGATATTTTTGAGACATGTTTAATGAAGATGAAAACGAACAATACAAAAACAACAAACGGAACGTGAAAACCTATACAGGCTATCTGGTGACAACAAACACAGAGACAGGAACAATCACCCACGAAACACTCAAAGAATATGGCTGCCTAAATATGGTTCCCAATCAGAGACAACGATAATCACCTGCCTCTGATTGAGAACCGCCTCAGACAGCCATAGAGTATGCTAGACACCCCCAAGACAAAACACACCACAAAAAACCCATGTCACACCCTGGCCTGACCAAATAAATGCAGACAAACACAATATAATTCGACCAGGGCGTGACAGTTTGCTTATTTTTTTCTGGCCACTCTTCTGTAAAGCCCAGCTCTGTGTAGTGTATGACTTAAAGTGTTCCTATGGACAGATACTCCAATCTCCGCTGTGGAGCTTTGCAGCTCCTTCAGGGTTTTCTTTGGTCTCTTTGTTGCCTCTCTAATTAATGCCCTCCTTGCCTGGTCCGGGAGTTTTGGTGGGCGGCCCTCTCTTGGCAGGTTTGTTGTGGTGCCATATTAGTTCCATTTTTTAACAACGGATTTAATGGTGCTCTGTGGGATGTTGAAAGTTTCTGATATTTTTTTAATAACCATCCCTGATCTGTACTTCTCCATAACTTTGTCCCTGGCCTGTTTGTAGAGCTACTTGCCCTTCATAGTGCTGCTTGCTTGGTGGTTCCCCTTGCTTAGTGGTGTTGTAGACTCTGGGGCCTTTCAGAACAGGTGTATATATACTGAGATCATGTGACACTTAGATTGCACACAGGTGGACTTTATTTAACTAATTATGTTACTTCTGAAGGTAATTGGTTGTGCCAGATCTTATTTAGGGGCTTCATAGCAAATGAATACATACAGTAATGCACGCACCACTTAAAACAAAACAAAAATTCACCAATTTGGACTATTTTGTGTATGAAATCTCAATAAAAATTCATTTAAATTACAGGTTGTAATGCAACGAAATAGGAAAAAGGGGGTGAATACTTTTGCAAGGCACTGTACATTTTTACCAAGTCTTCTTAGTGCTTCTTAATGTACAACAGCCTCTGTTATTGATAAGGCTATATGGAACGGCATTCACATAAAGGGGTCACTGGGCAAAAGCTTGAGTCTTTGTGGTCCTTTGACATGTCACATCATATCATCACATTATGAAACTTCAAAATGACTCATCTCTGACGCACTGACTGTCTCCCTACGCTTCACATGCGCTTGGACTGATAATAGAATAGTCCCCTCCGCCCACTGCAACCCACAGCCCTGTGTCTACATACACACACACACACACACACACACACACACACACACAAGCCACCATGGCGTGACTCGGGGACACACCGTCGAGCCTAGCAAAACTGGAAAAAAAAGTGGGCACGTCGACATGCTCATTTAGAAGGCGTTAAACTGACATTCGAGAAAGTATGGGCGGAGGTATATTATCCTGTCCTGTTTAAGAAGAGGACTTTTTTTAAAAACTCATCTGTTACAGATGAACCTGATGAACCTGAGTTGATGATTGCTCATTAGAAAACTCCACGGCCTTTTAATATTAGACATATGCAGGCAGGTATCTGCAATGTAGTCAGCCCGAAACACAGCCACTGTGTTTGACACCTGTTATTTTCCACAAGAGAGCTATTTTTGCTCTATTTTTTTATTATTTTAGTGCATAATTCTCCCTCTCTTCTCTCACGATAGGCTATGTTGGCGGCTGTGTTTTTATTTTCTGTAGGGGTGTGGTAACGAGAATGGAGTCAGAATGAAGCTTGTCTGTGCACATTCAAAAGCTCTTTCATTATGGTTGTTGAAATTGATATGAATGCATTTCAAGTGTCAGAGTTTACAATTTCACAAGCAATGTTATAACTTGGTGTAATAGCCATCTAGTGGAAAGACTGCTGTCATTACATTAATGGATGCACTCTATATGGTTTTGTTCCCCCCCAAATGCTTCATAAATGTTATTTTCTCTGAAAGAATCTGAGCTCCAGTCAATTATGGTGAACAAGACCAATCAGGACTTGAATTACTATTGAGGACCAATCAGATACAACCCCGGAAACTATTTTCTTTATTCGTTTTGAAAGTTTCAGATTAGGTGATCTAATTCTGACATGTACACATTATTGAGATGTTTTTATTATTTAAAAAGGTATACAAATGTACTATAGTAATGTCCCCATTGTCCTGTATTATTATTACTTATTATCACAAATGTGTATTTGTCATCAATCATCAATACCACGTCTGTAATTTGCTGTTGTAGGAAAAGATGAATAACAAGGTTAAAGTAATGGGTTTGGGTGTAATTCAATATATTTGATACTTGAATATTAATCCCCTTGTCCTTAAATGGACATTTGTTTTCAAACTCTCTTCTGTACATCGCATGTATTTGTTCATGAGTCACAACAGAGGATCAGCATCATTACAATGAATGACAAAGCTGACTGACAAAAAATATACAACATAATTAGCAGTATGGAATCAACCACCAGATGGCAGTATAGACTTGTGGACCAAAAATACATTTTGCCCTCTGAAATGGCTAATAACTTATGTCCAGTTCGAATATTATTATTTTTCCAGTTAGAATATTATATTGCCTAACGCTTCTCTTAACTCTTTGCAGAAAGGAAAGACATTGCCGAAATAAGAAAAGCCGAATGAATAATTAACATATTCCCACACAAATTAAGTTCGGGACCAAGGATTTAGGCGACTTTGACAATGTTATTCCAGTTCAAAATAAAACTACTGTATGTACACAGGAGAAGTATTCGCACATTGTATCACATAGCATCATAGCATAGCTCACTGATAAAGGATATTGGGGTGAATCCTCAGTTGAAATACATATCCAGTTGAGGATTTCTCACATATTGAGTAAGGAGAAATAATCTGAATGCCACAGTCCTGGAAATTTGCTTGGGGGGAAACTTTGGTCTAAAAGAAATGTGGTGAATAACAGCTGCCATCTGCGGTATCAACATCTGACACATGTGTTTGTGACAGACTTGAGTTGGGCCATGATGACTAATGTGTGAGACTCGTAGTCAGCATGTGGCACATGGAACCTCTTATCTCTGGACAAAGGAAGTGATTGATTAGTTCTGATTATGAGGAACTGTGTAGGTAAGATGCTCCGCCTGTAAGTCTGGGGTCTGTCACGTCTCAGATGATAAATGACAGACTCCAGGTCTGTTACTGTGTGGATCACTAGGTTAGAATTCAATAAAATGCTGGTTCGATTACAAATGATTTACCTTTAAGGGAGATTGGGATAAATTGAGCAAAAGGGGTAAGTTGAGCCACCCTTGTTTCTAGGAAACCATACACTAAATTAATCATTTGGCCAAATATTTAGGAAGAGGTCATCATTTCATGTAATCAGTGAAGGAAGAAACCGCATGGAAAAAGTGGTAAGAAAGTTACGTCCAAAAAACGGACTTTCACCAAATCATTATGAATGTGTTGTGTTAGAGGCTTCATATTGCTTTAATCTAAACCAAAGTATGCATTTGTAAGATTATTCTATACATCAGTCGGGGACTTTATAAGCTTCAATATGAGGTCCTAAACTTTGCATGAAAGTGCATTCTTGTAGCTGTGTGGGCTAATATAGTACCAATGTTTGCCTTGGTGTAAGTTGAGCCAATGGTCATAGGGTAATTTGAGCAAATGGTTGACCCAATGGAAAGTTAAGCAAATTGAAGTGGGTTTTTTTCCCAGGTGTAATGCAAGGCAGGTAACAACAGGGCCTGCCTATGTTAAAAGTGTAAAAAAAAAGAGAGCAAAGTATTTGTAAGGTATTAAGCATGGGTTAAAATATGCTTAAAACTATTAAAAGACAACAAATCTAGTGTGATTTTGTTGAATTGTGTTTGGAAAATAAAAGTAGACGTGGTTTTAAAAAGGTAGTGGTAAAATTTCATTCAGTACAGGCTGCTTAACTGATTCCCCTTCTCATCCATCTGCAAAACACCCCAAAACGACAAAGTGAAAACATGTTTCTAGAATTTATTTGAATATGTAGTGAAAATTATATACCAAAAGATCAACTTACTTTGCCCCATACGATGTGCCAAGAGCACTTTGTTTTGGACAAGCTATGTTATCAAAACTGTAATGTTAACATGAATTCTGAATATTTCCAGAGATTCACCACATCCTGTAATATTCTGTATGTTTTGAAGGAGTGATGCTGAATGTAAAGAATGGCTCAACATACCCCACTCTCCCCTACAGTAGTTATTGGACGACTTTACAATCTCATAGACTTGTTGCTGTAATGGCAGTTGGCATTGTGTTACTTAGATCAAGTTATTTTAGACAGGAGTTGTGCAACCCTTTAACTTTATCATCTTGAGTGTTTTCAGTTTTTCTAGCAGGTTGCCGTACATAGGCCTTAATCAAAATAATACAGACATAACTCAGATGGATGCAGTGATCTTTTTGTGAAAATTGATTATTCGTTTAAAAATGCGCATTTTCCTTGATCTGGGTTCATAGACTGGGCTGTAGATACACTGCAACCAACACACTTCCACAGACTCCAAAACATTCGCTACTCAATGTTCTCACTATTTAATTGTGCAGTTGCTAACAGATAACTAGTGTAGCTGCCTGTCCCTGTGAAACACATAACATATCATTGATCCGTTAGAAAGGACTACTTTGTCAGGTTGCCTCTGCCCATGGCCATCTTCGCCAAGTTAAAGGGTACAACAGTAATGTATTCAGTGTGTGTTTGTTTAAAAACTAGGCCAATCTTTGGGCTTGCCTGAGCAAGCTACCCTCACTACCCTTGATTGTCTTTCTGGTTGTGATCCATACTCATTTGGCCGGCATATTTTGTTCCAGGTAATGTCTAAGTTCCAGGGAATGTCTAAGTTCCAGGGAATGTCTAAGTTCCAGGGAATGTCTAAGTTCCAGGGAATGTCTAAGTTCCAGGTAATGTCTAAGTCAGTACCTCGGCATGCCTCCTATGTCAGAGTTGATTGATTGGTTTTTATTTTGGGTAAAACAATTTGTACAGTTTAAAAACAGTTTTTTTCAAGAAATCCAGAGGATGACACATGAACGCGTAAAACCACTCATTTCCAATGTGATCCTCTGTGTAGGACAAAAACAGGACATAACACACAGAAAAATACAGTTGATCTACTTTTCATTTTGACTAGCCTGATGAGGACATCCAACCAGGACAGTCGTCCTCTATGAGGACTCTACTATACTAGATAAATGCCTCCTTTATTCTGCGTCTCCTCCAATGTCAGCTAGTGAGGTTGGGAGAGTTGCAGTGACCCAATTATCTTTGGAAGCAGAGTCACAAGGGTCCGCTTAGATGCTCTTTGTTTTCCACTTCTCAGAACAAGGCTGTCTGATTCTGTAGAATCTGGTCACGTCGAGGCTCTTTCCCCCTAGAACTCTGCCACAAATCAGGGGCAGCAGATGCGACAGGACTTACCGCTCGGCTCTTCTCTATTTGAATATGTCTCTCTTTCTCTTTGAATTTGTCAAAATGTACAGAGAGCAACCAATAACTGTAAAGAACAGATACATTGTATTTGTTGTTGGCCTCTATAGGTCTAACAGATACGCAAGCAGCCAAAGAAACAATGATTTCCATCATATTCTCACAGTTTGCAAGCCTACTTTTTCTCTTCACAGCATATTGCTCCTTTTCATCCCCGGGTTTCATAACAAAGGTTTCTTTGCTTCCCCCCCTTTGTTCCATGGGCCCTCGAAGAGATAGTTGTAGATATGACTTCCACCTCCCTTCCCTAGCCCCCAACAGTTGAGCTGTTTTCTGAGTGCCCTCTCCCTGGGGCCATAGGGGTGATAAATTACATGAGCTCAGTTCAACACACACATTGGCCACATCCACTGACATCGCTGAGTAGGTCGCCACAGCCGCACAGCCCTCCCCCTCACAACTGTCTGTTTTGATGTTAATGGAAAGTCCGTCTGTTGCGTAGCGATCCGCAATGTAGTGTCCCTCTGTACCCTGTTAAATAAATTATAGAAAACATTCAAATATTCACGGTATTTTATTCTTCTTCTCACATCCCTGACTTATTTTTGTTACATCTGTACGGCAACTTTGCATCGTGAATCTTTTCCCCTCCGCGTTACAGTGCGTGATGTGTAGTGTCTCGTGATTGAGACGAATCACTCTAGTCATTTGTAAGAATATCAAAATGAACATCAGAGGAATCCTTGTTTGGCTGAGGTTAATAACTACCCTTGGCTGCCTCTCCTGGTTCCTAAACTGGAACTGTGATCGCATTACCCCAGTGTACCAAAGTGGTCTGCTGTTCTATGTGTTCCCGTGGTCTGGTGGACCTCTCCTGGTGGTCTGATTGTCCTCTGGTTGATCCTCAACCAATCTCCATGTAAGCTACATGGTCCCTACGAAGGTGCAGTGAGGTCCAGTACAGACCATAATCACATATGTTACACTCTTGTTCCACGCAAAGCAGACAGAGAGAGTTGACAGACTGACTCTAAAGCTTGAGGTTCAATGAAGCATAAAGACATTTAAATGGAAATTGTTTGAACTATTTTGTCATGTAAGAGGTAAGTACTGTAGGATTAACTGATGCTTGAGTACAGCAGAGAACAGCTAGTGAAATTCCACAATGCCTGAAGTAGACACACAGCCATGCAGGCAACAGATGTTTTCCTTTGTTTTTATGTCTCATCCTGGTGCAAAATGTACTTGTACAGGCATTCTTGAAAGGGATAACCAACATGGCAAACTCTTTTGATAGGCGTCTGGTGGTCCGTGATAAATAATATGGTTCCTGTATATCTGGTTTCAGATGGGAACGTTACCTCCAATTCTATAATGTTAAAACAGTCGTCAGTGTTCCATGACTATACCTCACGTTGCTGACTTCAAAAACTAGGTCAAAGGTTATTGCAGTGACATTTCTGTTGGAATGCAAAATGAACCAACTAATAGTTACATCTCCATATTTCACCATAATTATTCCAACCCTTCATTTTATATTCAATTATTATTATTATTGTTATTATTGCTATTTTTTTTATCCAGATAAGCATTCATTGCCCTTATTGAATTTCAGATTACAATTCATTTAGTTTTTCATAAAATATTGGATTGACGTGATGTGGCATACATTGGAATGAGCTACTCAGCTTCAATTTGCTGAGGTGATTTAACCACAAATTGAAACTGTTCCAGAGAGAAAAAGCTGCTATTATATAGTATGCTGTACATGTACTGGGACGACAACATGGTGTAGAATCATTCTAGAGAAGAATGTAAATCACTCTAGTGAAGGTCACCTAAGTCATATGTTGGGGTTTCTGCTGGATTCACGACATGACAGTCCAGTTTAGTACTAGTTTCCTCTTTGTTCTCCCTTGGTCAGCCAGTCTTCTTTCCAGATGATCCAACTCAGGGAAAAACAGCGAGCGACAAAATGTAGAATATATTGTTGTGCAGGTATGATATGGCAGCTGAATACGTCAGATTTTGAAGCAATTTTGCACTTACTTCACCGTAAACCCTGACTCATTGCAGCTCAAAGGGTGTGCAAATGAGAACTAATTGGATCTGTCATATGGTTCATGTTGCAACATCAGCGCCTGTTGGCGCAGCCAAGAAATTCACAAAAAGATCGGAAACATTTCAAAAGAATGAAATTGAAATCCATTGCATTTGAGTCATAGATTAGCACACATATTTTCAGCCTTTGATAATGGAAAGCGAGGGCATCTGTTGTCTCTTTGGGGCTGTATTGAAACTAAATCCTCATCCATGACAAAGATGTTTGAGTTTACAGTTTTTCTGTTATGTCATGTTATCACCATACCCTTGTCAGAGTCTATAAGCAAATTCATTTTCTTTTTTCTCAATCACTTTTTCACATTTGATGTCCAAACTATCAAGTTATGCACTGTCAAGTCTGACTCCAAGGCAAGTAAAATGTGCATCATCAACCCCCCCCCCCCTCGTAATACTTGAATTTGTTTGTTTTAGAGGAATAATACTGGAGGATACCGTGAAAAGGTTTGAAAATGGTTCACTAACCAAGTTTCCATTCAACCTTTTTATGTGAGTAAAATGCCTTTGGGATGAAAAAAAATGCCATGACAGGCCCGATAGAAACAGAAAATTTAGACAAAACACTAGACACTAGATGTTCTGTTATAATCTCCACCCGGCACAGCCAGAAGAGGACTGGCCACCCCTCATAGCCTGGTTCCTCTCTAGGTTTTTTCCTAAGTTCCGGCCTTTCTATGGAGTTTTTCCTAGTTTTTCCACCGTGCTTCTACACCTGCATTGCTTGCTGTTTGGGGTTTTAGCCTGGGTTTCTGTACAGTACTTTGAGATATCAACTGATGTAAAAAGGGCTTTATAAATACATTTGATTTGATTTGATTTGAAGGTGGGATCTCTTTGTGTTGGTAAAATGTAATTAATGTTAACTTGTATTCATTATAGGGTACATGGGAATTTAACCGCAAAAGGTATTTTTATGTGCACTACATCATCACGCACAGCTTTTTATAATGCAACAGGTGAATTTGATGGAAACACATCTCTGGTGGGACAATGCACATATTGTTTTTAATGTGGATTTTTGAATATTCACATGACAATCTGTCGCCAATTGGATGGAAAACTTGCTATTGACAGACATTGGTAGCAGCATTACGTTTCACAGTTCCTAATAGGAAGGGAAGGGATGGTTATTCTATGGTTTTTCAGAGACCATGTCACCATTGACGTCTCAACAAATTGGATCATTATTTTGGTCTACTTGTGAATATAAATGGATGTCCTTTTTTAATGATATCTACTGCAGCAACAAAGAGACTTCTGTACAGATGATTTGCATGGATCACCAACTTGGTGAATGAGAAAGTAGTGTTTAAATGGCAACTTGGTCCTTGGCCCCTTCCTTTCAGAAGGTGTGCTGGCCGGCATACTAAGTAGCCTGGATGCATTTATTGTTCATGGAGACGTTTGACAAATGTCTTATTGATGTTGTCCAGGAGCCGTCTCTCTCATTTTGAATAGGAAATCAATTCGAGGTGGCAGAGTCCGTGTCCTGCAAACCTCTAGATAACTTGGAGCTTTCAGACCTGCCATCTCTCCTTTATGTCACCCAAATCCAGAGACTCAGACCTTACACTGTAAACACCAAGGCATTGTTTTGTGCGAGCGATTAGTACTTTTTGAGGCCGGTTCAGTTTTCGATATCGGTTTTGAATATTTGTCATTTAATTACTTTATTATTTAATTCCAAGTCATCACCTCTTCTCCATTGAGCTGCTACCTATTCTGTCTGACAAGATCACTGTTTTAATAGTTCTTCAAGGTAAATAAGGCATACCTTTATGACTGCTGAAAACCAACTACCAATCACTTAGATCATGTCTTTTCACGTAGAGATGCAGTACCTCGCGAAGGAACAGCTTTCTATCCCTCTTGATTGCGTATTCTTCGTGTCGATCCTCTCCGTGTCAACCTGTTGGAAACTACAACTCCCTAGTACATCGCACAGTTCGGGCTGATCGATTTATCTCTAGAGAAACGACACAATGTGTGCCAATTGAGCTCACAGAGAAATCTAGAAGGTAATAGAATTCAAGTAATTGAACCTATGTCCATCAATTAGTTGTTTAATTACGGTTAATCGCTCAGCAGTAGAATTTGTAAAACAAATACTTTTAGTAAGGTGAAGTAATTGTCAAGTAATTATTACTTAAAATGTTTATTTGGCACTGACTACAAAACTACATGAGAAGAAACAGCAACTCCCTTTTTGGGATTTATTTTTTTTTTTTACCCAGCATGCTCTAATGCGGGTTGGTTTTTTGGAATTGTTTTTAATATCTGTGTTTTTGTATGTACATTTCTTTATTTATTTAACCAGGCAAGTCAGTTAAGAACACATTCTTATTTACAATGACTGCCTTGTTCAGGGGCAGAATTACAGATTTTTACCTTGTCAGCTCAGGGATTCGATCCAGGAACCTTTTGGTTGTTTTGTTAATCTGTCGGCCCCATCCTCGTACTCGGGCCCTGTGTGTAGTTAACTGACCCTCTCTGTCCATTCATCGTCATTTTATCTGTTGTTGCTGTCTTGGCTGATTAGCTGTTGTTGCCTTACCTGTTGTTGTCTTAGCTGGCTCTCCCAATCAACACCTGTGATTGCATTATGCCTCGCTTGATCTCTCTCTCTAATGTCAACATGCCTTGTATACTGTTGTTTAGGATAGTTATCATTAGTTTAGTTTACTGCGGAGCCCCTAGTCCCACTCTACATGCCTCAGATACCTTTTTTGTCCCACCTCCCACACATGCGGTGACCTCACACAGCATAACTAGTGCGTCCAGAGATGCAACCTCTCTTATCGTCACTCAATGCCTAGGTCTACCTCACTGTACCCGCACCCTACCATACCCTTGTCTGTACATTATGCCCTGAATCTATCCTACCACACCCAGAAATCTGCTCCTTTTATTCTCTGTCCATAACGCACTAGATGACCAGTTTTGATAGCCTTTAGCTGTACCCTCATCCTACTCCTCCTCTGTTCCTCGAGTGATGTAGAGGTTAACCCAGAACCTGTGCGTACCCAGACGCTCTCATTTGCTGACTTCTGTAACCGTCAAAAGCCTTGGTTTCATGCATGTTAACATCAGAATCCTCCTCCCTAAGTTGGTTTTACTTATATCTCCCTCACTTTAGCACACTCCGCCAACCCTGATGTTCTTGCCATGTCTGAATCCTGGCTTAGGAAGGCCACCAAAAATTCTGAGATTTCCATCCCCAACTACAACATTTTTGTCAAGATAGAACTGCCAAAGGGTGAGGAGTTGCAATCTACAGCAGTGATTGACAGCTCTTTGCAGGCTTACTTTCCAGGTCTATGCCCAAATAGTTTGAGCTTCTAATTTAAAAAATTAATCTCTCCAGAAATAAGTCTCTCACTGTTGCCGCCTGTTATAGACACCCTTCAGCTCCCAGCTGTGGTCTGGACACCATATGTGAATGGATTGCCCCCAATCTATCTTCAGAGTTCATGCTGACCGAAACTGGAAAATGCTTAACACCCCAGCAGTCCTACAATCTAAGCTAGATGCCCTCAATTTCATACAAATCATCAAGGAACCCACCAGGTAGAACCCTAAATCGGTAAACATGGGCACCCTCATAGAGGGGTTATCACAGGGTTCAATTCTCGGGCTGACTCTTTTCTCTGTATATATCAACGATGTCGCTCTTGCCTTGATCCACCTCTACGCAGACGACACCATTCTGTAAACATCTGGCCCTTCTTTGGACACTGTGTTATCAAACCTCCAAACGAACTTCAATGCCATACAACCCTCATTCCGTGGCCTCCAAATGCTCTTAAACGCTAGTAAAACTAAATGCCTGCTCTTCAACCGATCGCTGTCCGCACCTGCCCGCCCCGACTAGCATCACTACTCTGGACGGTTCTGACTTAGAAAATGTGGACAACTACAAATACTGTACCTAGGTGTCTGGCTAGACTGTAAACTCTCCTTACAGACTCATATAAAATATCACCAATCCAAAATCAAATCTAGAATCAGCTTCCTATTTCGCAAACAAAGCCTCCTTCACTCACGCTGCCAAACATACCCTTGTGAAACTGGCTATCCTACCGATCCTCAACTTTGGCGATGTCATTTACAAAATAGCCTCCAACACTCTACTCAGCAAACTGGATGCAGTCTATCACAGTGCCATCCGTTTTGTCACCAAATCCCCAAATACCACCCTCCACGGCGACCTGTATACTTTCACCGGCTGGCCCTCGCTACATACTCTTCGCCAGACCCACTGGCTCCGGGTCATCTATAAGTCTTTGCTAGGTAAAGCTCCGCCTTATCTCAGCTCACTGGTCACCATAGCAACACCCACCCGTAGCACCCGCTCCAGCAGGTATATCTCACTGGTCATCCCCAAAGCCAACACCTCCTTTGGTTGGAGACTTATATCTCCCTCACTAGCTTTAAGCATCAGCTATCTGAGCAGCTTACCGATCACTGCAGATGTACACAGCCCATCTATAAATAGCCCCTACCTCATCCCCATATTGTTTTTATTTACTTTTTTTGCTCTTTTGTACACAAGTATTTATACTTGAACATCATCATCTGCACATCTATCACTCCAGTGTTAATTTGCTAAATTGTAATTACTTCGCCACAATGGGCCTATTTATTGCCTTATCTCCTTAGGCCATTTGCACACACTGTATATAGACTTTTCTATTGTGTTACTGACTGTATGTTTGTTTATTCCATGTGTAACTCTGTGTTGATTTTTGTGTCGCACTGCTTTGCTTTATCTTGGCCAGGTCGCAGTTGTAAATGAGAACTTGTTCTCAACTGGCCTACCTGGTTAAAGAAAGGTGAAATAAAAAATATTAAAAATAAACCTGGCCGCTGAACACTAGGCTACTTGCCACATTGAGTGATTAGTCAATCAATCTTACGCAACAAAAATATAAATAACATACATTTTTCTAAACTAGATTTCTTTTTAACCTGTTACTGAATTGGTTGTTCCAGTTTAAATGGGTTAGGTAGTCTCCTTACACCATTCCAAACCCTGGCAGTTATTATGAATGCAGGTTGTGGGTAAATGAAAAGTCTAACTGTTGGATATCCTATTTCCAATAGGTTTTACACATTGCTTTGCAAGCCAGCGTAATGTGACTTGCAGGTAGGGTTGTAAAATTCTGGTAAATGTCCTAGGTTTTCCAGAACTCCTGGCTGGAAGATCCCTGGAACCCTGGATTTTTTTACTGGAAAGTTATAGAATTTTGCAACCCTAATTGTAGGCCGGATGTGGCCTGTAAACCATGAGTTTCAGGCCACTGTAAGGGTAAAGGACTAAAAGATATGTAGTGTTGTATAGAGTTTTATTATAATGATAATATTTACCTTGGAACTCACTTGGTGAAGATCCCAGGCTTGAACAAATTCAACAACCATGTCTCTGTCACTAACTAATACAATAATGGGTAGTAACTGCAGTTCACTTGAAAAGGCATAGCACATTGGGAAATTGTATTTGAGGTGTAGCTTAGTGGGGGTGTTAGTCAAAAAATGTCAAGCTGATACAACTTAACTCCATATAGGGTCACAGTGACTCTATCAGTTTGAGTAGTGACTACAAAATCACTTTAAGTAACTGTACTCAGATATATTAAGTGCAACAGGTTTTCTCAAAAGTTTTGAATAATGACAGCCCAATGAGGTTTACAGTGATCAAGTGCTCATTTGGCAAATGCCTAGATTCTTGAGATCTGAAAGGAATGTTTGGCAGAATTGACTCCTTCCTCATTACTCCGGGTTAGGGGAACCACGGCCAACAACAATAGTTCCATTGGGTAAATTTACGATTATGTTCAGAGACATTTGGAGCATGGTTTTGAACTATTATTTTTGAATCGTTCTATGATGTAAATACAGATTTTTGATATGAATAGATTTTTACCAAAGTGTATTTTCTCCATGGTAACATATGCATTTAAAATGGAACATCAGATTTGTAACATACCTTAACAGAAGACCTTCAGCTAAGGGAAGCTAATTGAAAAAGACTATTCTCATCCCCATAGTAACACTGAAGAGCTCGTCAACTATCCTGCCATGCAAACTGGCTCCCTTAGCTTGTTCTCTCTCTCCTTATTCTCAACAAGTGGCTGATTGTATGTAGTCTTACAAGTCACACAGATTCCCCAATAACACCACAGTCAACAAATGGGTTTTAACAAACAATTCCACAGGAAGCTGCTACTGTTGAGCAAAGTAAATATTTCTGAACAACTAAATGTGTCTGTACCTGTGAAATGGGGCACCCTGCTACCTCTGTGCAGTGGTGAACCTCTTATGCAGGCCAAAATGGACATCTGTAAAAAGAAATATTACCTCAAAGGTCTGGGATTGATTTAACATAAGTGTTGACTAGCTGTCTATAGACATCACCAGATGAATTTGATGTGTGTGTGTCCACTGCTTAATAGTTGTCTATCTATCTGTCTGATGTCTGTCTGTCTGTCTGTCAGCTGCTGTTCTACTGTACCAGCAGGCACAGCACTGGAATGCTCCCCCTTATTGACTTAGACACATGTAGTAATGTATACAGACATACAGAATCAGGGTGTTACTCACATACTAGCGTGTTCTAGAAGGTTTGCGCACGATTCATGAACTCTGTAGATATCCCTGTTGACTGAGCCTGATGACAATCCTTTACTCGGAAACAGCAACTACTCCAAAACACAATATCAATTCCTTTTTTCATTAGATATAGTAAACAGTAGATATCTCCTCGCTCTCAGTGATACCAAGAAAGTCCCTTTTCTATTGGTTGTCCTTGCCATGTTGGGCGGAAGCCCTGCTTGACCATTAAGCGGACCATTGAGAGTTGGCCATTTGGCCGACAATGAATAGACTGGGCCTGGAGAGCACTGTGGCCTCCTTGGATACCAGATAGCAATGCACTGGATTGATGGTGAATGGCAATGTGTGCTTCCCCACAGCAGCCCCTCTTTATTTTTTATATTTTTCATTTCACCTTTATTTAACCAGGTCGGCTAGTTGAGAAAAAGTTCTCATTTACAACTGCGACCTGGCCAAGATAAAGCAAAGCAGTGCGACACAAACAACACAGAGTTACACATGGAATAAACAAGCATACAGTCAATAACACAATAGAAAAAAAATAATCTTTCTACAGTGTGTGCAAATGGTGTGAGGGGGTAGGCAATATATAGGCCATAGTAGCGAAGTAATTATAATTTAGCAGATTAACACCGGAGTGATAAGGTGTTGGCTTTGGTGATGACCAGTGAGATATACCTGCTGTAGCGCGTACTACGGGTGGGTGTTGTTATCGTGACCAGCGAGCTGAGATAAGGCGGAGCTTTACCTAGCAAAGACTTATAGATGACTTGGAGCCAGTGGGTCTGGCAACGAATATGTAGCGAGGGCCAGCCGACAAGAGCATACAGGTCGCAGTGGTGGGTGGTATAAGGGGCTTTGGTAACAAAACGGATGGCACTGTGATAGACTGCATCCAGTTTGCTGAGTAGAGTTTTGGAAGCTATTTTGTAGATGACATCGCCAAAGTCGAGGATCGGTAGGATAGTCAGTTTTACTAGGGTAAGTTTGGCGGCGTGAGTGAAGGAGGCTTTGTTGCGAAATATAAAGCCGATTCTAGATTTGATTTTGGATCGGAGATGTTTAATATAAGTCTGGAAGGAGAGTTTACAGTCTAACCAGACACCTAGTTATTTGTAGTTGTCCACATATTCCAGGTCAGAACCGTCCAGGATAGTGATGCTAGTCGGGCGGGCGGGTGCGGGCAGCGAACGGTTGAAAAACATGCATTTGGTTTTACTAGCGTTTAAGAGCAGTTGGAGGCCACGGAAGGAGGGTTGTATGGCATTGAAGCTCGCCTGGAGGTTAGTTAACACAGTGTCCAAAGAAGGGCCAGATGTATACAGAATGGTGTCGTCTGCGTAGAGGTGGATCAGGGCCATAGTAGCGAAGTAATTACAATTTAGCAGCAACACCTACTTTGGTCGCCTTTCCTTCCAGTTCTCTGCTGCCTGCGACTGGAACGAATTGCAAAAATCTCTACATATTCCATTGGTATATAGCCCACCCAATTTACCTACTTCATCCCCATACTGTTTTTATTTTATTTACTTTTCTGCTCTTTTGCACACCAGTATCTTTACCTGCACATGTTCATCTGATCATTTATCACTCCAATGTTAATCTGCTAAATTGTAATTATTCACTCCTATGGCCTATTTATTGCCTACCTCCTCATGCCTTTTGCACACAATGTATATAGATTATTTTTTCTACTATGTTATTGACTTGTTTATTGTTTACTCCATGTGTAACTCTGTGTTGTTGTCTGTTCACACTGCTATGCTTTATCTTGGCCAGGTCGCAGTTGCAAATGAGAACTTATTCTCAACCTGCCTACCTGGTTAAATAAAGGTGAAATAAAAATAAAAATAAATAAGGGAATCGCCCGCAGCAAGAGTGACATCATTGATATATACAGAGAAAAGAGTCAGCCCGAGAATTGAACCCTGTGGTACCCCCTTAGAGACTGCCAGAGGTCCAGACAACAGGCCCTCTGATTCGACACACTGAACTCTGTCTGCGAAGTAGTTGGTGAACCTGGCGAGATAATCATTTGAGAAACCATGGCTATTGAGTCTGCCGATAAGAATGAGGTGATTGACAGAGTAGAAAGCCTTGGCCAGGCCGATGAAGACGGCTGCACAGTACTGTCTTTTATCGATGGCGGTTATGATAGTGTTTAGCATCTTGAGTGTGGCTGAGGTGCACCCGTGACCAGCTTGGAAATCGGATTGCACAGTGGAGAAGGTACGGTGGGATTTGAAATGGTCAGTGATCTGTTTGTTAACTTGGCTGTCGAAGACTTTAGAGAGGCAGGGCAGGGTCTGTAACAGTTTGGGTCTAGAGTGTCACCCCCTTTGAAGAGGGGGATGACCGCGGCAGTGTTCCAATCTTTAGGAATCTCGGACGATATGAAAGAGAGTTTGAACAGACTGGGAATAGGAGTTGCAACAATGGCGACAGATCATTTTAGAAAGAGAGTGTCCAGATTGTCTAGCCCAGCTGATTTGTACGGGTCCAGGTTTTGCAGCTTTTTCAGAACATCTGCTATCTGGATATGGGTGAAGGAGAAGCTGGGGAGGCTCGGGCAAGTAGCTGCGGGGGGTGCCGGAGCTGTTGGCTGGGGTTGGGGTAGCCAGGAGGAAAGCATGGCCAGCCGTAGAGAAATGCTTATTGAAATTTTCAAATATCACGGATTTATCGGTGGTGACCGTGTGACCTAGCCTCAGTGTAGTGGGCAGCTAGGATTAGGTGCTCTCGTTCTCTATGGACTTTACAGTATCCCAAAACTTTTTGGAGTTAGAGCTACAAGATGCAAATTTCTGTTTGAAAAAGCTAGCCTTTTTCTGACTGACTGCGTGTATTGGTTCCTGACTTCCCTGAACTGTTGCATATTGTGGGGACTATTCGATGCTATTTCACTCCGCCACAGGATGTTTTTGTGCTGGTCAAGGGCAGTCAGGTCTGGAGTGAACCATGGGCTAGAAGCTGTTCTTAGTTCTGCATTTTTTGAAAGGGGCATGCTTATATAAGATGGTGAGGAAATTACTTTTAAAGAATGACCAGGCATCTTCGATTGACGGGATGAGGTCAATATCCTTCCAGGATACCCGAGCCAGGTCGATTAGAAAGGCCTGCTCCCAGAAGTGTTTTAGGGAGCGTTTTTTCCAGTTTAGGTCAACTAACAGAACGAACTCTGAAGATAGATGGGGGGCAATCAATTCACATATGGTGTCCAGGACACAGCTGGGAGCTGAGGGTGGGTCTATAACAGGTTGCAACAGTGAGATACTTATTTCTGGATAGATTTTTTTTTAAATTAGAAGCTCATAATGTTTGGGCATAGACCTGGAAAGTATGACATGACTTTGCAAGGTAACTCCTCCCCCTTTGACTGTTTAATCTTGACGGAAAATGTTGTAGTTGGGGATGGAAATCTCAGGATTTTTGGTGGCCTTCCAAAGCCAGGATTCAGACACGGCAAGAATATCAGGTTTGGCGGAGTGTGCTAAAGCAGTGAGTAAAACAAACTTAGGGAAGAGGCTTCTGATGTTAACATGCATGAAACCAAGGCTTTTTCGATTACAGAAGTCAACAAATGAGACTGCATGTGTCACGTTCATCATACGAATGAGACCAAAGTGCGGCGTGGTATGCGTGCATTCTAATTTATTTAAAAAAGGAACACTGAACAAACAAACAAAACAACAAAACGAACCGTGAAGCTAATATGAATAGTGCAGACAGGCAACTAAACATAGAACAAGAACCCACAAACACCAAAGGGGGAATGGCTACCTAAATATGATCCCCAATCAGAGATAACGATAAACAGCTGCCTCTGATTGGGAACCATATCAGGCCACCATAAACATGCAAATACCTAGACCTACAAAACCCTAAACATACAAACCCCTAGACAATACAAAACCCCTAGACAATACAAAAACTAGCGTATCCACCCTAGTCACATCCTGACCTAACCAAAATATAAAGAAAACACCTTTGGAGTCCCCCCAAAGGTGCGGACTCCCGGCCGCAAACCTGAACCTATAAGGGAGGGTCTGGGTGGGCATTTACCCTTGGTGGCAGCTCTGGTTCTGGATGCCCCCCCCCCCCCCTTTACTCTGATCCCTCAGCCTTTGTGGAACCGGACCGTGGATCATCGCCGGAGGCTCTGGATTGCGGATCATCGCCGGAGGCCCCGAATTGGGGACCGTTGCTGGAGGCTCCGGGCTGGAGATCGTCGCTGGAGGCTCCGGACTGGGGATCGTTGCTGGAGGCTCCATACTGGGGACCATCGCTGGAGGCTCCGGACTGGAGACCGTCGCTGGAGGCTCCGGACTGGGGATCGTCTCTGGAGGCTCCAGACTGTGGACCATCGCTGGAGGTTCTGGACTGTGGCCCGCTGTTTGAAGTTCCGGACTGTGGCCCGCTGTTTGAATTTCCGGACTGTGACCCGTCGTTGGAAGTTCCAGACTATGAAACGTCGCCGGAAGCTCAGGACTGGGAACTGTCACCGGAAGCACTGGACTGGGAACTGTCGCCGGAAGCTCTGGACTGGGAACTGTCGCTGGAAGCTCTGGACTGGGATCTGTCGACGGAAGTTCTGGACTGGGAACTGTCGCCGGAAGCTCTGGACTGTGGAGGCGCACTGGAGACCTGATGTATGGTGCCGGCACTGGTGGTACCGGGCTGAAGACACGCGTCTCAGGGTGAGTGCGGGGAGGAGGCACAGGACTTACTGGACTCTGGAGACGCACTAGAGGCCTGGTGCGTGGGACTGGTACAGGTGGCACCGGGCTGAAGACACGCACCTCAGGGCAAGTGCAGTAAGCAGGCACAGGGCGTACTGGACTGTGGAGGCGCACTGGAGATCTGGTGCGTGGGACCAGTACAGGTGGCACCGGGCTGGTGACATGCACCTCAAGGCGAGTGCAGTAAGCAGGCACAGGGCGTACTGGACTGTGGAGGCGCACTGGAGATCTGGAGCGTAGAACTGGCAAAATGCGTCCTGGCTGGATGCTCACTTGAGTCCGACAAGTGCGGGGCACTAGCACAGGACTCACTGGGTTGTGCAGATGCACCGGAGATTCAGTACGCAGAGCTGGCACAGGATATCCTGGTCCAAGGAGGTGTACTGGAGACCAGGAGCGCTGAGCCAGCATTATGCATCCTGGCTAATTGCCCATTCTAGCCTGGCAAATGCGAGGTGCTGGAATAGAGCGCACCGGGCTATGAATGCGAACTGGAGACACCATGCTCATCACTGCATAACACGGTGTCTGACCAGTCACACGCTCCCCACGGTAAGCACGAGGAGTTGGCTAAGGTCTCCAACCTGACTCAGCCAATCTCCCCGTGTGCCCCCCAATTTTTTTTATTGGGGCTGCCTCTCGGGCTTCCGTGCTAACCGTGTCCCCTCGTATCGTCGCCGTTCCTCCTGCGCTATCACCCCCTGCTTCCATGGCAGGTGATCATTTCCTGCCAATACTTCCTCCCACGTCCAGGATCCTTTACCGTCCAAAATCTCGTCCCATGTCCATGATGTCTGCTCCTCCTGAACATGCTGCTTGGTCCTTTTATGGTGGGTTCTTCTGTCACATTCATCATACAAATGAGACCAAGGTGCAGCGTGGTATGCGTACATTCTAATTTATTAAAAGAATGAACATTGAACAAACTAACAAAACAAAAAAACTAACCGTGAAGCTAACATGAATAGTGCAGACATTCAACTTAACATAGAACAAGAACCCACAAGCACCAAAGGGGAAATGGCTACCTAAATATGATCCCCAATCAGAGACAACGATAAACAGCTGCCTCTGAATGGGAACCATATCAGGCCACCAAAAACATACAAATACCTAGACCTACAAAACCCTAGACAATACAAAACCCCTAGACAATACAAAAACTAACCAAAATATAAAGAAAACAGAGATATCTCAGGTCAGGGCGTGAAAGCATGGGGACACACAGGGCCTGGGTTAACCTCCACATCACCCGAGGAACAAAGGAGGGGTAGGATGAGGGTACAGCTAAAGGCTATCAAAACTGGTCGTCTAGTGCTTTGGGGGCAGAGAATTAAAGGAGAAAATTTCTGGGGGTGGTAGAATAGATCCAGGGCATAATGTGCAGACAGGGGTATGGTGGGGTGCGGGTACAGTGGAGGTAAGCCCAGGCGCTGAGTGATGATAAGAGAGGTTGCATCTCTGGACGTGCTGGTTATACTGTGTGAGGTCACCGCATGTGTGGGGGGTGGGACAAAGGAGGAATCTGAGGCATGTAGAGTGGAACTAGGGACCTCTACTGTAAACTAAAACATTGATAACTATCCTAAACAACAGTATACAAGGCATATTGACATTTGAGAGAGACATAAAGCGAGGTATAAAGCAATCACAGGTGTTGATTGGGAGAGCTAGCTAAGACAACAACGGGTAAGACAACAACAGCTAATCAGCTAAGACAACAACAACAAGCAAAATGGAGATGAATGGGCAGAGAGGGTCGATTAACTACACACAGGGCCTGAGTTCGGGGCTAGGGCCGACAGATCAACAATAAAAATAAACAAAATGGAGAACCGTGATAAGTGAACAGTCCAGCATGCATCAGCTATGTAGCCAAGTGATTATAGGGTCCAGTGAACAGCAATAGATGGAACAGGTAAGCCGTGGGGTAGTCATTACTAAGCTAGCACGCGGGAGACACAGCATTTAAAGTTAGCAGGCCGGGGTAAGTAGAAGTGTCTGCTCCGACGTCTGGCAACAGCCGGGTGAGGGCACAGCGGATGGAATTACGTCTGCGGACCAGTCATGGTGGTATGCCGGCTGCCTTGTCGATAAAGGGTCCGGGCCAGATGGCGAAAGAGGTATTGTAGTTGTAGTAATTTAGTTTGCTAGCCAGGAGATGTGCCTGGCTCACGGCTAACTGGTGTTAGCTTCGGAGCAGGGGAGTTAGCCACTATAGCCACTCGGTCGCAGCTAGCTAGCAGCGATGATCTGCGGCAAAGGTCCAGAGCTTACGGCAAGTACCCGGTGGAGTAGTGGATTCTAGCCGTGTCCGGGAGGCTGGGTAGCCGGGTGATCACAGAGTAGGCCGTGCGGTATGCCTGGCTCAGGGCTAGCTTTGGGACTGGGTCATTCGGTGGCAGCTAGCTAGCTTTGATGATCAGGAGTAATGGTCCAGGGTTTACGGCAGGAATCCGGCATTGTATTGGAGAAAGACAGTCCAAGGCTGGTAGGTATTATCCAGGTAAAAAAAACTGTTGGTGCCTGTGCAGAAGGTAAATGCTGCTAGTAGTGGCTAATAATGACTAAATAGCTAATAGCTAATTAGCTGGTTAGCCTCTGATGGCTAGCTTCTGATGGAGGTTCTGGCTATAAGGTCTAAAAACAATTGCGGATCCGTGTCACATTGAGTGAGGCGGCGTACTGGAAGGTATATTTAATTTAAAAATAGAAAAGTGATTGAAAATAAATTGAAATATATACAAAAAAGATGAAAATTACAAAAAGTAAACGAGAGGACGACAAACCACGTCTGCACTGCTACGCCATCTTGGGGGGAAAAAATTATTAAAGTTAGTGAGGGCAATATAAGACTCCAGCTTCAGTGATTTTTGCAATTCTTTCCAGTCATTGGCAGCAGAGAACTGGAAGGAAAGGTGGCCAAAGGAGGAGTTGGCTTTGGGGATGACCAGTGAAATATACCTGTTGTGGCATGTGCTACGGGCTCCAGAAACAGAAGGACTGGAATTTACACCAGTGGACAGCAGGTTGGATTCACTGACACTACAAGTCGGTGGCTAACCTAATTTAGCAGGCGTAAAAGAAAAGCCTGGGTGGAGTTCTCATTTTGAGTTTTCAGAGGAAAAGGAAGCTAGGTTGAAGATAGCTGTATCACCGGTTGGTGGCAATTCGACTAAGGGTGGTCTGGGGCTAACCTCTGATCTGTCATTGGTTCCTTATCCTTATTGTCTTTCTTGCACAGGACAGCCTAGCTGACCTGACAACGTAACACCTTATCCAAAATATTGGATTACTGGGAGTTTCAGGGGTACATCACGGGATACTGCAGCATTGAGAATAAGCCTTGGCTTACCCTGCAGTGCTAAACCTCTCTCACCAGACAAATATAATTTTGGGGGTATAACTTGATGTGTTATTTCACTGGAATTACACGTTTATTACATTCCCTCAAAACATCTCAGCTAAGGCATTATGTGGATAATTTAACCCAGGTATAGTCTTTACTCAGGCAATGGCACATTTTCATTGATCTAAATTTAGACCAGTGGTTTTTTATCTGGACCACCATAAGAATTTTGTGCATGCTGCATAACAGGGCTGAACACAGATAAAATATCTGGGGTTGAATTAGCAACAAACTTTTCACAGTTGTCCCCTGGAGGGTTAAGGGGCCTAAGCACTACGCTGCCCTGTCCTACCCAGACCTACACACTAATCCTCCGGTGGTGACGTCACTCAGCCTGTCTCCAAATGGGACGCGGTGCAGCAACAACTTTGTCTACTAGTTAGGCGTTCGTTGTGCATCTCCGGACGCAACATCACCCGTTAGCTGAACTTTTAACAGACTCCTCAACTTCGGAAACTCTGGGAAACTAAAAATGGGTAGGTTTGAAAATTAAATGTAAATAAATGTTTATGTTTGACTTAACGTTTTAGATTGACCACTTTTTCCGTGATTGTCGGTTATTTTTGGTCCTCCAAAGAGATCTCTCCGCGCAAACAACATCTAAAAGTGTCATGTTTACAATACTTTCCACCCAATGTATTTTTATCTGACCCGGTTTAGTAGGCTATCGGCATTAGAGTAGTTGACCAACTCGACACAAGACGATTAAAGGGAGATAAGTCTGGAAGGATTTCCCTACTCTCAGGCGCAACTCGGCATGGGCTGAGAAGTTCCAACTGGAGTTGATAACCCACATCACTATCAGCTGTCTGAGGAAGTACATTCCTCATATTGCTCTTTGGTTTCTCAACCACTAACTAAATGAGTTATAAATGAGTAAATGAGTATCACAAATACATGTGTATAATGCCATCTTGTACGAGTAACTTTCCAGTGTAGATTGGTTTTGATTGAAGAGATCATAATGTTTTGACTACATCATTTAGTTGATGGATTGGAAATGTATTCTCCAATAGCTTATATAGAGATGTTTCAGACTGTTATTGAATAATTGATGGTGTAATATCCGTGGAGCTTGTGGAGCTTTATTTGCAGCTACATCTGGGTTTGCAATTCAGTATGAATATATTGCGAGCGAGTTTGAGAGTTGTGTGGGCGGACAGTGGATGAGTTTCGTTTTAGTCTATAAACAAAAACCTATTTTATGCTATAGCATTTGGGTATCGAAACCAACGTAGACTCCATAGACTATACACCTCCATCAAGTTTCGACACTTGTCTCAGGCAGGCTAGGCAAGTGATGCAGTGTCGTGCTTGTGAGGGGCTGGGAGTTGTACTGGGGTGTAATTCCTGTGTCCTACTTGACTCTCTGACTCAGTCCCAAGTGTTGACCATCTGTGTTTCCACCCAGGGGATGCCTGCCTGGCAATAGGGAGCGAGGCGCCAATGCTATGGATATCCAGCAACTTCTTAAAGGCTCCCAGCGGACTTATGGGCTTTGGGGCTCTAAGAGGCTGTCGGCCAGATGGAACAGACAGTATAGATTGAGAAAGAGCACTCTCATTTACCCCCGAATTGTCTATGAGACTGTTAAGCTATAGTCAGTGTATTTTGTGTTCTTAATGTCATATCACACAGTCCTTCAATAATAGGAGTAGAATCATTGTCATTCATGCAGAAATAGATTGTTGATGCTCTCCAAGGCAGGCCTATATGTTGCTTTTTTTAATTGGGGGAACTGAACCTTCCCTCTCACAGGATAGATGGATTGTAAGAAAACAAATGGAATAGAGCTCTCACGTAAGCCTGTTGATTTGCAGTGGTGCAGCTGAGGCTATGGGGGGACTGGGAGGAGAGAACACTGTCAGTGTGAGAATGTGTATCAGCATTCATTAATTCCCTATGAAGCTCCCACAGTGGCCTCTTTGTGTTCCTAATTTGGCCCTTCTCCTTTGTGTGCGACTTTAGTGGCTGTTGATGCCGAGGGTAGTTCACTGAATTGCAAGTTGCAGAGTAGACGGACCCCCTGTGAAATAGGCCCCTCATCCTCTCTCTCTCTCTCTCTCTCTCTCTCTCTCTCTCTCTCTCTCTCTCTCTCTCTCTCTCTCTCTCTCTCTCTCTCTCTCTCTCTCTCTCTCTCAGAGGATATTGCCTTGCATTGCAATTGACCATTGTCCACTGCCTCAAGGCTCTGTTCACATTCATATGTCTCTCAGTAGGACATTAAGACAATAGGTCCCAGAGGAGGGATAGGGATGAGAAGTTACCATTGAGTATAGTAGTGCTGGTGAGCTTCTTATAATGAGGTATTGGCTTTGGTTGTTGAACGTTTCCCTAAGATGTTATATCCGTAACGCACGAGGAAGACTAATAAGACGTGATAAGACGTGATCTAACAGCCTGTAATGTGTTGTTGACTATATTATCACTGTGAAAAAGGGGCAAACAAGCACTAGGATCTTTCCAGTGGTTCTGATGGTTGACCTGTTTTGCATAATGAAATGAATGTCTTACAGCTATTTCGGGATATGTTTTGTTCTACGTGCTTCATGGGAATGCAGGCATGGACTGGTGACGACATCCCAAAAAATACAGGATGCCTTGAGGACATGGAGAACAGATGATGCCCTTCAGACATTAGACTGTAGGTTACTGGCACTGTCTAAATGGATTCCCTGGTGACTTTCTCATGGAGGCGGTGTCACATTTAAAACATTCCCCACTGTTTCTCCGATGCCTCTATGGTGTTAAAGAGGTTTTATAACAGTGGATATATGGACAATATGGGAGGAGGCTTGGCTCTGACTGGGACCTCCGAAGTCCAAGACTTAATTCAGTGAGGAAGCAGCATGGAGTTAGATGTTCCAGATGTTCTGCCAACTTCTACTCAGCTCTATAGTCATGTGACTCTCACCTGATTACTCAGCATCGGCCTCTGTGGCTATGCATCTCCTCCATGCCAACAGCCCAGAGTAGAGATTGTGGACTCATGCAACACTATTATGGGATCTAAACTATCACCCCTTGGGAAATTATCATGATATAATTGAGGAAGGATAACTGTTTATAGTGCTTGTGAGGATCATGCATGTTTATGCAATACAGCAGCTAAGAACTTACGTTTTTGTTTGCAATACAGGGGCCTACGAGTGGCTTCTGGCTGTTTCATTAGTCAAAGTACTTTACAGATGGGATCAATATGTTTCTGCCATTTCTTGATCTACTGCCAGTTTATAGAAACTCTGAAAGGAGAGAAGGGGCAGATGCGAAAAGGGGAAACTTACAAGCCTGTCATTTTCCATTTTATAGAGACAATTTAATTATATGCTTGTTCACATTTAGGGCTGTCTTGTGACTGTAGGAGTTAAGGCTAATCAAATACAGCGAATTATGGACTTACTTGACTCTGAACAATTCCTCTCTGAGCCAGAACTTGATAGCCAAAAAAATAAAAAATAGTTTTTCCTGCATGGAAACTCTCGAACTCCAAAAACTGTTTTGATCTGTACTTAATTGTTCTCTGGAAAGAGTGATTCACCACTTGCGTCAAACCTCAAGATTTAAACATTGCACCATTGTTTATGACTGTAATTGGAGAAAGAGAGAAAAAAATCACTTGATTGCTAACCCAAATCAATAATGTAATTTTGAAAGACTCATTTGATTAAACATCTCATGGGTGCTGTTGTCTGTCATCCGATTGGCTTATCTCTATTACTCATGGTTTACGGGTAGAGTTTAGTGGTGACATAACTCTTGTGCCAAATGTTGTTAATCTCCCTCAATCCCAAAGTCAATGTCTCCATTGACTGTAATTTCAGAATGTCATTGTTGACTACATTGACACACCAACAGAGAAAACAGACATATTGTTAATTTCTGCTTCATGGAAATGATCTATCTCAGATGTTGTCCCTCCTTGGGACTTTTTTGAACTGCCTGTCTGCCTGGTGTTTGTGCAACCATCTGGGATGTCTGGAAGGTGTCAGATTGTTTTTGTCACACCAAGCAGGGTTACTCTGACATGGTTATATACACAGTGCACACGACTGTGCAGTGACCCTGCCTCCTGAGAGGGACGAGAGGAAAGGAGAGGTTCCACATCTTTGAACGTCATGCCACTGGGCGAGTGTTTTGTTTTTTTTTGCTCTCAGAATCAGCGGCTTGTCAACCGATGCCTGAGCAATAACAGAGGGTGAGATCATTTGTCCCCCCTGCTCTGAGAGGATTCAAGGTTATCTCTGTGTGTGGGAGCACAGCTGGTCCATGCCAGGCCCACTCCAGATAATGGATACTGGAACAGGGGACAGCTCATGAATAACGTTTACATCCATATTTTTGTGATGTCTGCAGAGATGCAGTTTGGCTTGTTTTCTGTTCAAGTACCTGGTATTCTCACATGTGACCGCTGTCATTTTACCACCTGTGTAGGAATGATGACGTTAGAAAGGATGATGTAATAACACATTTACTCAGCCACTGATGCAACCATTTGTTCATTGTTTCACCAACCACAATATCACCCCCCGTCTCTCCACATGCTGTATGTTTTTGTTGTTATTATTTAGACAATTTCATTTTCAGCATTTACGATTTTTCATTACTCTTTATTATGGGTTTGCGGGCATCAAATATGCTTAATATCCATGTTAATGAGGTATTTGTTGTAATAATTTAATGATTTCTGGGCTTCTCTCCATTTGGCAGAGGATCTTACCGAGCATCTTTGGCAATTAAGCAGCAGATGAGGCCCACATATCCTCTCAGACAATCTGAGCTGCTCTGATGTGAAACCACTTAGTCCAACCAAATAAACTCTGCTCTTTAATCCCTTTCTCTTTCTCTCCCCTCCTCTTTCTTCTCCCTGTTCCACCTTCCCACCTCTCCTGCTGTCTCTGATCCTTCTCTTCTTTTCCTTCTCCCCTCTTCACTGCTCATTCTCTCCACTCGTCCACACCTCTTATCCTCTCTTCTCTGTCTTCACTGTGGATGGTTGATTGCCCGGCACCAACATTGCAGCTCCGTCCAAGCGCTCATGTTAATTTGTTGAGCTTAATAAGTCCTCCTCCTGTCACAAAGAGGACCATTGTGTATTGTGATATGAAATGATAGGAATAGAAGTTCCTGAGTGGGAATGCTTGCTCAAGCATGGCCCGTCCCCCTCACTTTTATTAAGGGTCTATTCACTGCTCCACAGTGATGTGTGGGGGCGAGGGAGGGGGGGGGGGGGTTCACTGTGCTAACCTCCAGAGTTCACCCTTGTTAGAGAGTTGTCACATTGGTGCTGGAAACAGGGTGGAATCTGAATGCCTAAAAATATCCAGGATATGTAAATGAGTACATCCTGCCTCCTCCAGAACACTTGTTCCGTTTGACATGGTCGGTCATAATAAAGACATTGATTTCATGCGATTTCTTTGTTGAGCTTGTTTAAAAATAAATTCAACTATGAGTTTTTGTTATTGAACATTACCTCCAGAGTAAGACAAACTTTTTTTACAATAGACTTTTTATTAATAATAATAAAAAATGCATCCTGATAGTAGGAAGTACCTTATAACATAAACAAACCCATGATGGACAAAGTGTCTTCAGATACTCTGTATGCTGGCAGTGGCCCGAGCCGAGCTATAAGGGGAAATTTGTCATCCCTGTCTGTGGACAAACAGTCTGTATCAGTGTTTTTTGTACAGCACAGAATGCGTGGTTCACTCAAACATTTCCAGAAGGCCTGGGTGAAAGCCGACAGTGGCCATAGACGACACAAAAGCAGACAGAGGACCACAGACTGACACAAAGCAGACAGTGGGCCACAGACCGACACAAAGCAGACAGTGGGCCATAGACGACACAAAAGCAGACAGTGGCCACAGACCGACACAAAGCAGACAGTGGGCCATAGACGACACAAAAGCAGACAGTGGGCCATAGACGACACAAAAGCAGACAGAGAACCACAGACCGACACAAAGCAGACAGGACCACAGACCGACACAAAAGCAGACAGAGGACCACAGACCGACACAAAGCAGACAGGACCACAGACCGACACAAAAGCAGACAGAGGACCACAGACCGACACAAAAGCAGACAGAGGACCACAGACCGACACAAAGCAGACAGTGGGCCACAGACCGACACAAAGCAGACAGTGGACCACAGACCGACACAAAGCAGACAGTGGGCCACAGACCGACACAAAGCAGACAGTGGGCCACAGACCGACACAAAGCAGACAGTGGGCCACAGACCGACACAAAGCAGACAGTGGGCCACAGACCGACACAAAGCAGACAGTGGGCCACAGACCGACACAAAGCAGACAGTGGGCCACAGACCGACACAAAGCAGACAGTGGACCACAGACCGACACAAAACAGACAGTGGACCACAGACCGACACAAAGCAGACAGTGGGCCACAGACCGACACAAAGCAGACAGTGGACCACAGACCGACACAAAGCAGACAGTGGGCCACAGACCGACACAAAGCAGACAGTGGGCCACAGACCGACACAAAGCAGACAGTGGGCCACAGACCGACACAAAGCAGACAGTGGGCCACAGACCGACACAAAGCAGACAGTGGACCACAGACTGACACAAAGCAGACAATGGGCCACAGACCGACACAAAGCAGACAGTGGGCCACAGACCGACACAAAGCAGACAGTGGGCCACAGACCGACACAAAGCAGACAGTGGACCACAGACCGACACAAAGCAGACAATGGGCCACAGACCGACACAAAGCAGACAGTGGGCCACAGACCGACACAAAGCAGACAGTAGGCCACAGACCGACACAAAGCAGACAGTGGGCCACAGACCGACACAAAGCAGACAGTGGGCCACAGACCGACACAAAGCAGACAGTGGGCCACAGACCGACACAAAGCAGACAGTGGACCACAGACCGACACAAAGCAGACAGTGGGCCACAGACCGACACAAAGCAGACAGTGGGCCACAGACCGACACAAAGCAGACAGTGGGCCACAGACCGACACAAAGCAGACAGTGGACCACAGACCGACACAAAGCAGACAGTGGGCCACAGACCGACACAAAGCAGACAGTGGGCCACAGACCGACACGAAGCAGACAGTGGGCCACAGACCGACACGAAGCAGACAGTGGGCCACAGACCGACACAAAGCAGACAGTGGACCACAGACCGACACAAAGCAGACAGTGGGCCACAGACCGACACAAAGCAGACAGTGGGCCACAGACCGACACAAAGCAGACAGTGGACCACAGACCGACACAAAGCAGACAGTGGGCCACAGACCGACACAAAGCAGACAGTGGGCCACAGACCGACACAAAGCAGACAGTGGGCCACAGACCGACACAAAGCAGACAGTGGGCCACAGACCGACACAAAGCAGACAGTGGGCCACAGACCGACACAAAGCAGACAGTGGGCCACAGACCGACACAAAGCAGACAGAGGACCACAGACCGACACAAAGCAGACAGTGGGCCACAGACCGACACAAAGCAGACAGTGGGCCACAGACCGACACAAAGCAGACAGTGGGCCACAGACCGACACAAAGCAGACAGTGGACCACAGACCGACACAAAGCAGACAGTGGGCCACAGACCGACACAAAGCAGACAGTGGGCCACAGACCGACACAAAGCAGACAGTGGGCCACAGACCGACACAAAGCAGACAGTGGACCACAGACCGACACAAAGCAAACAGTGGACCACAGACCGACACAAAGCAAACAGTAGCCACAGACCGACACAGTGCTGATGTGCATTCACACCCTCATTGAACAGGCCAGCCTACGCTTGGGGACTGTATCGATGCGACGGAAATCAATAACCATTTCCAACATGACCCAGAACTATTGCCAAGCTTCGGTTAAACAAATAGCCTACACAGATCATA
The DNA here is from genome assembly GCF_036934945.1 of Oncorhynchus masou masou. NCBI lineage: Eukaryota > Metazoa > Chordata > Actinopteri > Salmoniformes > Salmonidae > Oncorhynchus > Oncorhynchus masou. The sequence continues at coordinate 18,592,248 of NC_088221.1, read as the reverse complement.
AAGTATATAGGCTAGGGCATAACAGTCACTTTGTTTCAGGGTCAGGAATAGTGGCTTGACATAATTGGTATATAGTGATAGACAGCATTATGCCTAGCTACTGATACCAGGGGGCAGAGGTATCTGTAGGTTGTGACATAATTTCCTATACTAGTAACCCAGAGGCCCCAACCCTTCAGTACTCGATCAGGATCTGGCCCAGTAAATTAGCTAGTAGGTCAGAGGGCAAGATGGGGGTTAGTGATTGTGTCGTCAAAAAATGGGGCTGATGCAATTAACAAGACAGACTACTTCCTTTGGATTTGTATCTTAATTTTGTGGGAGCAATAGTATTTTAATGATACGAGTACGAAATCGTACTGTATCTCTGCAGAGAAAGCAAAATAATCACCTTCCATTTTATAATGTGCCTGAAATAGACAACTGGCAGACCCTTTGAGGTGATTTCGCTGTCAACAGTGATAGCTCAACACACTTCAACATACTGCGGTCAGTATCTCTCATCGTCTTCTGACCTTGTTCAAAACCACGGCTTGAACTTCTCATGTTGAAGCCTTGATCTGTTTTGTTTGTATTTTAGTTCAGTTTTTTACGGATATATATATATTTTTTTAATTAAAAAAATAACTGTTTGACTGTGGATGGCAGTTAGGGTAGCAGCAACAGAGTAAAAGTGAGTCCAAATGATTTGGAGCTTCCAGCTAATGCCCTCCAGGGTCATCTGCAGAGAGCCAGAGAGGAAATACCCCCAGAACACAGTACGCTGTGGGAGACTGGGAATGTATTGTGGTGGTGGAGGACTGTTATATACATTTCATACCCAGACGTTTTTCTGCTTACTTTATCATGCCACCAACTTTTTGACACCTTTTCTTTATATCTGAAAGGTATTGCAACAAAACCTGTACTTTTATTTCTGCCAACCAACCAAGCCATGATTGCGGTAATGTATTTAAAAGTCCCGCCAACCCCTCGCCTTTCATCTTACCGTCTTTGGCACACATTGAATTATGAACATTCTGTTGTTGTCCGACATCAAACTTGTCCTTGTCGACCACAGAAATGCTTTGAATGCATTTTTTTCTCTCCATTTAAATGTATGTAGTTCTGTCCTTGAGCTGTTCTTGTTTATTGTCACAGAAATGCTTTGTAATTTAGCTTGGGGGAATGCACACTGGCATTTCATCTTTTTTTTCTTGACTTTGATGGGTAAATATTTAAAGGCAAGTTTGTGGTCATACGCACATCTTTAAAAACATAGGTGCTGGGCTAATAAAGAATAGTAGTACAGAAAAAGAAGGCCCTCACACTTTTAAAGCTCCCAATTCACCGCTTTTCAATTCGAAACGGATCTTCGTCAGGTATTTAAAGTCTTCATCTCCAGCACCACCCCGACATCAACATACTGTTGGCGGGCCTACTGGTTAACATAGCCTGACTAATCAGCCTAAACACAAAACAGGTGAAACCAATAAACAGAAAGGGGGAAAAGGATCAGTGGCAGCTAGTAGGCCGGTGACCACGACCGCCGAGCGCCACCTGAACAGGAAGGGGAGCCACCTTCGGTAGGAGTCATCAACCAATTAGCAGGCAATGCGTACTCATAATTGGTTGAAATCATAGGACGCACACCAATGATGTCATTATCTTTCTCTTTTTTTTTTACTACAAAACATAGAAGCGCACAATTTTCACATTGATGTTGGGGTGGTACTGGACATGATGAATATGAAATTTCCCTTTAAAGGCCCTTATATTTAGCTAATAAATTCTGGGTTAAATATGCTCTATGTAGAAATCGCTCCGCCATTTCCTGGTTGCAAAAATTCTAATAAATCGCCTAATTTCAGTTTACGTGACAAAACAAGCAAGTATAGTGTAGAATCATTGTGCCATTTAAACTGCTGTGAAATATATTTTCCATAACCAAAAATATATTATTTTGAAGTTTGAGGCTGATGATAACTGGAAGTAAAAGACGCAAAAACTAAACTTAAGAACGGGAAGCATAGAAATAGCTCACATAGAACAGATCTACCACTTCTTAGGCTTGCTTTCACAGAGAATGGCAGATCTATAGCACACCTTTCTATGCGAATTTGATTGGGCTGCCCAAAAAGTTACGTAATGCAGCTTAAATACTTAATATGCATAAGTTTATAATTTAAACTACAAATCGCTAGTAATCGCTGATCTGTCATCAGCCAAAATAGCTGTTGGAGAGTTTGAAAGAAGATTTTGTGATTACATCCAATGTGGATCAAAAAAGGTGCTTTCTGAAATCATCCTACAGAGTTTCGTCCAGGTCAGAGGTTTTTATTCTGTACATGGTCGAACAGAGCAGATTCTAATGCGGTTCCAAATATTATTTCAATTTTATTCTGTTATATTCCTTTATATTAATTCTTACAATAAAATATAGGCCATATGTGTGTTGATTGTTATCAGGGCAGTGGAATGTAGGCTAAGTGTGTCTCTTGTCTATTAAAATAACTATTGATTTCATTTGCGTGGCGCAGGAGACCAGTAACATAACAAACTCAAATGCTCTGCTATTCTGTTCTTTTGAAAATACATTTGATTAGTCTTATAATGTTTTTGAGGACCTGTATGAACAAACGAATAATGGATGTCTTTGTCGAGCCTGCTCATATAATTACCAGAACATAGAATGTTTTGAGTAGCCAACTTTATATTCACCATAACAGCAAAATGCAAGGACATTAATGACTAATTATTTACAAGTAGGCTATGACAAGCTGCTAACCTACAGTTGTGAATGTGAAGAAATGAAAACAGTGGAATGTCAGACTTTAAATAGGGGAATAGAAACTACAGCTGTCGGGTTACTGTGACAACGATCACAACAACAGGGTCAAAGTTGAACGTATCTTGCTCCTTCCCGGCGAAAGCAATGGCTATATAAAAAGAGAATGCCCACAAGAAAGAGGTAAAAAATAGGGCTGTTTAAAAGAAACATTGACCAATTGTTTTTACAGGCAACATACTGTGAATCCTATGTGCAAGCAACATTACAGAAGGAGGCTGTAGGACCAGCCTGTTGGCCAGGTGCCCATGGAGAATATTAAACAACTTCACAGATAGCTCTTTGTGCTCGGCTCCTTTAGCACTGCTGCTAAACAACCCGTAAGACAAAGGCATCTGGGGTTCCCCCAGTGCAGCGCTAAGAGGTGTTCACCATATGAAGAGGCATGCTGGCCTGCCCCGGGCCATTCACAGGCAGCCAAAAGGGTACGCTGTATCGAGCAGACTTTTAAATGCAAACTAAAGTAACCCTTTCATACTTCCTCGGGGCCTCTTCAGGACAACATGAAAAATAATACTTTTGTGAGATCTGGTTTAACAGCCACGTATCTGGTGGTGTTTACCTGCTGCATAGCTGCGGATGGATACTGCTTCTGGCATTCTGATGGAATTTGCCAATGGCTCAATAGAGTGATATCCTCTTCTTTTGACTTAGATTTATGTGAATAAAGAGAACTCCGTTTAATATTCATCAAATCCAATCAAGCAAATTCCAACCCCCCAAATACTGTACAAATGTTCAATGTTTACGGAAAGACGTCAAATGAAAAGACACTAATTAGACCAACGTCCTTATAATCAAGTCATAATTGATCACTGCTATTCAAAGATACATTTAAGAGATAAATCAGTTGAACTATTCCAAAGGTCATCATGTACACATGTTGCCCAACTCCTTTTAATTTAAGAATATTCTTAGCACATCTTAGATGTTACAGAATGTACACATGATGATCACCCCCCCCCCCCCTAGTCAGCTCTCTGTGATTCTAATGCATGTGACTATGGAACCAGTGTCTCAGAGGGTTGACCGTGTTAGCCGAATTGTTCCGCTAGGAATGCTTTTCCTGTGGAATGAATGAAGGCTCTCAGTCAAGCTCACGTTGTCCACCTGTCATCCTCCTAGGATTATCTTGATAGACATAGAAGACACCTCTGCCCGGCAGATGAAAGTATCCAGAATAGCGGAGCATTCTGTCTGGATAAAGAGACAGCTGCAGGAAACCCATTAGCTTGTGTATCCAGGGATCACATTTGCCGCTAAGACTGTTTGGGGATTGAAAAATTGGAATAAAGAATGTAGTTTACAGTATCTAGACGCATGACTGAGCCAAATATTCTCTCAACACAAATATGAGAGACGTAGAAAGATATCTGGTGTGTTGGCTGGTAAAGAATTATCAATATTATTGATAACATTTATATCTTGACCAAACTATACCGGAAGCATTTTTGCTGGTGTCTAGCTAGCATCACTATGGTTCTTTGGTTAATGGGACAGTATTTAAGCTGAGAGGATTTTGTATCATTCTAGTTCATTTATGAAGAAATGAGAAGCGAAAACATTGAGAACAGTGTGAGAGCTGCAAAGCCCTGGACTAAGAGAATGTCAATGAGAACGAAGCTTCAGGGCCTGGGAGAGGAAATCCCAGATGTTCCTGTCTGAAAAACAACTTGACCCCGTAACTGTGTTCAGTGAGCAACACAGACCAAGGGAGACCAGGGAAGAGGAGTTAGCGGTGCTGTATGATATTTAAACTGCTGCTATGTCTCATAATTCATTTCAATGTCGGACATCTGCCCTATAAGAAACTAATGCTGTAACAATAGAGAGGTCACAGCTGAGATAAAAAAAAGAATGCAGTGAAGGAGAGAGAACATCTGGAACATAGGGAGCGACCAGCTTCCTGGTTTACTGTTACCCAAACAGGTTTGGGACCAATTAAAGAGCTTTGTAGAACCGTATTGGGGATACTGGACCTTATTAACCAGATGTGCATGAGAAGTGGGATTCAGTGTTTCCTCTCTCCTCGTGCCATACTCACTGCTTTATGAACAGGATGAGACGTCAGTGTGTGTGTGTGTGTGTGTGTGTGTGTGTGTGTGTGTGTGTGTGTGTGTGTGTGTGTGTGTGTGTGTGTGTGTGTGTGTGTGTCATCTATTTGACTTGACCACGCTCAAAGCTGCTGGTTTCATTTAGGCTTAACGAAAGCTGTTTAAGTCGCCTGGCTGGCTTTTCAGCTATGGTCAGTTTTTCTCTGAACATAAAAAACGGGATGATCATTTGCTATGTTTTTAGATCTGATGTTTGGCTATTGGCACTGGAATTGAGGGATGTCTGTGTTTTTCGTCTGTGGTTCACAATTGGATGGGTGAATCTAATGAGGAACAGCATGGCTTCAGGACATATTGAAGTATGCACTGTCAGATGCATGAGCCGAGCAGTTAGAAATTGGAATTCAGCTTGCAGACTATAGTGTCTATAAAATGATGTCTGTTATTTTTCACATTCAGATATACCAAACAGTTAAAACTGTGTTGTGTCCTTCAGGATAGTTTAATGTACAAATTCAGCTACAGCTGAGAGCAGGAGACATTTCGAAGTACAGTACAGAGGCTGATGGCATAAATGAGTCATCCACAGTCTGTGTTTTCACTGCTCCCTCTACTCTACCTCTCCTTAGACATACCAATAGACCGGGAAATGATCCAGTGGGAATTTTGGGACCCTACTTGCAGTCCTGTATGAACTGGGGTACAATTATGCACTTATAACTAAAGGTACAAAGGATGACCTTACAGGTACCACTACAGTGACAAGTGAATGGATGAATGCAACAACCATGTCTCTGTCACTAACAAATACAGTCATAGGTGTTAACTCTACAATTTACCCGAAAGGCAGGGCACTCCCATATACTCAGTGTTAAGTGAACACACTGCTTAGAGTAAAGCAGTGTGTTCACATAACACTGAGTATATGGGTCCACATACTCAACACTTTCAGTGTTGATTTCTTTGAAAAAATAACACTGGAGAATGTTCTGTGTAGAGTAATGGAATGACCCACTTAGTAAAATAGATTAGTTTCCATCTTCATCTTACAACACGTGTGACCCTATATTCACTTCGTCCGAATGAAATAAAGGATAACTGGTCAACACATCTCCTGGTTGGTGCCTGAGGCCAGCAGCGGGGTGTAAATGCCAAGTTCAGGTTGCAGCAGGTCTTTGTCCTTCCAGGATCCAGCTCGAGGATGCAGATCATAGCTCACATAGCCGGGTTAGGAGGGTTAGGAGTGCTGCGTGGCAGAACAAAGGCATTAAAGCGAGCTGCCCCATCCATTCCTCTGTTGTCATAGCGCTGCTGATGAATCCTGACACTCCTTTAGATGCCTGGCCTGTGGAGATAGAGAGAGAGTGAGAGAGAGAGGGGGGGGAGCTCTGGCTGGGCTGAATGGAGAAGGAGGTCCCCGTGTTAAAGATGTCTGGGAGCCTCGAGCCCCGTAGTTAGAGAAGGGTAAACTGTTGGGTCAGGGGTGAGAGGTTGGCAGCGTGATGCTGGAGACAATAGGTATGCCGATATGGAGACCGCTGGAAGAGAAAGAGCTCCCAGCAGCTGTGAGAGAAGGAGGGAGGAGGAGGGAGTAGGGGGTGGTCATGGGAAACCCCCAAGATTAGCCTGAGAGTTTTGTCCCTGTGTTTCATTATGTCTCCATTGTGTGTGTGTGTGTGTGTGTGTGTGTGTGTGTGTGTGTGTGTGTGTGTGTGTGTGTGTGTGTGTGTGTGTGTGTGTGTGTGTGTGTGTGTGTGTGTGTGTGTGTGTGTGTGTGTGTGTGCATGTACTCTCGTGCATGTCCCTACCCCCTGTGTGACAAGTAGCAAAATGAAAGACCTGATCAGAGAGAATGTTATGCACAATCATAGCAGCTGCAGCATGGGACCTTCTGGTAAGTGATTATAGTCTCATTGGAAACCATTGGGACACAAGTAAAGCACTTTTCTTTGAGATACTATCTGAACAATAAGCTTATTTTTGCCCTTAATAGAATACAGGCTTATATGAAATTTAGAGCATGAGCAACCTCATGCTTTCATACATGCAAGGGATATTAAATGCATTATAATTCCTTGGCCACGGGCAATGGCCAAACTGTATGATCCATACTAACCTTCTCATAGATAGCGAGGTAGGCCTACTTATCAATTCAATTCCAGCACTTTTATATTGAATTCTATAGGAGCAGCTGTTGTTACTAATGAATATTCATGTACACAGTTGATTTCTCAAGTCTGAGGTTATTCACATGGCTGGCTAACAATGTCAAGTTTGTGTGCCTCTCTTTGCCTGAAGGACATGTTCAGATGTACTGAGACGTGAGAAAGTAGCATAAAGAGGGCAAGAAAACAGTATTCAAGAGTCAAGTAACACAGTATTCTCACGATGGAGATACAGCAGATGGCTGGTAATATTAGTGTTTACTGCTGACTAATTACAGCAATGAGTTTTTGAATTATATATGATACAAGTAGCAGTACCATGAACCTTGTGCTGGATTAAATATACAAGGCTTATGATGATGAACATTGTATTTAGGAGATTAAGATCACTGAGGTGAGGTTCTGTTTCGTGTTGTATACTGCCCTGCTCCAATGAACAGCACACACTTCAGATCTGAGTTTATTGAGTCTTCTCTGAAATATAATAGATCAGCAGAACAAGTGGGTGCAATTTTAGTTCCATTATCGTTTGTCATCACGGAGACTTAGAGCTTTATTAGCAGGGCTGGGATGTGCCAATGTGCCCCTCTCTTCCCCAGAGAGAGAGAGAGAGAGAGATACAGTGAGGAACGGAGGGGACAGATTGACTCAGATTAGAGGGATTTCATCCACCCGTGCGGCTGCCTGACTAATGCCTTTACCAAATGTGTCTTCAGACACACAGAGTTTACACCTGGAAACAGTTTCTCTGAAAGGGTAGATCTAGCCTGTTTGTACTTTAGTCAAAGACAATGATAGAAGAATTGTAGCACCAATTTTTTTTATGTACTGCTCAATGTCAAATACAGTTTGTTATTGTCACTTGGTGACAAAGAGAGTTGTGCCAATTGCTTTTAAAGAGTTCTGTTCATGACCTTTTCTCTGTGAAGAGCCTCAACTCCCTCTCCAGTTTAAATAACACCCAGACCTTTCTGGAGAAGATGGAATGGTTGCTGAGCAGAGAAAGGAACCCATGGCTCGCCTGTGGAGTGGAAAATGTCATTCCAAATGCTGCTATTAGTGTCTTATTTTATTCCAGAATAATTATTGAATGAGCTGCATTTACCCCTGTGAGCCATAGTTATGTGTTTTGTTTTGATTTACAACCCACATTTTTCGAGTGGCCCATATTTTCTGGGGTAACGGGAGTGTATTACTGGTTCGTATTCTTTCAAAACTATAAACATACAGTACATATAGGCCAATGGGACCTATCTATAATTAGTATTTGGTAGTATTGCCTTTAAATTGTTTAACTTGGGTCAAACATTTCGGGTAGCCTTCCACAAGCTTCCCACAATAAGTTGGGTGATTTTTGGCCCATTCCTCCTTACAGAGCTGGTGTAACTGAGTCTGGTTTGTAGGCCTTTGCTCGCACACGTTTTTTCAATTTTCTATAGGATTGAGGTCAGGGGTCATTGTCCATTTGGAAGACCCATTTGCGACCAAGCTTTAGCTTCCTGACTGATGTCTTGAGATGTTGCTTCAATATATCCACATCATTTTCCTCTTCATGAAGCCATCTATTTTGTGAAGTGCACCAGTCCCTCCTGCAGCAAAGCACCCCCACAACATTATGCTGCCACCCCCGTGCTTCACGATTGGGATGGTGTTCTTCGGCTTGCAAGCCTCACCCTTTTTCCTCCGAACATAACGATGGTCATTATGGCCAAACGGGTCTATTTTTGTTTCATCAGACCAGAGGACATTTCTCCAAAAAGTACAAACTTTGTCCCCATGTGCAGTTGCAAACCGTAGTTTGTCTTTTTTATGGCGGTTTTGGAGCAGTGGCTTCTTCCTTACTGAGCGGCCATTCAGGTTATGTCGATATAGGGCTCGTTTTACTGTGGATATAGATATTTTTGTACCTGTTTCCTCCAGCATCTTCACAAGGTCCTTTGCTGTTGTTCTGGGAATGATTTACACTTTTCGCACCAAAGTATGTTCATCTCTAGGAGACAGAACGCGTCTCCTTCATGAGCGGTATGACGGCTGCCTGGTCCCATGGTGTTTATACTTGCACACTATTGTTTGTACAGATAAATGTGGTACCTTCAGGAGGGATCCTTAACTTGTGCCTCTGGCCTGGACAAGGCTCTTTGTGGTAAAAGCGACGCTTATCAAGTCAATTAGCAAGTAGCGAGGTATACATGTAGCTCTCCAAGATCAGGTCCAGATGACATGGACGGACCATACTACTTGAGTGTATGTAAACTTCTGACCCACTGGGAATGTGATTAAAGAAATAAAAGCTGAAATAAATCATTCTCTCTACTATTATTCTGACATTTCACATTCTTAAAATATAGTGGTGATCCTAACTGACCTAAGACAGGACATTTTTTACGTGGATTAAATGTCAGGAATTGTGGAAAAACTGAGTTTAAATGTATTTGGCTAAGGTGTATGTCAACTTCCGACTTCAACAGTACATGTACGCAGTTATAACCCAGCCTTGTCCTGTTGGCAGCGTTAAAATGAAGACAGGGTCCTGAGGCTTTCATCCTCTTCGCTATCTGCATTCTGCCCAGCCAATGGCTCTTCAAGCCTGATGGAAGTTTCCAAGGTGGAACAGACAGGAAGCACCGGGTAATATGAAACATCTGGTGCTGCTCACCACAGCCAATCCCAAAGGCCCGCTGGAGGTGCCAGCTCTGGGAGTGTAAAGTCACATGAGAGGTGAAACGTGGCTGCCAGGCATCCCCCAGTGTGGCTTCTCCCCTTCTCTTCTTTCTTCCAGACCTAAAACGACAGCAACACAAACATGCAATTTGAGAAGCACTGAGTCAGACGTCCAGGGGATTATTTAGTCAAACACTAGCTTGCAATTACACCAGACAGAGAACGTCTCCTAGACCAGAGAGAACAACACAATGAGTGGTGTGTCAATCATCAAACTAACTTCAGCAGATATGGGTTTCTAAAGAGAAGCATAGTATCTACGAAGAAGATAGCTAAGGTTAGCTAAGGTGATGAACTTTCAAACACAGCCAACATGTTGACATGGTGTAAACAACGCCTGTCAGGCTACTGGAGTTTTAAAGCACAAATGCCTAATGTGTTGGTATGCATGAAGTGATTGTGATTTACCACACAATGACCCTGTGGTTTGTTTGCAAGAGGTTGACAATATATCAAACCGTGGCCCCTGAAGTGTACCCTCAAGCAGTTGAAGGGGTTTGGACGTATTCCATGTGTTTTTGATCAGCATTCAAAGGCTACCAGTGTGAGGTGTAAACAACATGGTGTTGTGTGAAGGGAATTTATTTCCCCAGTTCTTTAGTTGTGGATTTGTGTACATTTGAATTTTAGAGACCCTCGTTTAAATCTTGTCTGCCCATGTAGCGCCACTTGATTCTAAATTCACTCTGTGAGGTTTTCTTTGCAAACCCTAGTATGCAATACTTTTAGTTTACAAAGTTGACTTTATCCAATCAGCTGTTATAGCTAGCATGTCAGTTTCACTGTGAGCTCAAACATTTTCACAATTGAAGAGGTAAACAATGCTTTCAAACTATGATTACATTTCTATTCTGACCATTCAGTAGCGAGTTCCACATTTGTCCTAGCCCGTTGCCTTAATGAGGCTCATTACTGACAGAAAGCCTGTTGTTGTATCCTCCTCCCTACATGAATCTCTCTGTAATGAATGAGGACAGTTATTCTTAAACAGCTGTTTTACAGCCATAAAAGAGAGGTATTTCCCAGAGGAGGCAGGTTCAAGGGCCTCAGACGGTACATCAGAGCATCAGAACAATGACTGGGCAACATTAGCTACACTCCCGGGGTTAATTGGACACATACAAGTTGAATAATGCTTTCTTAAAGACCTTAGCAAGGTCTTTTTTACATGGACATGCGGGCTGCATTTTGTTATGGGTTTGGTACATACGCTGAGTATACCGAACGTTAGGAATGCCTTCCTAATATTGAGTGATTTTTCCCCCCCTTTTGTCCTTAGAACAGCCTTAATTTGTCGGGGCATAGACTCTACAGGGAGTCGAAAGTGTTCCACAGGGATGCTGGCCCCGTGTCGACTCCAATATTTCCCACAGTTGTGTCAAGTTGGGTGGATGTCCTTTGGGTGGTGGACCATTCTTGATACACACGGGAAACATGAGCATGAAAAAAACAGCATTGTTGTAGTTCTTGACACAAACCTATGCGCCTGGCACCTACTTTAACCTGTCACCTCTTCATCTACGTTGACTGTAGTGGGCGGCAGGTAGCCTAGTGCTTAGAGCTTTAGACTAGTAACCGAAAGGTTGCAAGATCAAATCCCCGAGCTGACAAGGTAAAAATCTGTTGTTCTACCCCTGAACAAGGCAGTTAACCCATTGTTCCTAGGCTGTCATTGAACATAAGAATTTGTTCTTAACTGACTTGCCTAGTTAATTACATGAATTTGGCCTGGTCAGTCTATGTCGTGGATAGAACATATGTTTTGTAGACTCAATGTATGTGTGCGCTGCACACTAGGCTAACTATCAGTGGTAGGTTGAGACTTGTTCAGCTAGATAAACTACAGGGCTCAATGTTACATGTGTTGCATTTCAACTGCATTTGTTCTTGTGGAGCCACTTACATTAAATGGGTCAACAAACAACAGAATGGATATGCATAACAAATCAATGACATAATGGATGGTGCAGCATGCCAACCATGACGTCAGAAATATAGAGCATGTTGACTTATGAAGTCCTCCCAAAAAAGTAGGTCAACACAGTCTACTGTGGCGTGAAGTTATCTGGGGTTATTGCCAACCGAAGCCTGCCTCATGGTTTCCTGGCATAAAAGTCTACCAGAATGTTTGAATATTTCCACCCTGGCCTGCTACACATATCTCACAACTCATCAAACTTGATTTTTCTCTGTCCCGTCTGTCATAGACAAGGGACAGGAGGTTCACAACTCCCTGCGCCCCACCTCACCCTCCTTGACCCAGTCATCAGTCCCAGTAAAAGGAGATAGTATGTGGAGTCTGAGCCTGTTCTGTTGTTAGTGTGTATGAATGAATGGTGTCGGGGCTGAGGTCATAGGCTTAAGGCTTGGGAACTCCTTGGTCCATGAGAACGCCTTCCTCTGTACGAGCCAAACAGGGCGCAGGTCTTTCACGGGTGAGTGAGCACTCAGGGAGCATTCAGGGCCAGTCTCACGCCATAATGACTGAGCCACAATGACTGAGCCATAATGACTGAGCCACAAATGCAGCTCCCTGCATTCTACTGTGCTTCATCAGCGTTCAGATTGTGCCCTTGACAAGGGGGCTGGCACACACTCTTAACACTGGTACTGAGTACGCAGTGACGCCCTGCTTTGTCAAGTATGGCCGACTGATCTTCTCACAGTCATTTAGGCAGTCAAAGTAGTGTTTTGGGGACCTCAATGGCTATCATGTTTCAGGCAGAGATACATATTTGGTAGTGTTGAGATTGTTCTCACGGAAAGCTATCCACTGGTGCTTTATGAAGATAAACACACATTAGTATTTCAGGCTGATGTTGTATTTATATCATATCAACTTGTGCACCGCAATAGTTTGGACCCTAGTTACGACAACTGTTCATTTTCTGCCTCTGAAATGTCGTGAAGTCCACAAACATGTTTGTGGTGTTAGGGTACACAAAGGATAGAGACATGTGGTTTGAATGTGGAACGTAAAAGGGAGGGAGTTACTGTTTGGAAGCTGGTACTTACAGAAACGTGCAATGTCCTCACAGTCAGGGTTGCAACATGCCCTCCTTTTGTGTTTTTCTTTGCTCTTCCACGATCTGGCCTCTTTTCTCAACTAATGTTTTCTCTGGTGGAAATAGGAATTGATTTTCTGCCGCATACCCTAGGACAATAACACATGAACTTGAGCAAATGATGTTTCCCTGTTCCGATCTGGTCTTGAGTGAAATTGTCAGTTCTTTGAAAAATAGCATTCTGAAATGTCATTTAGACACTTTAGAATGCGATTGTTTTGTACAGTGGCCAGAGTCGTAGCGTTTGTGCAAAAGTAATAAAACAATGACGACCTTTGCTGCATAACGTTACATATTTAGGATGATTTATGTTAAAACAACAGTCAACTGCTGATGACCTGATTAAACAAAGCCCTATTTGGCAAGGGGGAGACATACACAGAGAGAGAGAGAGAGAGAGAGAGAGAGAGAGACTGCTTTCACATAGGATTTACGATGGCTGTGTACGAAAAAACCATACTAGTTTACTACATATTAAACTGCATACTATGTACTCATCATCGCATACTATTTAACTTGTACCGTTTAGTAAAAGATATGCTGAATGCCACAGCCGCAAAGCACTATTTTACCTTGTTTAGAATAAAATTGAAATAATATTTGTTGAACACATTCTAACTTGAGCGTCAAGAACATGTGGAACCGTGGTCATTGTGACAAGAAAGTAGTATTTTGAAAGTGAGCCCATGTCCACATCTTTTGGCCCATGTCCTCATTTGTAGGATTATTTCAGAAAGTTGTGTTTTTGATCCACGCTGGATGTGATCACATCGCACACTGTCTCATCTTTGAAACTCCCCAACAGTTATTTTGGCTGAAGACGGCCTACTGAGCGATCTGTAGTTTAAGTTAGAAATGTATGCATATTAACCCATCACGTATTTGCTAAATACAAGGGTCTTTAGATATTTACCTGTCAAAGTAATTTAAAAAATAAATGGCAGTGCTTTTCCCCAGGCTAAATGCCAAAGCATTTCTGTGACAATTGACACGAACATCTCAAGGACAGAACTGTACATACGTTTAAATGGTGCGTGGAAGAAGAAAAACATGCATTTAAAGCATTTCTGTGAAGCTTTGTGGTTGACAAGGACAAGTAGAATGTTCATAATTCAATGTGTGCCTAAGACGGTGAGATAATAGGCGACATTTAGGTTGAGGGGTTGGCGGGACTTTTGAATACATTACCTCAGTCATGACTGTGTCGGTTGGCAGGACTTTTGAATACATTACCTCAGTCATGTCTGTGTCGGTTGGCGGGACTTTTATATACATTACCTCAGTCATGACTGTTTCGGTTGGCGGGACTTTTAAATACATTACCTCAGTCATGACTGTGTCGGTTGGCGGGACTTTTGAAAACATTACCTCAGTCATGACTATGTCGGTTGGCGGGACTTTTAAATGCATTACCTCAGTCATGACTGTGTCGGTTGGCGGGACTTTTAAATACATTACCTCAGTCATGACTGTGTCGGTTGGCGGGACTTTTAAATACATTACCTCAGTCATGACTGTGTCGGTTGGCGGGACTTTTAAATACATTACCTCAGTCATGACTGTGTCAGTTGGCGGGACTTTTAAATACATTACCTCAGTCATGACTGTGTCGGTTGGCGGGACTTTTAAATACATTACCTCAGTCATGACTGTGTCGGTTGGCGGGACTTTTAAATACATTACCTCAGTCATGACTGTGTCGGTTGGCGGGACTTTTAAATACATTACCTCAGTCATGACTGTGTTGGTTCGGTGGAAGTACAAGTACAGGCTTTGTTGCTGGCAATTCCTTTCAGGTATAAAGAAAAGGGGTCAAAACGTTGGCTTGGTGAAGTTGGCGGGAAAAAAACATCTTGGTATGAAAGGTATAAGAGAGAGTGAAGGAGAAGTATTCTCAGGGGGAGTTCTACTGTATCTCCAAAAGAGAGAGCTGAACTCTTATCTTTTGGCCAGAGAAAGGAGAGCTGACTGTGGATAGGGTTAGACATGATTGTCATCATCGTTCATTTGTTCGCTCGGCAGTTCTCACAATCTATTTAATTGGATAATTACAAGGTTCGCCATAATGCCAAGCCTCAAGTGAACGACTTATATGTCAATTAGCATCAATCACATCCAAATCACCATGGAGCTAAATCTTTGTCATCCTCACATGTAAAATGCAAACCTGCATTTCTATCTTATGAGATTTTGCTCATGAAGAATTAGCTTTCGATGTCGTTAGCCATACTCATGTTCTGACAGTTTTTTCTTTTCTTCAAACGATGATGTAAACTCTTTAGGTTTTATAGGGGAGATAAATGAAAAAGCTTGCAGATCTGTACAGCCTAGCATTTGTTGTTGTGAGACCCCTGCTAAGTTCACTTCCCTGACCCCTGAGGCTCCCCTCTCCTCTTCTCTCCTGCTGCTCCCCCTCCTCTCTGTGGTGTGGAATCCGTGAGAAGACCCCACTTTACCAGCACTCCAGCAGCAGGGCTCCACACTCAAAGATGACTCTCTCATTAGCATGCCTCAGGACTCTCCCCAGACCCAGGCCGATTCAGATAAACAAACACAGCCTCTCTCCAAGACTCCTCTCTCTGTCTCTCACTGTCTGTGTCTGGATGTCTCTATATGTCCCTACTCTGTCTCCGGTCATCTCTCTTGTTGTCTCCTTGTCTCTCTATCTCTGTCCCTGTCTGTCTCTGGTCATCTCTCTTGTTGTCTCCTTGTCTCTCTATCTCTGTCCCTGTCTGTCTCTGGTCATCTCTCTTGTTGTCTCCTTGGCTCTCTATCTCTGTCCCTGTCTGTCTCCGGTCATCTCTCTTGTTGTCTCCTTGTCTCTCTATCTCTGTCCCTGTCTGTCTCTGGTCATCTCTCTTGTTGTCTCCTTGTCTCTCTATCTCTGTCCCTGTCTGTCTCCGGTCATCTCTCTTGTTGTCTCCTTGTCTCTCTATCTCTGTCCCTGTCTGTCTCTGGTCATCTCTCTTGTTGTCTCCTTGTCTCTCTATCTCTGTCCCTGTCTGTCTCTGGTCATATCTCTTGTTGTCTCCTTGTCTCTCTATCTCTGTCCCTGTCTGTCTCCGGTCATCTCTCTTGTTCTCTCCTTGTCTCTCTATCTCTGACCCTGTCTGTGTCTGGTCATCTCTCTTATTGGCTCCTTGTCTCTCTATCTCTGTCCCTGTCTGTCTCTGGTCATCTCTCTTGTTGTCTCCTTGTCTCTCTATCTCTGTCCCTGTCTGTCTCCGGTCACTCTGTTATCTCTCTATCTCTTTGTTTCTATCTATCTGTCTTTCTGTTTCTATCTCTATCTGTTTCTCTGTTTCTATCTCTGTTTCTATCTATATCTGTCATTCTGTTTCTATCTTTCTCTCTGTTTCTATCTCTATCTGTCTTTCTGTTTCTATCTGTCTCTCTGTTTCTATCTCTGTTTCTATCTGTCTTTCTGTTTCTATCTCTCTCTCTGTTTCTATCTCTCTGTCTCTCTGTCTCTCTGTTTCTATCAATTCAATTCAATTCAAGGGGCTTTATTGGCATGGGTAACATGTGTTAACATTGCCAAAGCAAGTAAGGTAGATAATATATAAAGTGAAATAAACAATAAAAATTAACAGTAGACATCACACATACAGAAGTTTCAAAACAATAAAGACATTACAAAGGTCATATTATATATATATGTACAGTGTTTTTACAATGTACAAATGGTTAAGGACACAGGATAAAATAAATAAGCATAGATATGGGTTGTATTTACAATGGTGCGTGTTCTTCACTGGTTGCCCTTTTCTCGTGGCAACATCTCTATCTGTTTCTATCTGTTTATCTGTCTCTCTGTTTCTATCTCTCTGTCTCTCTGGTTCTATCTCTATCTGTCTCTCTGTTTCTATCTCTATCTGTCTCTGTTTCTATCTCTGTTTCTATCTCTATCTGTCTTTCTGTTTCTATCTCTCTCTCTGTTTCTATCTCTCTGTCTCTCTGTCTCTCTGTTTCTATCTCTATCTGTTTCTATCTGTTTCTGTTTCTCTGTTTCTATCTCTATCTGTCTATCTGTCTCTCTGTTTCTATCTCTATCTGTCTCTCGGTTTCTTTCTCTGTTTCTATCTCTATCTGTCTTTCTGTCTCCATATGCCTCTCTGTTTCTATCTCTATCTGTCTTTGTTTCTATCTCTGTTTTTATCTCTCTGTCTCTGTTTCTATCTCTGTCTGACTCTGTCTTTTCTTTAGTCTAGTCTTTTTTCTAGTCTTTTCTTTCCCTCTCTCTTTCTCCCTCTCATAATTTCAGGCATCCTTTCTCAGCCTCTTCTTCACTTCTCTCTCTCTCCTTCTATTTCCTAATGCCTCTACAGTTCTCATGTTTTTTTCTTTCTCTTTCGCCCATTTTCTCTCTGGCTTTCCTCTATCAGCCATACAAACATCGGAGATGCTCCTTTTGCTTGTTCGGAGGAGAGGGATCATCCACCTTTTCTTGTGTGCTTTTATGTGGGAGTTAAAAGTTACCAGATGGAGGGGAGACAGCGTTCAGAGGTTGTGAATGTATGCCACGGGAGCAGGGGGCAGGCATATGGTGCAAATCAGTGGCCTGCCCCTCTCCCCCAAACTCCCACCCTCCCCCTTTCCCATCCCCCTTGGTCGGATGGGAAAGAGAGGCTGGAGATTGTGTGCTGACATGCATTCTCCCTCATTCTCTCCCAGCACCACAAAAAACAGAATGGGGCTTTCATCCGGTGCAGCCCCCCAACAGCCAAGGGAGGGGGTCCCTACTCTCCCACACCCATCTACTCCTGTGATGTAACCAGTCCATTCTTACCAGGCAGGCAGGGCAAGCAGCCCCCTAATTGTCATTCATGGTGCGCCTCCCTGAGCCCGAGACGCCTCAGAGGAGGGAGTGTCTATGTGGGTTGAGTAGGGGGGGGGGGGGGTCGATGTGTGCGAGGGTGTGTGTGAGTGAGGTGTATGGTTGATGCGACAAGTGGTTCCATAGCTACCCAGACTGAATGCCTAAACAGTCAGTGTAAATAAAGCAGACTTCCTGGGAAAGTGGAATCTCAAGAGACGTATGGTGGAGCGTTAGGTTAGCTGGCATCGTTGCTTCTGGACCTCTAAACTACAACCAAATATCATCCGACCAGACCTTTGCGTCTTGGAAAGGAACTGTGATATACTAGGAAGCTGTGCTTCAGTCAGGGCAGCACAAGAGAGAGAGAGCGAGAGCAAGGAGCGAGGGTACGTGCAAGAGAGAGAGAGAGAGAGAGAGAGAGAGAGAGAGAGAGAGGGAGAAAAAAAGAGAGAGTGAGAGTCAGTGGAGGAGAGTGAGCGAGGGAGGGAGAGAGAGAGAGAGAGAGAGAGAGAGCGAGAGTCCGTGGAGGAGAGTGAGCGAGGGAGGGAGAGATAGGAGGAGAAAATTCTGCTGAAAGGAAGCATTTTTGGTGGATGGGATAAAACCAACCATGGAAACTACATCAGAAGAGAACCAAGAGCAGAGCCAGGAGAAAAAAGGTACCCGAATGGACAGTAACAAAAGAGATGTTTAACTCTTCTCACCACCTTGTTTACTGGGGCTTTAGCCGACTTGGGGCTGCTTGGGTTCACGCCACACAACAGCAGGGTAGACTGCTCAGCAGGGGGCTCCGTTCACACGCTCGATATCTCATCGCTCCGCTTGAAGCAATTGCAATCTCTCTCCTTCATTCAGTACAGTCGATGATGTGATGGTTGTGTGCGGCGTTGTATTTCCGTGTGTTGGACAATCCACAGTAGATGACCCATGCTGTATATAGGGTATGAATAATATGTGAGAGGCTGTTGCAAGTGTATTAGTAAGGCGTTGTGGTTTTCTGTGTCGGTGTCTCTGTCTCTCAACGTGTGGTGGATGGTGTATCCTATGTTGCTGTTGTCATTGGCATTATTGGTCCCCTTATGAAGGACCTATTTCATGCCTCATCATAAGTGAACATGTATTACTCTACTGGGAGAATTGGATGTTATCGGTGGGTCGATGTTAAGAGAGAGAGAGAGAGAGAGAGAGAGAGAGAGAGAGAGAGAGAGAGAGAGAGAGAGAGAGAGAGAGAGAGAGAGAGAGAGAGAGAGAGAGAGAGAGAGAGAGAGAGAGAGAGAGAGAGAGAGAGAGAGAGAGAGAGAGAGAGAGAGAGAGAGAGAGAGAGAGAGAGAGAGAGAGAGAGAGAGAGAGAGAGATGGGGATCAAGGCAGAGAGACAAGCACATCATCAGTCCCATACACAGCGCTACAAATTAATCACTCCTCTGGGGCTGGCTGAAGTGTCATCACCACACACATGCACACACAAACACGCATGCACACGACGGTAGACATTCTCACGCACACGCACCCACACACAATCACGTCTTCAGGAATTAGTTGCAGGACAGGGATATATTGATTTGTCTCCTCTTTCTCCTCTCCTCTCTCTGGTTCTCCCACAAGAGAAAAGGCTACCGTTTCATATCAAAGCACATTGTATCGAACAGTAATCAAATACAACAAAGGCAGATGGGATGTTGATTTATTGGTCATTATAGTAACCTTTATTTATTGGAATGATTATGTTTTGTTAGTACCAGCTCACATTTCTCTCTGATCAGGTGGACAGATTGAGCAGGATTGTTGCTTTGGAACATTGGCTGTTTTCCAGAGTTAAAGCTTTTGACAAGACCAGAGTGGATTTACCAACGCACTCAGTTTGTCACTACCTTTGTTCACAATGCCTTCGGGAAAGTATTCAGACCCCTTGTCCTTTTCACATTTTGTTACGTTACAGATTTATTCCAACATTTATAAAAAATAAATCCTCATCAATACAATACCCCACAATGACAAAGAAAAAACTGTTTTTTAGAACATTTTTGCAAAAACTGAAATATCCCATTTCCATAAGTATTCAGACCCTTTACTCAGTACTTTGTTGAAGCACCGTTGGAAGCAATTACAGCCTTGAGTCGTCTTGGGTATGACACTACAAGCTTGGCACACCTGTATTAGGGGAGTTTATCCCAATCTTCTCTGCAGATCTTCTCAAGCTTTGTCCGTTTGGATGGGGAGGGTCTCAGCACAGCTATTTTCAGGTCTCTCCAGAGATGTTCGATCAAGCGGAGCAGGTTTTCATCAAAGATTTCTCTGTACTTTGCTCAGTTCATCTTTCATCTTCCTGTCCCTGCGGATGAAAAACATCCCTGCAGCATGATGCTGCCACCACCATGCTTCACCGTAGGGATGGTGCCAGGTTTCCTCCAGACGTGACGCTTGGCATTCAGGCCAAAGAGTTCAATCTTGGTTTCATCAGACCAGAGAATCTTGTTTCTCATGGTCTGAGAGTCCTTTAGGTGCCTTTTGGAAAACACCAAGCGGGCTGTCATGTGCCTTTTACTGAGGAGTGGCTTCTGTCTGGCCACTCTACCATAATGGCCTGATTGGTGGAGTGCTGCAGAGATATTTGTCCTTCTGGAAGATTCTCACATCTCCATAGAGGAACTCTGGAGCTCTGTCAGAGTGATCATCTGGTTCCTGGTCACCTCCCTGACCAAGGCCCTTCTCCCCCGATTGCTCATATTGGCCGGGCAGACAGTTCTAGGAAGAGTCTTGGTGGTTCTAAACTTCTTCCATTTAAGAGGGATTGAGGCCACTGTGTTCTTTGGGACCTTCAATGCTGCAAATATTTGTTGGTACTCTTCCCCAGATCTGCCTCGACACAAGTCTGTCTCGGAGCTCTACAGACAATTCCTTCAACCTCATGGCTTGGTTTTTGCTCTGCCATGCACTGTCAACTGTGGGACCTTATATAGACAGGTGTGTGCCTTTCTAAATCATGTCCAATCTATTCAATTTACCAAACGCCAATCACGAAACAGGATGCACCTGAGCATAATTTCGAAGGCTCATAGCAAAGGGTCTGAATACTTATATAAATAAGGTATTTCTGTCTTTTATTTAGAATAAATTAGCAAACATTTCTGAAAACAACCTGTTTTTGCTTTGTCAGAATTGCGGTATTGTGTGTAGACTGTTGAGACATTTGTTTTATTGAATCCACCATTTCTTTGCTTTGCGACACAAGTAAACAATACGATCCTTTGATGTGTGAGCGAGGTTAGACCTCTTCATCCCCAGAGAATGATCCCTGTTGTCTATCTAACTGCTGATCTACCTTGTGTCTAGGAAAATCCTTATGTCGCATAAATGGTGTTTTGTCCGCGCCTCAGTGAGTTGAACAACAAGCAACGACACTTAGTCCTAGCAGCAACCAGGGCACATCTGGGCACATAATGAAGAGAGATGGCAGATTAGGCCTGAGAGTTGTTATTAGCGTCTCAGTGCTGCTCCGTGCTGCCACGCTGACTGGGTTTAGTAACAAAGGTGAGGAGGAGGCTTCATGGACGAATCACACCGGAGCTTTGTGTTCCCTTTACGTGTTTAGCTAGAGGGCTGTGGTGTGTGCGCTCATATAGAACAGAAGTTCATTTAAGAGGAGAGAAATGGGAGGACGTCCAACATGCTGTGTTTCTGTTTTTATTTTGTCCTTTGTTTTCTCGGTTGGCAGCTTCTACCTTGATACTGTAGTAGGAAAAACCACCCAACTCATGTCAAATGGCATAACTGTCTGGACTGTAAAATCACATCTCTATAATATTAATAGGGAGCCAGGAAGCTACAAAGCATTTCATATATACTGAACAAAAATATAAATGCAACATGCAACAATTTCAAAGATTTTACTGAGTTACAGTTCATATAAGGAAATCAGTCAATTTAAATAAATTCATCGGGCCCTAATCTATGGATTTCACATGACTGGAAATACAGATATGCATCTGTTGGTCACAGATACCTTAAAAACAAAGGTAGGTGTGTGGATCAGAAAACCAGTCAGTATCTGGTGACCACGATTTGCATCGCGACGCCGTCTCATTTGGAGTTGATCAGCCTGTTGATTACGGGCTGTGGTATGTTGTCCAACTCCTCTTCAATGGCTGTCCAAAGTTGCTGGATATTAGTGGGAGCTGGAACACTCTGTCGTACATGTCGATCAAGAGGATCCCAAACCTGCTCAATTGGGGACATGTCTGGTGGGTATGCGGGGCTTTGGAATAACTGGGACATTTTCAGCTCCCGGGAATTGTTTACAGATCCTTGCGACATAACCCCACCACCACCATGGGGCACTCTGTTCATAACGTTGACATCAGCAAACCGCTCACCCACACCACACCATACACATGGTCTGCGGTTGTGAGGCCAGTTTGATGTACTGCCAAATTCTCTAAAACAACATTGGATGCGGCTTATGGTAGAGAAATTCACATTTCATTTACTGGCAACAGTTCTGGTGGACATTCATGCAGTCAGCATGCAAATTGAACACTCCCTTAAAACCGCACATTTTTGGAGTAGCCTTTTATTGTCCCTATCACAAGGTGCACCTGTGTAATGATCATGCTGTTTAATCAGCTTCTTGATATGTCACATCTGTCAGGTGGATGGATTATCTTGGCAAAGCACAAATTTGTTCAAATTTGTTTTTGTGCTTGTAGAACATTTCTGGGATCTTTTATTTAAGCTCATAAAACATGGAACCAACACTTTACATGTTGCATTCATATTTTTGTTCAGTGTACAATGGAAGTGTTTTTTCTCATGCAATAGCTACTGTACCTGTCTGCAGTTATAGCATCCCCATACAAGAAGGAGAGCAGCTGTTATGATCTGCATTGCTCAGCCTAAAGATTAGAGATTTTTCTGATGGGCTTTATTCGGACAGCCTCGGTTCCACGGTTCCCACAGAGGGTCCCAGGCAGCTGTTGGGGATTGAGAGGGTCTGAGTGGGGGCTGTGTGGTGGTGTTGACAGGCTGTGGTGGGTCACGTGACAGCTGGTGTCGAGGGATGGACGGGCATGAGGAAGCAGCAACCAGCTGTGGATGTGGAAGGGAGTGGAGTCCATGGAGGGGTCTGGAGCTAGAAACATGGGGATGAGCTACAGCAGCAGGGTTGGAGGTCAACCCCCTCCCCCACCCCCACCTTCCATATCACTTTCTCTGTCTTTCGCTCTCTCTTTTACACACAAACACACATAATGTCTCTCTCCTTCTATTTCTCTATCTCTAATCCTAGTTTTTTTTTCTCTTTTTCTCATCTTCTCTCTCTCTCTCTCGCTCTCTCTCTGGACAGTCTGCTCACTCCATGTCTCTCCTAATGAGCCATCTGACACAGGGGATGATTCCTGTTTGTCTTGTCAGATGCCCAGATCAACAGGATGCTTCTGGAGTGTGAAGTGGGCTGCCACCCATCTCCTCCACCGCGCTTTGTGGCCGGCGCAGTGCATGCTGGGCGGACAGGATGGAGCTCTGTGGTTGGTCTGCCCTGTGCTCCAGTCCAAACTAAGAGGCTGGAAGAGCAGGGCCCTGGACCAGAGCTGCTCTGAATGAGCCTTCTCCATTGAGACTGCAGCTTGACGAATAGTCTGGGGCTACACACACTGGCTCTTTGTGTCAGGGCTCCTTTGACTGCCGTCCATACGGCAGTCTCTCTCTCTGTCTCTCTGGCTCAATCTCTCTTTGTGTTCCTGACTCAGTCTCTATAGCATGACCAGAGTAATGAGAGACTCAACAGTTTGGCATGGTGTGTGTGACTGCAGATGGTCACAGTTGTTCTGTTCTCACTTTTCACATCCCTCCTGGTCTCTCTATTTGTCTGTCTCTCAGAATACTTCTCTCCGTCTCTGTCTCTCGCTCTCTCACCGACTTAACCTCAGCCTCTGTCCCTCTTTCTGCCTCCCTCTCTCTCCCTTGCCCGTTCTGTCTTTCTCTCTCTCCCTTCGCTCTCTCTCTCTCTCTGTGTGTTTCTGCCTCTTTCTCACTCTCTTTCTCAGCTTCTCTCACTCTTGCTTAGTCTTTCTATCTCTGTCGCTCCCTCCCTCACCCCCTCTGTGTCTTTTCAATCAGGGAGGGAGGGGATGAGTGGAGGGAGAGTTTACGGGAGTGGTTTAACCGGGATATCAATCAGGCTTTATGAGCATGTGAAAGTCATCAAAGAGAAGAGGGCCAATTAGATTTTCCTTTGGAAGAGTTTTCTATTCGGAATATGCCAGGGTGCTCCATCCTGTGTGTGATTACGTGTGTGTGTGTTCACCCAGAGAGAGAGAGAGAGTCAACAAATCCCCTTCTCTCTCCCTGAGGAAGACTTTACGACAGAAATGAAGGCCTGTAATATCCTGTCATATTTGGTGTACCATAAAGGCCTGGATTTATAAAGAAGAGGTTTTTAGAGAAGAGGTTTAGAGAGAAGAGGTTTAGAGAGAAGAGGTTTATAGAGAAGAGGTTTATAGAGAAGAGGTTTAGAGAAAAGAGGTTTAGAGAGAAGAGGTTTCTAGAGAAGAGGTGTATAGAGAAGAGGTGTATAGAGAAGAGGTGTATAGAAAAGAGGTTTAGAGAGAAGAGGTTTAGAGAGAAGAGGTTTGTAGAGAAGAGGTTTATAGAGAAGAGGTTTATAGAGAATCCTCTGATCTGACTTGTGTCTCAGGTTTAGCCAGCATGAAGGGTTTGTGTGTTGTTTCTGATCTAGTCCCTGGTGCCAGGCCACTACCTGTCGATGGCCAACATGTTCTTACACTGTACATCACTCCTCTCACAACCGCATGCCCATTTACTCTTACTCCTGTACAGAAGCTCTCTGGTGAACACATTGTTTTCAATATCATCTTTGAAAAAGTTGTAATTTGCAAGTGGTGAATGGGAGAGCAAATAATCCTAAAGGCTCCGTTCAATCCGTATCGCGGAAATTCTGTGTCACAGCGCAATTGAAATTGAAAGGCAATGTTCCCACGGTAGTGGAGACTTAACTTCCGCTGAACGCTGCCAATGTCAGCCCAATAGGAAATGACCCTATACATTTTACCGCGCTTTCTTTAACGCTCCAGTAATACAGATTGAATAGAGCCCAGATTGAAAAGAGCCCTAGACTGCGATGGCAAAAACAGGGACCGAATATTGTCTAGTTGCCCTGGAGACTTCAGTTATTGTTCTGACGCTACAGTGTTTCTCACAGTCGGATATTTGGACAAGAATAGCTACA
Source organism: Oncorhynchus masou masou (assembly GCF_036934945.1). Taxonomy (NCBI): domain Eukaryota; kingdom Metazoa; phylum Chordata; class Actinopteri; order Salmoniformes; family Salmonidae; genus Oncorhynchus; species Oncorhynchus masou. Next base: position 18,567,355 of record NC_088221.1, on the reverse strand, counting down.
GGGCTAACACTGCTCTCGTCCTATAGTGTACTATCTACACTGACATGGAAAGACTACCACACTATGTATGTGTGTGAGAGAGACTGTGCTACTGCCCATCACGGTGCTAAACAACTTACCCATAGGGGACCTCCTATCTCACATCCATAATCAGTGCCGGATATTATTACTCCTCTGCACTGAATGAGTCTCTGCAGAGACGAGAAGAGATAAGAAGAGATTAATACCACATAATGCAAACATGATGCATGATGGTCAATCCAGACAGCCCTCTCTATGGTCCTTTGTGAAGGACCCATTGAGGATCTGCGTAGGCGATAGATTATGTTTTTTCAATTTCCTCCGACTCATGCACCAAAGAATAAGTCCTTTATAGTGGTTCTGTGTAAATAGAGTGGTATTATTGTGGTGGTTAAACGCTAAACCATGTCAGTGAGCCTGTCTTGGTGCCAGTGTTGTTTCAGGGTTAGGGTTAGACGTAACACACAATCCAGCCAACAGCATGGCGAATGTTACACCAGCTGAGAAAACACCACCTCCGATTTATAGAGTAATTAAACACAACACCTTAGGAGAGAGGCACAAAGCTTCTCCACGGAGAGAAAATGAGTGTTGTGTGTGTGAGGAGTGGTGTTTAACAGCACTCCAAGGTGTAATAGCATCACAGTCAGTGTTGAGGGGACAGAGAGGTCAGATGACAGCATACTGTAGTACGGTAGAGTACAGTACAATACCTTTCCAGTTTAACTATTGTGTTCTGGGAATTGAAAGCAGGCCAGGTCAGGCCATTGTTGTTAAAGGACCTCTTATCAAATGGATGGTAAATTGATTGGATTTGTGGCCTTTAATCACCGATGCCCCCCCCCCCCCCCCCCTGTTTCTCTCTCTCTGTCTCGCTCTCTCAATTAAATTCAATTTCAATTCAAGGGGCTTTATTGGCAAGGGAAACATATGTTTACATTTTTCCTATTTTGTTTCCATACAACCAGGAATTTGTATCAATTGATTTACACAACATGCCTACCACTTTGAAGATGCAAAATATGTTTGATTGTGAAATTAAACAAGAAATAAGACAAAAAAATTCAAACTTGAGCATGCATAACTATTCACCCCCCAAAGTCAATACTTTGACAAGCCACCTTTTGCAGTAATTACAGCTGCAAGTCTCTTGGGGTAAGTCTCTATAAGCTTGGCACATCTAGCCACTGGGATTTTTGCCCATTCTTCAAGGCAAAACTGCTCCAGCTCCTTCAGGTTGGACGGGTTCCGCTGGTGTACAGTAATATTTAAGTCATACCACAGATTCTCAATTGGATTGAGGTCTGGGCTTTGACTAGGCCATTCCAAGACATTTAAATGTTTCCCGTTAAACCACTCAAGTGTTGCTTTAGCAGTATGCTTAGGGTCATTATGCTGCTGGATGGTGAATCCCCCTCCTCAGTCTCAAATCTCTGGAAGACAAACAGGTTTCCCTCAAGAATTTCCCTGTGTTTAGCGCAATCCATCATTCCTTCAATTCTGACCAGTTTCTCAGCCCCTGCTGATGAAAAACATCCCCACAGCATGATGCTGCCACCACCATGCTTCACTGTGGGGATGGTGTTCTCGTGGTGATGAGAGGTGTTGGGTTTGCGCCAGACATAGCGTTTTCCTTGAAGGCCAAAAAGCTACATTTTTGTCTCATCTGACCAGACTACCTTCTTCCCTATGTTTGGGGAGTCTCCCACATGCCTTTTGGCGAACACCAAACGTGTTTGCTTATTTTTATCTTTCAGCAATTACTTTTTTTCTGGACACTCTTCCGTAAAGCCCAGCTCTGTGGAGTGTACGGCTTAAAGTGGTCCTATGGACAGATACTCCAATTTCTGGTGTAGAGCTTTGCAGGGTTATCTTTGGTCTCCTTGTTGCCTCTCTGATTAATGCCCTCCTTGCCTGGTCCATGAGTACAAAATGGAAAATAAATAAACAAATATAGGTTGTATTTACAATTGTTATTTCTTCACTAGTTGCCCTTTAGTTGTGGCAACAGGTCTCATATCATGCTCTCTCTCTCTCTCTCTCTCTCTCTCTCTCTCTCTCTCTATGGACCTAGTTAGATGTTGATATTGCAGCTTGACCTTCTCTCTCACAATACAGGACAGGCAACAGGGGATGTAGGCCACTCGGGCAAAGCTGATAGACTGAGTGCCTGACTGCTACTTGGCAGCTTAGGGGCAAAGGTGAATGGATGCAATAGGTTTCCCTTGGTTCAGTCATGTGTTGAAAATTGTGATGGACTGGTGACAAATGTTTCCCTTCATGGTTCGATCTAATAATATCAGGGCATGATATGTACATATATCATGAGTGAGTAGGAACATGTGGCAAATACAATTTGATTTGATTTGATGTGCTCTCTGGTGTTAGCCATTCTGGTGTTAGCCTAATGAGTGATATGATATGGACAGAGGCTCGTCTTTACAGCAAACAGACACTTATTAAAGCCATCATGTCCGCATTTCAACCAAGATGTGCAACTATTGATTGAGCTCCAGTGATTTCACAATGGGTTAGTTGGAACGTTGCTATTGCTTCTGTCACTCAACTGTCTATTTGACACAATAATGATTTTGTTAAGCAGCTCAGTCTTTGTCACGCTCCCCATCAGCAGTGATATTTGTCACTTTTTGAGCGGGATTGGATTCACTGGTTGATTGTGTTAATTGGTTGGTTGGTTGGTTGGTTGGTTGGTTGGTTTTCATGACACATGACCTCCATGACTTGGAGTGAAAGCCAACTTATTTCTCCCAAGATCAGACATAGGCCTACCTGACAGCAATGGATGATAGATGACCAACACTGTGGCTGAGCTCTATATCCTGCTGGTCCTGCCTGCCATGTGTGTCTATGTGGGAAATGTGCTCCGCCTCGCCTCGAGCACGCTCACTGGGTTGTGGTTAATGCACTGCCATGGCAACCGTTATTCACCAACCCCTGGGACAAAAATGTTTTTATCCCTCTGTGTGACACAAAAGGCTACGGGATGAACTTTCTGTTAACACACAACTATTGAGTGGCTCTGTTCTGGCTTTAATATATCTGTCTCATTTCCTTTGTCGCCAGAGAAAGAGGACAAACACAAACACACTTTCAGGATTCCCACCTCATGGAAGAGGTTTGGATTTCGATCGGCATATTCTTCCTCGTCTCTCGTATCTCAGACTTCTGCATTGGAGTCGTCTCTAGAACATGCAACAATGGGCTTTTTATGTTCTGCTGAAACATGGCTGGGCATTTATTGAATGCCATGTCCACTGACAGTAAGTCAGACTCCGTTCAGGCCATATCCAATGGAGGAAACAGTTGTCTGTAACACAATTTTCCACACTTGAACAAATCAATGTGAATCTATGAATCGAATCTATGAATCTATATACAGTTTTATGGAACACACATTAGTAAGGCCTTCACATATGCAGCTCACTCTCCAACCAGGACCAGGCCATGCTATAAATCTACAGCCTGCTGTTTGAAATACAACATCCTTCGAGACAAACATGTGGATTTTATTGGCAACACATTGTGGTCTGTTTACATACTGTCTGTCTAAGAGGCACTACGTCTGTACCAAATAGGCTACAGTGCCTGTGGAAAGTATTCAGAAACCATCACTTTTTCCACATCTTGTTTTGTTACAGCCTTATTCCAAAATGGATATATAAAAAAAATCAAACCTAGCAATTTACACACAATACCCCATAATGGCAAAGTGCAAACAGGTTTTTAGACATTTTAGCAAATGTATTAACAATAAAAACATAAATACCTTATTTATATAAGTATTCAGACCCTTTGCTATGAGACTCAAAATTGAGCTCAGGTGCATCCTGTTTCCATTGATTACCCTTGAGGTCAAGTCAAGAGATTGGGCATGATTTGGAAAGGCACACAGCTGTCAATATACGGTCCTACAGTTGACAGTGCATGTCAGAGCAAGAACCAAGCCATGAGGTCAAAGGAATTGTCCGTAGAGCTCCGAGACAGGATTGTGTCGAGGCACAAATCTGGGGAAGGGTACCAAAAAATGTCTGCAGCATTGAAGGTCCCCAAGAACACAGTGTCCTCCATCTATCTTAAATTGAAAAAGTTTGGAACCACCAAGACTCTTCCTAGAGCTGTCCGCCCGGCCAAACTGAGCAATTGGGGGGTAAGGGTCTTGGCCGGACAGGTGACCAAGAACCCGATGGTCACTCTGACAGAGCTCTAGAGTCTTCAATGCTGCAGACATTTTTTGGTACCCTTCTCCAGATTTGTGCTTTGACACAATCCTGTCTCAGAGCTCTATGGACAATTCCTTTGACCTCATGGTTTGGTTTTAACTCTGACATGCACTGTCAAATATCTCTGCAGCACTCCACCAATCAGGCCTTTATGGTAGTGGACAGACGGAAGCCAATCCTCAGTTAAAGGCACATGACAGTCCGCTTGGAGTTTGCCAAAAGGCAGCTAAAGACTCTCAGACCATGAGAAATAAGATTCTCTGTTCTGATGAAACAAAGATTGAACTCTTTGTCAGGAATGCTAAGCGTCTGGAGGAAACTTGGCAGGGCTGGTAAAACCCTGGATCATTGTTATTCTAACTTCCGCCACGCATATAAGGCCCTCCCCCGCCCTTCTTTCGGAAAAGCTGACCATGACTCCATTTTGTTGCTTCCAGCCTATAGACAGAAACTAAAACAGGAAGCTCCTGCTCTCAGGTCTGTTCAACGCTGGTCCGACCAATCTGATTCCACGCTTCAAGATTGCTTCGATCACGTGGATTGGGATATGTTCCGCATTGCGTCAAACAACAACATTGACGAATACGCTGATTCGGTGAGTGAGTTCATTAGCATGTGCATTGGCGATGTCGTACCCAAAGCAACTATTAAAACATTCCCCAACCAGAAACCGTGGATTGATGAAAGCATTCGCGTGAAACTGAAAGTGCGAAATACTGCTTTTAACCAGGGCAAGGTGACCGGAAACATGACCGAATACAAACAGTATAGCTATTCCCTCCGCAATGCAATCAAACAAGCTAAGCGTCAGTATAGAGACAAAGTAGAGTCGCAATTCAACGGCTCAGACACAAGAGGTATGTGGCAGGGACTACAGTCAATCACGGATTACAAAAAGAAAACCAGCCCCATTGCGGACCAGGATGCCTTGCTCCCAGACAGACGAAACAACTTCTTTGCTCGCTTTGACGACAATACAGTCCCACTGACACGGCCCGCTATCAAAACCTGCGGACTCTCCTTCACTGCAGCCGACGTGAGTAAAACATTTAAACGTGTTAACCATCGCAAGGCTGCTGGCCCAGGCAGCATCCCCAGCCACGTCCTCAGAACATGCGCAGACCAGCTGGCTGTTCCCAAGAAAGCTATGGTAACTGAGCTAAATGACTACCGCTCCGTAGCACTCACTTCCGTCATCATGAAGTGCTTTGAGAGACTAGTCAAGGACCGTATCACCTCCACCCTACCTGACACCCTAGACCCACTCCAATTTGCTTACTGCCCTAATAGGTCCACAGACGACGCAATCGCAACCCCACTGCACACTGCCCTAACCTATCTGGACAAGAGGAATACCTATGTGAGAATGCTGTTCATCGACTACAGCTCAGCGTTTAACAACATAGTACCCTCCAAACTCGTCATCAAGCTCGAGACCCTGGGTCTCGACCTCGCCCTGTGCAACTGGGTACTGGACTTCCTGACGGGCCGCCCCCCAGGTGGTGAGGGTAGGTAACAACATCTCCAGCTCCATAAGGTAGCTGTTGTCAAATTGTTAGGTTAGATTACTTGTTGGTTATTACTGCATTGTCGGAACTAGAAGCACAAGCATTTCACTACACTCGCATTAAAATCTGCTAACCATGTGTATGTGACAAATAAAATTTGATTTGATTTGGTACCATCCCTATGGTGAAGCATGGTGGTGGCAGTATCATGCTGTGGGGATGTTTTTCAGCGGCAGGACCTGGGAGATTAGTCAGGATCGAGGGACAGATGAACGGAGCAAAGTACAGGGAGATCCTTGATGAAAACCTGCTCCAGAGCACTCAGGACTTCAGACTGGGACGAAGGTTCACCTTCCAACAGGACAACGACCCTAAGCACACAGCCAAGACAACGCAGGAGTGGCTTTGGGGATAAGTCTCTGAATGTTCTTGAGTGGCCCAGCGAGATCCCAGACTTGAACCTGGTCGAACATCTCTGGAGAGACCTGAAAAAAGCTGTGCTGCGATGCTCCGCATCCAACCTGACAAAGCTTGAGAGGATCTGCAGAGAAGAATAGGAGAAACTGGCCAAATGTAGGTGTGCCAAGCTTGTAGCATCATACCCAAGAAGACTTGATCCTGTAATCGCTGCCAAAGGTGCTTCAGCAAAGTACGGAGCAAATGTGCTCCGTTTTTTATTTGTGATAAATACGCAAAAAATACTAAAAACGTGTTTTGGCTTTTTCATTATGGGGTAGATTGATGAGGGGAAAAAAGGATTTATTGCATTTTAAAATAAGGCTGTAACGTAACAAAATGTGGAAAAAGTCATGGTGTTTGAATACTTTCCAAAGGCACTGTGTACCATAATTTAGTAGAGGAGATGGATTCTACTGTACAACTCATCCAGTCACTTAATTCTGCCATTATGAATTGCCATTGATTTCCATTAGGGTTTGGCTGGCTTCCACAGCCCAGTAGTGACCTGTCTGCTTCCCATTAGTGCACTTTAATTCTAGCGATGAATAGTCAGGACAGGCTGCTCTCGCTGGCTGCACAGGCAGACACAGCAAGATGACCCTACTAAGTGGCAACAATAACGTTCAGTCTCATTCTAGCATGATAATCAATGTATGATCAACCGTCACTCATCATAAATCGTCATCAAAATTCCACTCCAGTCTCCACTCTATGTCTGATGAGGAGTGTGTTTTGGCAGTGTGTGTTCATTGTTTTGTAGTGTATTGGTAGATGAGGATTCCGTGGTGCCGAGTCCTTTGGAGGAGGTTGAGAAAGTCAGTACATGTTCTTATTGAGTTCCGATGAATAATGAATAATTAAATGACCTCTACTGTGCTGTCGTTGGTTATGCAACAGCTCATTTGAATGTTTCAGTGAGTTGAACTTGAAACGTCTCCCTAAACTCATTACTGCAAAGATGGCTATGTATATGATTTAAATGCGTTGTGCACCAATACTTTAGCTCTTCTGTGTATTATAGAGTGAAACACAACCTCCTTATATGGACGTGTCACTGTTACACTGCAGACTACAGCAAAAAGTTCACCAAATAATTTAAAGAGAATGTCAGAAAGAAAACAACTTCACTTTAACTAGTCTGTGATGAATGATGATTTCAATAAATGACTGATCTCACACTCTGTTTCTCTCAATCTGTGTCTCCATGTAGGTTGTTTTGAGTGCTGCATCAAGTGTTTAGGTGGGGTGCCGTATGCGTCACTGGTGGCTACGATCCTGTGTTTCTCTGGCGTGGCCCTGTTCTGTGGCTGTGGCCATGTGGCCCTCACCGGCACCATCAGCATCCTGGAGAACCACTTCTCCAAGATCACCTCTGACCACGCCATGCTGACCGACGTGTGAGTAACCGCACCTCTTTATACTGACCCCATGAGTATGGTTAGGATTTGTAGACCATAACCTGACCATGAAACACGATCTAGAAGTAGGGTCTGGCTAACCATAAGTATCCTACTGTATGGTCAGAGTAGAGCAGCAATTAGATACTATTGGATCCCACCTCATCCCGAAACCTATACATCCTGATGCTATCTGCAGTAGCACAGTGACTATATGTCTACAGCGATATCTTGAAACACATTTTTTCCCACTTTCACTACCAGTCAAAAGTTTTGACACAACTACTCATTCAAGGGTTTTTCTTTATTTTTACTATTTTCTACATTGTAGAGTAATAGTGAAGACATCAAAACTATGAAACAACACATATGGAATCATGTAGTAACCAAAACAAAGTGTTATATTCGAGATTCTTCAAAGTAGCCACCCTCTGCCTTTTTTTTATTTGACTAGGCAAGTCAGTTAAGAACAAATTCTTATTTTCAATGACAGCCTAGGAACAGTGGGTTAACTGCCTTGTTCAGGGGTAGAACGACAATTTTTTACATTGTCAACTCGGAGATTCGATCTTGCCACCTTTCGGTTACTAGTCCAACACTCTAACCACTAGGCTACCCTCCTGCCTTGATGACAGCTTTGCACACTCTTGGCATTCTCTCAACCAGCTTCATGAGGTAGTCACCTGAAACACTTTACAATTAACAGGTGTGCCATGTTAAAAGTTAATGGAATTTCTTTCCTTCTTAATGCATTTGAGTCAATCAGTTGTGTTGTGACAAGGTAGGGGTGGTATACAGAAGATAGCCCAATTTGGTAAAAGACCAAGTCCTTATTATGGCAAGGACAGCTCAAATAAGCAAAGCGAAATGACAGTCCATCATTACTTTAAGACATGAAGGTCAGTCAATCCAGAAAATTTAGAGAACTTTGAAAGTTTCTTTAGGTGCAGTTGCAAAAACCATCAAGCTCTATGATGAAACTGGCTCTCATGAGGACCGGCACAGGAAAGGAAGACTAAGAGTTACCTCTGCTGCAGAGGATAAGTTAAATTATACACAGAGTTCAAGTAAACAGGCACATCTCAACATCAGCTGTTCAGAGGAGACTGCGTGAATCAGGCCTTCATGGTCAAATTGCTGCAAAGAAACCACTACTAAAGGACACCAATAATAAGAAGAAGAAGAGCCAAGAAACACGAGCAATGGACATTAGACAGGCGGAAATTTGTCCTTTGGTCTGATGAGTCCAGATTTGAGATTTTTGTTTCCAACAGCCATGTCTTTGTGAGACACAGAGGAGGTGAATGGATGATCTCTGCATGAATTATGGAGGATAATGTGTGATGGTGTGGGGGTGCTTTGCTGCTGACACTGTCAGTGATTTATTTATAATTCAAGGCACACTTAACCAGCATGGCTACCACAGCATTCTGCAGTGATGCTCCATCCCATCTGGTGTGCGCTTAGTGGGACTATCATTTGTTTTTCAACAGAACAATGACCCAAAACACACCTCCAGGCTGTGTAAGGGCTACTTTACCAAGAAGGAGAGCGATGGAGTGCTACATCAGATGACCTGGCCTCCACAATCACCGGACCTAAACCCAATTGAGATGGTTTGGGATGACTTGGACCACAGAGTGAAGGAAAAGCAGCCAACAAGTGCTCAGCATATGTGGGAACTCCTTCAAGACAGTTCACACTTCAGGTGAAGCTGGTTGAGAGAATGCCAAGAGTGTGTAAAGCCGTCATCAAGGCAAAGGCTGGCTACTTTGAAGAATCTAAAATCTAAAATATATTTGGATTTGTTTGATGTCTTCACTATTATTCTATAATGTAGAAAATATAAAAAATAAAGACAAACTCTTGAATGAGTAGGTGTGTCCAAACTTTTGACTTGTACATCAACCCCTTTTATCTAAATAAGCTGAGCCTCCTAGTGTAAGCATAGATAAGCCCAATCCATAAATTACAAGTACTTTTATATAGATATGTTCTTTCTTCAATGTGCTCATCACGACGACTATTTCTAGCTGATTATATCCCCTGTCTGAACCTCATCCTGGAGACAAAGCCTAATATGGAGCTCTTCTTATCTTGATCCATTAGTCTAAGGAGAAAAACAGAGGAGCGAGAGGACAGGACAGAGCATGTGTTTTGTGTTGAGGTTGAAAGGGGAGTCTCTGAGTGCACTGTTTCATTGAAGATGTCTAGCAGGCCAATCGGTCTTTCAGCAGATTATTTCTCCAGGCATGTATCACCTGTCATCTGTCCAGGCTGTGTTAAGGGTTTGGGACCATTTCTCCTTTTTTGGGGGGGAAACTGAGTCAGTCATCCTCACTCGAAGACATCGGTTTACAGTTCATCAGCCAAAGTTGTTAATGATTTCAAGATTTTCACAGAATGAAAGGTATAGGTTGCAGTTTTCCAACCCAAGACTAATGTAAACTAATTCAGCTATGTGTCTATGATCACGCACGGGACACTGAGGTGGTTTATGTGTGATTTGATCCCATACAGAATACAGCTGATGCAGTACGTCATCTATGGCATCGCCTCCTTCTTCTTCCTCTATGGAATCATCCTGCTGGCCGAGGGCTTCTACACCACCAGCGCTGTCAAGGAGCTGCACAGCGAGTTCAAGACCACCATTTGCGGGCGCTGTATTAGTGGGATGGTACGTCACTATCAACACCACTGGACTGTGGTGTCCTTGCCCTGAACTTACACAAAACACAAATAATCAACTCACTGCAGTCTTAACTGGCTATCAAACCCTTTTGTCAACAAGATTTATTTATTTTTATTTTTAAGTATTTCCACCAAACCACATGATGTTATAATCCTGGGTAGATGCGATCAATCAAACAAGTTGATGAAAACCATAATGAGAAAATATTGTTGCAATTGGACACATAAACAGTCCCTCCCTTAAAGACCTACTTGTGAAATAGGCTGCGAAAATGCCTAATGCTAATAGGATGCTGTGTGTGTGTGTGTGTGTGTGTGTGTGTGTGTGTGTGTGTGTGTGTGTGTGTGTGTGTGTGTGTGTGTGTGTGTGTGTGTGTGTGTGTGTGTGTGTGTGTGTGTGTGTGTGTGTGTGTGTGTGTGTGTCCTCTCAGTTTGTGTTCCTGACCTACATCCTGGGTATTGCCTGGCTGGGAGTGTTTGGTTTCTCCGCCGTGCCCGTCTTCCTCTTCTACAACATGTGGTCCACCTGTGCCGCCATGAGGTCACCAGTCGCCAACTTCACCAACGTGGACTCTATCTGCGTGGACGTCCGTCAGTACGGTAAGAGAATGCCTCAGTCACAGTCAGGGTCATCTTCATTAGGCACCATGTGAAAGAAAACAGACTGAAATTAAGGAGGGACTACCTAAACTTGTCCAATAAGAAACATGTATTTTTTTATTTTAAACGTTTTGTTACGGTGTGCTTTACTGAATATGACCCTTATTTCACCATAGTGGCTGAGAGCCAAGATGGTAGTGGGATAAATAACTAATAGGATAACAAAGCACATGTGGCATCTTTTCTACAGCTCGATTGCCTCCCTGTCTCCTCTCAGGCAGAGTTTTATAGCAGCAAAAGACATCATAATGTTCAGTGTGTAGCGTTTTGCAGCTTTAATACACTCAACTCTCCAATTATGACATTTTAATGGTGATTTGAAGTTGCAACCACTCTGTAAATTGTAATGTGATATGTGATTGTGGGCCATTAACGATTGAACTCTGATTCATTTACTGCCTGACTATCTGAATTATAGGAACATGTTTTATGAAGACGTGATGTGAAGAATTTGCTCAGTGTAAATAAGAACCTTTAACGACTGTCTGCAGGTATCATCCCATGGAACGCTACACCAGGCAAGGCTTGTGGTTCCACACTAGGAGACATCTGCAATACTAGTGAGGTAAGGCTTCTTCTCCTCTAATTTGGAGTCATTCATTCACAGGTGACATACTGTCTATTATTTGGTGTCATTACTTTGAGATGCATGCGCTCACAACTATATTAAGTGTTTGGGGGCCACAGAGGCACAACCAATTGTATTCACAATGAGAAAAACAAAACAGAAAAACACCCCTTCCTTTCTGGAACACACTCGCACTTGTCTTTTTTTTACTTGCTGACGGGTACTTTATTGAGGACAAATGTACTTACTCTTACTGTGATATGGGGCTGTCTCACCTAGCTATTTTACGATAAATGCACTGTAAATCGTTCTGGATGAGAGCTTCTGCTAAATTACTGAAATGTAAATGTAAGTTACCGTACTGTGGTACTGTGTTCATTCACATAAATCATTGTTTTTTTTTCTTGTCTTTTTCAGTTCTACCTGTCCTACCACCTGTACATTGTAGCATGCGCTGGAGCCGGGGCCACCGTCATTGCTCTGGTAAGCTCACCTCTCTCTCTCGCTCTCTCTCTCTCTCTCTCTCTCTCATCCTCCCACTCAGTCTATCCTTGCACGGTTTGTATCTGACTGTAGATCATGAATCCAGTGCTCCTCTCCTCATTTCCCATATGGTTTATGTAACCTCTGTAAAGCAGATTACACATAGGCTTTCCCACATCTCCAATCCCATTCGCTGTAAACCATCTCCGTAGATGCCCCTGGCCCCGGTCTTATTATAGGTAAAATGACACAGGATGGAGACTTACCGTGGCAATGTTTATACAGTATCAAGGAGGATCTCTGTAAGGATATAAACATTTGTAGACACAATCAGAGTGCTTTGAACTAAGGGCACCCCATTTCCAAAGAGTCCCATCTTGGGTGTTTTGAAAACAATGAGTATGACAGTCGAGGAAAATTCTCTGTCTCGGCCATGGAGACCATTTTGTTCTCTGATTGCTTCCAAAGACAGTTTCAGACGTTTCTACTTAACTCACATCTGAAAGTGATAAACAATCATATTTTACTAATACTTATTTTTTACACGTAAAAAATGTGAACATAGAAAGATCAGTTGTTGCCAATATGGCAGCCATGCACGTTCCTGGAGTGTTCTCTTACCGCCTGTATTCTGTTCTCTTCCACCAGCTGATCTACATGATGGCTACCACTTATAACTTTGCCGTTTTGAAGTTTAAGAGTCGAGAAGACTGCTGCACTAAGTTTTAACTGGTGTTCAGAGACACAGCACAGCACAGTCTATGACACTACACTGAGTAGAGACAGCAGCCACTTACTACATGAACTAAAAACCAACAGAACATAGACAAAAACAACTTCCCCATTAGTATTCACCTAAAGCGTAAATAGCTGAGTGTATGCGTCCTTTAACATTTGATATCCAGGGATAGGCCTGTCGGAAGGTTCAACGGTACCTGAGGAGAGTTGTCTTGAGAATGGGGTGGTGTATAGTTAGCAGGGTTATGCTTTTCTCCAGGTCATGTTAAGATATTATTAGGACATTAAATCAGTAATAACTTCCTTAATTGAATAGCACTCAAGCTTTTTGTAGAGTAGACTTGGAGGAGGAAGACAAAACACAATTAATCTGAGGACAATACAGTATTTTGAATGAGTTCTCAGGCTTCAGTCAGTGCTATGACTATCGCTCTTACATTCGGGGTGAAAAAAAATCTTTTGTTTTTTACTAATGGTCAATTTGTTCGAGGACCACCCAGCCTTGGCATAGTGCCCTTTCCCCATTCATGTTTTTGGTTTGATCATGTGTACTTTTGTATTTTCTTGGTGCAAGCCACAAAGTGTTACACAGAGAATTGTCAGTATTACAAGCTTCTGTCACAAACTAGCTCCTAAATCGTATCACGATATAGACACTCTTCATCTGTAAGATGACATAGACAAGATGAACAGTGTTGTACAGTAGTACTTCAAAAATAACTGCGCATATAACTAGTATTTTGAAGAGTAAGGGCAGTACCAGGGGTATATTTTTTGCTCAAGGTATATAGCCTCAGTTTATGGCTTCATACATTTTATAAAGGAGGTTTTCCTATTTTAGGAGGAGTAATGTGATTTTTTTAAATGCAATCTGATGCCTTCCTAGCTTCAGCTGATAGTTTCATGTTTTGTTTAATTATTTTTTCTTTGACCAATCAGTTGTTTAAAGAGCCGCTGTTGTTTTTTTAACACTGAGCCTGCATGCTTACTTGTAGTTTTTTTGTATTACTTCATCTGTTTATGATTACTTATATTCCATATTTCATAAATATTTAATTCTTTCCTAAGATTTTTGAAGACTGTAGTTATTATTTTTCTCTTTCTATACAAAATAAACAATCTTTGTGTACAAAATATACCTATTGGTCTATATTATTGTCAAATGAAAGACAGACACTAACTAAGAACAGTACCAGTGACAGAACACAGGTTGATAAGGTTGACTCCATCTCACGTCTCAATCTAATTTCCCACTAATCTCTGACCTTCACTAACCACCATCCTCATCAAGCTTGCACGCAAAACCTCAAAACCCCCACTTCCCTTCCTCTCCCCTTTAAAATGTCTCTTCTGTAGTATGGTTTGTTCATAGTGTAATAGTAATGTTAGTTGTGTTGATAATAATGATATAACATTACTGTGCAGGTTTGTCTGTTGTCAGCTTAACGTTGTGTTATATGTGTGTGTGACGTAGCTCTGACTCCTGTAGCCTGCTTTGCATCTTGACATGCTCACCGGCCATCCACCCTCACCCTTCTCTTCCAGATCCACTTCCTCATGATTCTCTCAGCAAACTGGGCCTACCTAAAGGACGCCAGTCACATGCATGCCTACCAAGACATCAAAATGAAGGAAGAGCAGGAGCTGCACGACATCACGTCTCGCTCAAAGGAATGTCTCAATTCCTACACATAAGGATTACGCCCTCGTCCACCTCTATGACCACACACACACACACACACACACACACACACACACACACACACACGCACACACACACACACACACAGCTCCTGTAACCTGCCAGCTGCCCTCACGCAGCGCAGTAATACAGCTCCTAACAAACTAAAGCATCAATGTCGCTTTCTGCAACTAACCAAGATGTGTCGGAACCTCTGTTTTGTGTTTTGTATGTGAATATACTTTTGTTTTTATTTTTCTAAATTGTCGAATAAGAAAAATGTGCAGTTTTGAAAACGTACTTTGACCTGTTCTTTTTTTGCTTTCTTCCTAATCAGTCTTCGCTGGTGAAGCTTGAAACATTGCACTATTCTAACACAAGAACGTAAAGAAATAGTGAAACTTGTTTTAGAGTGTTCTGTTATGATTCTGGCCTGACTGTTGGCCATTTATGAATAAGGGAGAGCAGGAAGTTCGTGTCAGCGAGAAGAGAATCCATTTTTTTGTTTTTTTAATCAAAGATGCAGTTTTGATAACACTTCATAGCGCAACATGAAACGCCTTACAACATCAGTTCTATTAAAGTAGTGCAACGTGTTGTTTTTAATTGCACACAAGTTTGGTCCTCCTGGCTTTGAATGGAGAGAATATAAGTAAGAGAAACATGAAGGCACAACAACATTCCATTGTAGAACAGAACATGCATTGGTTGGCTTCATTGACAATTTATGTTACCCCTCTGCCCATTAAAACTGTTAGGTTTAGATTAATTTTCCCTTGATAGTAGTTTTCCTATTTTAGGGCTGACATTTAGTTTAATGCTAATTCTAGTTACATTCGTCACATACATAAATAATGATGCAAAATACTAATTCCCTCAGGTGTACAATAGTGGGCCTACGTAGTTACTTTAGCTACATACACATGTATTTTACTTAACCACGTGCCCATGTGACTGTAAGCAAAACCGTAGTGGTTTCAGATTTTAGTTTTAGTCCTTTTTGAAGGGAGGAATCCCTTACACTAAAATACATGCAAAGGTTGTTTTTTCTCTTAGACTTTAATTTTTATGTTTAAACTCTGGCAAGTGAATGGTGCCAATTACAATTCTATTGTTAGACTGACCAAAATATCTCATCTTAATACATCACCAAAGTGTGATACCATGGGTAATAATTAGTATCATTTTTTTTTAAATGCAGCAATTTAAAATGTCATGGTTAATGTCTTTGTGAGATGAAAAATAAATGTCAAATTTGACAATAGAGCATGAGGATGGTATACTACCCTGTTGGACAGAGGGGCTTGTATATTCAAAGTATTGTTGGGATGAATAAATGCTTCCTATTGTATAGTGTATGATCTCCCACAGTTCATTCCAAATTCCCAGGTGACTTGAAATTCCCATTTGCGATTGTTAAATGTTCATCCCTATAACTACAAGATACAGGATGCTTCCATTATACTTGGTTGAGAAAAGAACTGTCTGTAATGAAACATTTGATATAATGTGATGTGCTTTGTTTCCATGGCAGACCTTACAACTTAGACAGTACAAGTGAAATGTGTGAATGTTATCCCTTCTACATCCAGGCTAACTCAGTCTTAGGATGTGGATCTACAAACAAAATTTGTGCTTGTATGTGTACAATGTAAAGATGTTACAAGTCAGGAATCTTTTGGTGATGTTTCAATCTTTCTTTTTATTTTATTGAATATATAACCACTTAAAAAAGAAAAAAAAAGTTTCAAAACCTCTTGAATTGCATTTCAGCATTGTTTTTGACATGCAATTGTGAAAATACTGACAATTACTGATGTAATCTTTTTCTTTTAGGTAGAGAAGACACAGGGATATTGATGTTAATTCATTATTGCATGAAGGAGAAAACTGTTTCTGCAGTGATACAGGTGATGTGTAGTCATATGTACTGACAACTATCGTAGGCAGTGTTTGCCTGTTTCCTTTTCTTTTTTCTAACAGAGAACCAATTAATCCATTGTATGTCCATTGTGTGTCATCGTAGTCCTAGGTGTTTCCAAGTCTGACGTATGCGAATCCTCTATAGTATTTTGTAACCTAATAGTGTACTCCATTTTTTTCTATGAGTGTCAAGGGCCTCCTTGTGAATTTATTTCAGATGATACTTAATGCATCACAGTATTATGAACATTAATCATCACCATATAATTGAAAATGGCAATCTGACCATGAATGGAATATGGTTCAGCCAAAGTATAAGCCACTGTAAGTCTTGATTGACAACATCTTGTTTGGTGAACAAAGTGGTCTCAGAAATATTGTAGAACAGACGCTAAAGCAGCCTGCAGGAAGATGACTGATGTGAAGTGAATGACTTTGATCATGCAGTCTCATTATACAGCGTTTCCTGTGTATAAAGTACCAACAAATTATAGAAATGGCTACTGATCAATCACCAGGAGGACACCAATCCAACATCCTGTCTGACTGGGATCCCCTCTGACATCTCTCTCTCTCTCTCAACAAGCCTGTTAACTGTTTTTATGAAAATAAAGAAATACAAAAATGAACTCCACTCAATTATGTACTGCATTTATTTTCCATGTCAAATGGGCATAGAACCTAATGTCATGGTACACACACAAAAAAAAATAAGTTGTAAGCAAGTGTCGATAAGTCACTTTGAGGCACTGTGTGATTTATAAATCGAAGGTTTATTCGTGTCAATGAACCAAGACTGACATTTATACAACTTAAACATCTAAAAACAACAAAGTAAAACGTACAGCAGTATTGTACCTTTCACACTCACACTCTTTGCCACCTCACCAGAACTCATCTGCATCTTCATGTGAGAACGCAATGCTAAAGAGGAATAGAATAATGGTTTATTAACAGTAGTCTACGGATAGGATGGAAAAACACATGTTCTTGATAAATTGGTCTAAAAATCAAACAACTGGCATGTCAGAGGAGAGGAGGTCCTTTCTTGTGAAGTGAGTCAGGAAACCTAACTGGCAGTCTCTCTGCCATATCTAAAATCCGCCCCGCTCTTCTCCTCTCTCACAAGCACTGTGAAATGTTTAGACTTACCTATCATCTTTCTCATCAGACAAGCTCTTGGCCTCGGGGCTCCTGTGTTCTGGCTCCTCTCTCCCAGCAGGGATCTAAAAAAAACAACACAAATTCAAACACTACGCTGGATACACTCGCCTGCTGCTTCCGTTCCACAAGAAAAATGGGGCTTCGCACTTCAGAGGACAGAAAAGTGTGTGAGACTGTGTTGCACCTGTACATGCGGACTCCGTCTTTGCTCCATGATCATCTTCAGGTACTTCTGGAGTGGATCTTTGTCCGAGGACGGGGCTTTCTCCTCAGGCTCTTCTGCCTCCTTCAGTTCTTCCTGCCCTCTTCTCTCCTCCTTCTCTTCATCTCCCCCCACCTCCTCTCCATACTGCTGCACTTCTTCCAATAACTTAGAAACAGATAGGTCTATCCATCAATGCTAAGGTCAATCCATCAATGTTAAGGTCATTATAGAGGAGGTGAATGTGTCAATGCAACAGCCTAGAAGTTAATCCCCACCCTTTCTTTCTCCAATCTCTCCAGTTCCCTCAGCTCCTTCTCCTGGGCTTCCTCCTTTTCCCGCTGTCGTTTTTCTTCTCTCTCTCTCCTCTCTCGCTCCCACCTCAGCTCCTCTTCTTCCTCCTGTCTGGCAGGTTCATCCAGCGTTTGTTGAACTTCTACAAATCAAAGTGGGTTCACTTGAGTTAAAAGAATGTGCGGAATCGGTGCTCCCTGCACAGTGGTTTTAAAAACGGGGCTACCGTACTGCAGTATAGTGGTAAGCTATCAAACATCAGGTTGGATAAAACATGGGCAGAGTATGGCCATTGCATTGTGGTTAGGGTGACGGATCAGTTTAAAAGTTGGGTGTGCTCTTCTAGGGAGAGGGGATGTGCTCCCTTACTCACCCCCCTGCAGCTGAACCTCAGTGAGGTCCCAAGGGGCCCGAGACAGGGGGACAGACAGGGGCCCGTCAAGGGCCTCCTCCTCATTGCCCGCCGTGTCCAGGAGCAGCTCTGGAATGTGGCTGGGCTCTAGAGGGGGGGGTAGAGAGAAAGAAAGTCACAATGAGGCCCTTTATGCACAGGCCAGGAGTACCAACACAGAATACATAATCAGCTGCCCTTCATCCTTACCATTGTGCCAGGCCAGCGAGAGGCCACTCTGGAGGCCAGTCACACATTAAAAAGCAGCCATAACTGATTTAGCAGTAGGTGTTGTCATTACAGTGATTTATAGATGACCCGTGTAAATTATGGAAAGAGTCATTCCTGATTAAGACCACCTTAAACTGATATGTATTACTAGATGTCTAGCAGTCATTCTAAACGGGATTCCCCAGTAAAAGTATGGGACTGAATGCAACACATTGGGTTAGGAGGGGCATTTGGTATGGGAAGAAATATGACATACTGTATGGCCCATACCCTCTGTTAGCTGCTACTGATTCAGCACTGAGAGTCATAGGTGAAACATGCCTGGATTTGCAAACGCTCCCAAATCTAATATGGATCAGTCAATCGGCTACATCAGACGCAGAAAACCTTGGATGCATCATTGATAACGAAATAGGTGAATATTTCAATTCCACTGGTCAACAACACAAACCAATATCCCAACACCATTCCCGACTACAGCATGGCGAACTGCCGACCACGGATTAAGGTGACATTTGAACCATACCGCAGTACGATGGTTACGGTCAAGAGAGATTATACCGTGGAATGTAATAATACGACTGAAAACAGACACATCAATCACAATCCGGCTTGATGTTATAGTGCATTAATTTTACAAGGTAGAATGGAAAGGCTGACTAATTATGAAGTAAATCCCACTTAGTTAAGGGCGACAATGTAGAATAAAATGCACGCAGCAGCACATAGTCGACATAATGTGAAGTACATTGGGAGTCGTCAGTAGTGGAAATCATCATGGAAACTAACCGCCATATTGAAGACAGAGAGACGGAGGAGTCACAGTACCCCAGGAATATACCTTGCACCTGTTGTGTCATCTGCTGCATCTTTAAAAACAAGACGGACACCAACACAACACAACTGATCTGGGATTAAGAGCACCTGGCAAAGGCTCCGTGAGATCTTCAATGGTTATCTTCTCAGGCTGAGGGGAAGACTCTGACTCGGAACTGGAGAAGATGATTTGCTGTACCTGTGGTGGACTACAGACAAACAAACAACTGTACAACTGAACTGATCGTAATATATTGTTATAATGCCGATCATGTGGTGAACCCCAGTGCTACCTGCATTGGCCTCGTGCAGTGCTCCTGAGCTGAGGGCTGCGAGGTGGGGAGAGATCTGAGGTAAAGTCCCCTGAGCACGCTACCTCTCCGCGGGGCAGGGGGAGGGGGGAGAGCTGCCTCTCAGGAGACAGCACAGGAAACGCCACAGACGATACCTCAGCCTCTGAGAATGAGAGGGGGAGCAACTGTTAGTTACAAAATGCAGCAAATAACAGAAGATACAGCTTCAGCACTGTCACTGTCATATGGGGTTTCAAAATGCTTGAAGTGGAAGGGCTCAAAGGGGGGGAATATGGAGATGACAAGATGTCGACTAAAACTCGATGGACTCAATGACTCACAAGTTATGAATGGGATATAAAATACTAACTATACACCAAGACAAGCATTGTTTCGAGCAACGACAGTAAATTATTTCCAAAACACATTTACTGTCTTAGCAGTAAAGCGCTTGGGACATTAAATCCATTTGAAGTGAAACAACCCAATAAAACAGATTGCACGCTCCTACCTTCCACAGGCTCTGTGTGAAGCTGGCTCCTGGAGAGGGAGAGGGGTGTGGAAGACAGGCGCCTGTGGGGAGAGGAGGTGCCTTCCAGGGGGTGTCTGTCTCCTGAAAACCGGGCCTCACTGAAGTCCAGAGACTGGAACTCCCTTCCGCTCCCTGGAACAGGGTACTGATCCTGGGACGGGCCTTCAGCGAAGGTCACTCTGGGTTGGGGAGAGGCGGGGGCTCTGGTACGCTGGGGAGGGGGTTGTTGTTGAGGCGAGAGAGGTCTGTGGGAGACTTGTGGATGCTGGGGTGAGTGGGGGCAAGGTTGGGGGGACTTGTTGTCTTTGGGGCGAGCGAGGGCGTTGGTGAGAGATATGTTGCCTCTGAGTTGAGTGAGGGCGGGGTGATACCGGTGCTTGTTGGGGTGAGAGGCATCGCGGGGGCAGCATGTGAGACACGGCGGCGTGCACCGCCCTCTGCTGGTAGTTCCTGTAAGCTTCCTCCAGTGTCTCCGCCTCCTTCTCCAGCTCTCTGATCCTGGCCTTGGCCCCGGCCACCAGCTCAGCGTCAGAGTCTGGGGAGCTGCTCCGACTCCAGCGAGACCTGCGCCCTTGAGAGGGCATCACACCTGCTTCACACACGTCATCATAACCAGCCACCCAGGCTCTCAGGACACCTTTGTCCACATAGATATCAGGGGGCACTAGTTTATCAGGATTGAGCTCCAGCACTGAGCGGTCCACTAGGGAGGGCTTAGGGTTACGCAGGACTTCGTTCTCTAGAGCTGCCCACCGCAATCACATAGAACCAAGAGATCGAGGGGGGGGAAATGGGGAGAGAAAGAGGAGAAGATGAGGGCAAAGACAAAATACCAATCACTATAAGGTGATAAGATGGAGAAAGTGATTTGTAGACTGATCTCAGAGAAGGCTAAGGGTGCATGTCAATATCATGAATTGGATTCCTCTCCTTGCCTCCATTCCTTCATCTGCACTGATCTGAAAACAGAGATTAAGCGAAAGTAGTGTATCGAAAGCCTACTGTAGGACTTGCTTTCATCTATTCAACTTTTGAAGATCAGAGCAGGTGAAGGAACAGGAGAGTCAGGAAAGGCCACCATTGAGATGCAGACGACTATACAAGCTAAGCTACACAAGCTAGGTTTCATGCAAAATACAGAGATGTGAAGCAGAGCTAGATAAAGGAACTACAATATGCACACATGATTCAGTGTGACTAGCCATGTCTAAAAAATAAAATAAGCCATAGGGACCATGCACAGAATGTGTACCTAGTTGTGTTTGTCGGAGCTGCATCTTGATGTCCTCTGCATGGGTGGTCATCCACTGAGTCCTCTCCTCACAATCTATGAGCTGGGCCTTCAACTGGGCACAGCGCTCCACCTGGTATACACAGGCACAGTCAACAAGGGGTTAATACAGACAGAGAACACCTCCAACAGTTGGACAGAGCCAACAAGGGGTTACAGACAGAAAAGAAGAGCATCCAACAGGTGGACAGAGCCAACAAGGGGTTACAGACAGAGAAGAAGAGTATCCAACAGGTGGACAGAGCCAACAAGGGGTTACAGACAGAGAAGAAGACCTTGCAACAGGTGAAAGATGACATGCAGGCTCCCAATTGGACCGGAACTCAGATGTAAGGCCTAACCATAAGCACAAAGAACTAAACGTCAGGCCAGATGTGTGTTAAAGAGAAGAAGTCTCTCTATTCTCCACATTATTTCCCACACTATCAGAGACGCATTGTGTCACTGACCTCATTGTGGAGCTGGGCCTGCAGCACCTGTCTGTGGCTATCAAACTCCTCCTCTGACAGCCTCCTGGCACTCTCCAGCCTCCTCAGCTCCGTCTGCAGCGCCAGCTGCTCCACCGACGGCTTGCCCAGATCTATGGGGAGACAATCGGCTCGGAGAGTCACAACATCCCGGCAAACAGCTTACACATTAGAGCACTCATTGTACAGTATATCCAACTACCAATCTTTAACTTTACAATTAAGGACAAGTTATAACGGGCTTCGGTTAGGTACTTTTCTTAAGATCACTGTGACAATGCCCCAGAAATGTCAAGAGAGATTTTGTGGCAAAAACGTTAACTTCTGATTTACACCTGACATTATGTGATACGCTCCAGTTAAATCTCCTCAGCTCGCTACAGTATATTGGTTTGGCTGAGATGGTGCTGGGAGGTTGACATTATCGAGCACACGGTACTAGCCAAACTCGGTGGTTAATGAAGCCTACTGTTAGTGAGGAAGAGAGCGGCCCATTGGTCCCCCATCCACCCTTCTCCTCTGACAGGAAGAACATTGTGTCCCTCAGAGAGGGATGAAGCATTGGCCCTCTGCCCTCTGTCCCTCCTCCACCGCAGTCGCCCGGACTCTCCACCCCCACATCCCCCCCTGCTTTCACTTCACAGAGCCGTCTGTAAAGCCACAAACACTGCAGAGAGGGTCCCGCATTGACAGTCATCTAGAGCACATCCAAAAAGACTCTGCCACAGTGCCAAGACCAGCTGGGCAGAGTAGACTGAATACTTCCCACTAGAGTCTATACAGACCCCACACAGTCAAACCACAAAGCCTTTGAATCCTCAAAAATGACATACTGTATCCTCTCTGGGTTGGAAAAGACTTTCATGCATTATTTGTATATATTTCTCAACACATTACGATTGACCAGAAAATAGAGAGCATCTTTAAACTAGGTAACCTCTGAACTAACGACAGTAAAAAAAAAAAAATGTTTCCCTCTTAGAGAAAAGGACTAGTCAAAGAGAGAGATGGTAGAGGCTAAAACGGAAGCAAAAAAGCGAAGGAAAATTTCACTGGTTCCCCACACTCCCAGACTGAGCCCACCAATGCAAAACAGAAAGAAGGCAATAGCATATCTCATATGGTAAGGCCACCATTCCTCACCTGCCCGTAGGCGCTGGTTCTCCTCCTGAGCTTCCTCCAGCTGTTTCATCAGCAGCCTGAGCTGGGCCTGCTGCTCCACCCTCTCTCGCCTCAGAGTGGGGTAGTCATTCATGGTCTCCAGCCTCTCTCTCAGCAGCTCATTCTGCTGTGTTAGCAGAGAGTACTGAGACTGGGACGTGTCCAGCTCCATCTAAATTACAGAGAGTAGCATGCGTCCAGTTAGGGCCGAATCAGTATGTGAAAATGTTATGTCTGTGTATCTCATAGTACAGTGCCATGCAAAAGTACTCATCCCCCTTGGAGTTTTTCCTATTAAGTTGCATTACAACCTGTAATTTAAATTGATTTTTATTTGGATCTTATGTAATGGAAACACACAAAATAGTCCAAATTGGTGAAGTGAAATGAAAAAAAAAAACTTGTTTAAGCAGTACATTCCACAGAGCTGGGCTTTACGGAAGAGTGACCAGAAAAAAGTAATTCCTTAAAAGAAAAAAACAAGCAAACACGTTTGGGGTTCGCCAAAAGGCATGTGGGAGACTCCACAAACATATGGAACGTACTCTGGTCAGAGATGAGACTAAAATTGAGCTTTATGGCAAGGAAAACGCTATGTCTGGCACAAACCCAACACCTCTCATCACCCCGAGAATTACATCCCCACAGTGAAGAATGGTGGTGGCAGCATCATTATGCCGTGGGAATGTTTTTCCATCGGCAGGTACTGGGAAACTGGGCAGGATTGATGGAAGGCGCTAAATACAGGGAAATTCTTGAGGGAAACATGTTTCAGTCTTCCAGAGATTTGAGACTGGGACGGAGTTTCACCTTCCAGCAGGACAATGACCCTACGCATACTACTAAAGCAACCCCCGAGTGGTTTAAGGGGAAACATTTAAATGTCTTGGAATGGCATAGTCAAAGCCCAGACCTCAACCCAATTGAGAATCTGTGATATGACTTAAATATTGCTGTACACCAGTGGAACCCATCCAACTTGAAGGAGCTGGAGTAGTTTTGCCTTGAAGAATGGGCAAAAATCCCAGTGGCTAGATGTGCCAAGCTTATAGAGACATGCCACAAGAGACTTGCAGCTGTAATTGCTGCAAAAGGTGGTTCTACAAAGTATTGACTTTGGGGGGGGGGGGGGGATGAATAGTTATGCACGCTCACGTTCATTTTTTTTGGTCTTATTTCTTGTTTGTTTCACAATAAAAACTATTTTGCATCTTCAGAGTGGTAGGTATGTTGTGTAAATCAAATTATACAACCCCCCCCCCCCAAAAAAAAATATTTTTATTCCAGGTTGTAAGGCAACAAAATAGGAAAAATGCCAAGGGGGTGAATACTTTTGCAAGCCACTGTATGTTTCAGTTGTACACATTAACTTACTCAGCTTAAAACTGTATACCATCCGATGACAATTTGTCTAAGGACAATACTACAAAACAGGACCCGTCTCTGCCTTACAGTGTTATTGGTTGCAAAGTTTACCTGTAATCGTCTCAACTCAGCACAAGCTCTGCTGTGTTCCTCTAGCTTGGCATCGATTGCAGCCGACTCCTTCTGCACACGAATAGTCTCCACTGAGAGAAAATGAATGTGTGATAAGACATTTGTATAAAATGATACAAAGCACAACAGTTGTATATAACAACGGCCTACGAGAAAAATACAGACCTTTGTTTCTTTTTTCATTCTCTGTGAGTTTTTCAGTCCTTTTGGTGTACTCTTCATTTAACTCAAGCTGATATCTGATAGCCAGAGAGAAATATCAAATAATCACAAATCATTTATACAAGGTAAGCATTGACATAAACAGCATGGAATAATGACTGACAGTAACATAAATGTCATAGGCATACATGTTAGTAATATAAGACAGCAATGTAATAAACTGGGTGGCCCTGAATCCTGATTGGCTGACAGCCATGGTATATTTAAGCATTAAGGCCCGAGGAGGTGTGGTATATGGCCAAAATACCACAGCTAAGGGCTGTTCTTATGCACAACGCAACGTGGAGTGCCTTGACACAGTCCTTAGCCGGGGTTGTGATATTTGGCCAATATACCAAGGCTAAGGGCTGTGTCCAGGCACTCCGCAATGCATTGTGCCCAAGAACAGGCCTTAGCCGTGGTATATTGGCCATATACACCACACCTCCTCTGGCCTTATTGCTTAAATATAGCGTAACGGTAACATAATTGTTTCCTGAAGTGATGCACTGCTTAGCTTACATCAAACTTCTTATACTTAGACTAACTATCCCAAAACATGATAGCACATTATGATACTGGCACTGGGTAGATGCTCTATTCAAGAAGCCATGTATCTGGACTGCTTGTTATACAGCCTCTGTGACCAGTACTCCTGCATGTTACACTAATGCTAATTGACAGCTGGCTATACCAGCCAGATTTACGATCTAAAAATAAGTACTGTGCGGTTTTGGGTTTAAGAGGTGATAGATGTGGTGAGTCAAACTTATTAGCATTCAAACCTACTTAGCCCAATTTTCAAGGCAGTACAATACACTGTATGGTATCATCCCTGCAATCCGTTTTATCAACTGAATCAGAAGGTGAATTAATTGTCTCTGATGAACTGGATCCAAGCACACAGTACAAATATGCATAGAGGATATGAAAGTGAATGACAGAGTATACATATTTCTGCTCTACACAAGAGTGCCACCTTCTGGATGCAGAGAGAAGAGATGTAATGGAATGATGGCTTCTGTGCTGGGAGGTGAAGGGAAATCAAACAGATAGTTACTTGCTCTATCATCTTCAAAAAGTACAGAACAGTCCAAGCAGGCTACATTTAGCAAAATTCCATCATAACACCTTGAAAGCTCATTCTTCAGCTTTTGGTCATAGGTGTCCTCCGTCGTCTTCACTGCAAGCTCTCTTCTTCTCAGCAGCTCCTCCATGGTCTTGGTCTTGTCTTCCTGTATTTTGCAAGTCCTGTGGTGAATAAGAATTCGGTGAGTAACATGCTAAACCAACCCTGATAACCCCAGTATGACAATGATTCAGCATGATTATGGCGATATGACTTCATCTTACTTTTCAAAAGCCTCCATCCTTAACCTCAGCTCAGCTTCTCGATTCCGCACGGTTTCTATCTCTTTCAACACAGCTTGTCTTTGCATATAGATGTCTTTTTCCTCAATCTGAAAAACACAAATGAAATACAAAGTAATTTGTAACATCACATAACCGCACAACACCCGAATGCAAAAAGTTTAAGAAAATAGAACGACACAAGTAAAACATGAATTGGCCACTGACTCGATGATTGGAGAACTGAGAATCAACTACCTCTTGTTGTTTCTGTAATCGATCGATGGCATTCTTCTCCCTATTGATCAATGCCCCCGACTTCATCTCATAAGTCCTCTCCATGTCCTGCCTCAGCTGCAAAATCTCTTTGCGAGATTTGTCTTTTTCCTCCATCTTCACTTTGGACATTTCCACATCTTTATAATGTTGCAGCTGAAGAAGCAAAAAGCACCATGTTTCTCAATGCAAACATTTCCAACACTAGAACACCAGAATGCATAAAGAGGCGAAGAGAAATAGAGTCATACCTTTGCATTCATTTCGGCTTGAACCTGTGCTTCAACTTCTTTTTGATATGCAGCAAGCTTAGATTCATAGGACACCCACTTGTCCCCTTTGTAGCGGAGAGCTTCATACTCCTCATCGATCATTTTCATCTTGTCAACTGCACACACAAAAGGTTATTAAAATGTGCCGTAACGCAGTATTTTACTATAATACTGGGTCAACTTGAGAGTGCTTCATGCTTACCAAGAGATTCTCTATAAGCTGGCGTACTGGTGGTCTGAGTATCAGCATCACGTCGTTCTCCATGCAGATGACGGTCTGTTAATTCTATCAAGAGACTCATCAGGAAACCTGGAAGAAACATCAATAAGGGCCATGCCAGGATGCTTGAGCTGAACAAGAGGGGGCTTGGCATATGAAAGTAAACATCACGCAACATACCCTTATTCTCTTTCTGTGTACTTGATGCCTGTTGAAAAATATACAAATAACCATCATTCACATCATTAGGTACAAATTATATCATTTTGTATAATTTTACCAAGATGATGTGATTACCAGAGATTTGTAAAGTGGTGACTGTGGGCTGATTTTCATAAGTTGTAGAAGGTCCCTTGAAGTGAAAATCTGGCAGGGTGTAGATGAGAGTCAACAAAAGAGTATAACGTAGCTGAGAGTTCAGCACAAGCAAAGCTGACCACACATTACTGGAGTGAGAGCTTCATGAGTGTTGAAGCTTCATTCAGAGCTTCAACATAATACAATGCATTGTACAGGACCAAACATAAGGTAGTGTGTACTGATGGGGGGGGGGGGGGGAAATCCATAGTTGCATATCAGGATCTTATCATTTTGACATTTATATTTGCTCTAGTTTGCTGTACCTGCACCAAAACGTCATAGCTTGTTCTTCTTTTAAAATAGGGAATAAATTTGTTGTCAGCACTTTTATTTCCATGACTGAACAAAACCTTTTTTTTCATGGCTCTCTCTTGTCCCTCTGCAGCAGACATATCGTGAGCAATATTTTTGGAACATCGAATCGCAATAGAATCACATTACTGAATCACAATACATAAAGAATCGTGAGAATTGCAATACATATCGTATCAGCACCTAAGTATCGTGATAATATCGTATCGTTGATGTCCCTGGAAATTCCCAACCCTAGTACTGTGTTACTGCTCCAAAGTATAAGTGCAAGCGCTCACCTTATCTTTGCCCATGCCACATTCAGGGTAGAACACAGACAGGGTGTACTCATACCCAGAGTTCCTCAAATGATCTGCCACCAGACTGTTAGAAGCGGTGACCAGGACAGAGTCTGACTTCATAGGGACTGGCCTGGGAACAGTTTCTCCACTCAAGATGGGGTGCTTCAATTCATGGATCAACTGATTACGAAGCTGCGTCTAGAACAAGGAAATAACGTCTGACAAAGGGGGAAACAATGGTCTTTGGTAGTAAAATACTAATGTAAATACTTACTTTAAGTGTGTCAAGCACTCCTCGATTCTTAAAGGTTTGGTAAAGCCTCTTCCTCAGCTCATCTGGGGATAAAGCCTCCTCCTTGGCAACAGACATGTTGTCTTCAATTGGGGAACAGAGGATCAATCAACGAATAATTGCTAGCTGATTTTTGTTGCTGGAGACAAGTACCAAATTCTCTGTAACGCGACTAACATGTATATAGCAAGAGTTTATGGCACGTATTTCAACATATTCTGGTTCAAATGACCTGCTTAGTGACCAACGGCGTCCTCTCCAAGTGCCCACAGCTTTGAATTCAATGTTATCGTTTTAGTTCCGGTCGCACAGTTATGATGCATCAATTATGTCTTTGAAATCAGAAATAAAAACAAATACATTAGTCAACTAACAGATATATTACTACATATGTATACATCAAATGTAATATAAGATATAAAAAAAATACTAAATCCCTTTTCATTGCAAATGTATTTTATATTCAACTTTTCAAGTCGTTATCAAACAGCGACGGTATTACGGAAAAGAAAGGCTCGTTTTTAACAGGTAAATTCACATTTGATTTATCATATTAAAACCATTGCTTTGGAGGTAAATGCACATACCTATGGGATCTTTATGAAAATTAAGACTTGTCGTTTGCTTCAATGTGTTTAGCTTGACGATAATCACGTATTTGCAGCACGCTAGCTACATTAACGTTAGCTACAAGCTAACTTAGATAGCTAGTTAAGGATTTAAGTCCAATGTCCATATTACTACTGTCCAATAATGTGTATATATTTCTGTTCACACAGAAAATTGCAGATTGCTGGAAAGAAACATGTCTGGGAGTTTCTATTTTGTCATGGTTGGGCATCATGATAATCCTGTCTTTGAAATGGAATTCTTGCCTGCTGGTAAAGCTGAGTCAAAGGAATGTATCGTTATGATTTACTCAACATAATATATATATATTTATATGTGTGTAGTACATACATGCATGCATACACGTGTATATGTGTTGAGATATTGGTCTACATCCAGTAAAAAGAAGAGGATATTGTATTGCCCACTCAATTACCATTCTGTCTCTTATATGTAAACAGGATGACCACCGGCATCTGAACCAGTTCATTGCGCATGCAGCCCTCGACTTGGTGGATGAAAACATGTGGCTGTCTAACAACATGTACCTGAAAACTGTGGACAAGTTCAACGAGTGGTTCGTCTCTGCCTTTGTCACTGCAGGACATATCTTTTTCTAGGCTTTTACCAAATACCTACAGGTACAGTTGAAGTCGGAGGTTTACATACACTTAGGTTGGAGTCATTAAAACCACTCCACAAATTTCTTGTTAACAAACTATAGTTTTGGCAAGTCGGTTAGGACATCTACTTTGTGCATGACACGAGTCATTTTTCCAACAATTGTTTACAGACAGATTATTTCACTTCCAGAGGGTCAAAAGTTTACATAAACTAAGTTGACTGTGCCTTTAAACAGCTTGGAAAATTACAGATAATGATGTCATGGCTTTAGAAGCTTCCAATAGGCTAATTGACATAATTTGAGTCAATTGGAGGTGTACCTGTGGATGTATTTCAAGGCCTACCTTCAAACTCAGTGCCTCTTTGCTTGACATACATTTACATTTAAGTCATTTGGCAGACGCTCTTATCCAGAGCGACTTACAAATTGGTGAATTCACCTTATGACATCCAGTGGAACAGCCACTTTACAATAGTGCATCTAAATCATTTAGGGGGGGGGGGGGGTGAGAAGGATTACTTTATCCTATCCTAGGTATTCCTTAAAGAGGTGGGGTTTCAGGTGTCTCCGGAAGGTGGTGATTGACTCCGCTGTCCTGGCGTCGTGAGGGAGTTTGTTCCACCATTGGGGGGCCAGAGCAGCGAACAGTTTTGACTGGGCTGAGCGGGAACTGTACTTCCTCAGTGGTAGGGAGGCGAGCAGGCCAGAGGTGGATGAACGCAGTGCCCTTGTTTGGGTGTAGGGCCTGATCAGAGCCTGGAGGTACTGCGGTGCCGTTCCCCTCACAGCTCCGTAGGCAAGCACCATGGTCTTGTAGCGGATGCGAGCTTCAACTGGAAGCCAGTGGAGAGAGGGGAGGAGCGGGGTGACGTGAGAGAACTTGGGAAGGTTGAACACCAGACGGGCTGCGGCGTTCTGGATGAGTTGTAGGGGTTTAATGGCACAGGCAGGGAGCCCAGCCAACAGCGAGTTGCAGTAATCCAGACGGGAGATGACAAGTGCCTGGATTAGGACCTGCGCCGCTTCCTGTGTGAGGCAGGGTCGTACTCTGCGGATGTTGTAGAGCATGAACCTACAGGAACGGGCCACCGCCTTGATGTTAGTTGAGAACGACAGGGTGTTGTCCAGGATCACGCCAAGGTTCTTAGCGCTCTGGGAGGAGGACACAATGGAGTTGTCAACCGTGATGGCGAGATCATGGAACGGGCAGTCCTTCCCCGGGAGGAAGAGCAGCTCCGTCTTGCCGAGGTTCAGCTTGAGGTGGTGATCCGTCATCCACACTGATATGTCTGCCAGACATGCAGAGATGCGATTCGCCACCTGGTCATCAGAAGGGGGAAAGGAGAAGATTAATTGTGTGTCGTCTGCATAGCAATGATAGGAGAGACCATGTGAGGTTATGACAGAGCCAAGTGACTTGGTGTATACATCATGGGGGGAAAAAAAATAAAATCAGCCAAGACGTTAGAAAAAGATTTTAGACTCCACAAGTCTGGTTCATCCTTGGGAGCAATTTCCAAATGCCTGAAGGTACCACGTTCATCTGTACAAACAATAGTACGCAAGTATAAACACCATGGGACCACGCAGCCGTCATACTGCTCAGGAAGGAGACTCGTTCTGTCTCCTAGAGATGAACATACTTTGGTGCGAAAAGTGCAAATCATTCCCAGAACAGTAGCAAAGGACCTTGTGAAGATGCTGGAGGAAACAGGTACAAAAGTATCCATAGCCACAGTAAAACGGGTCCTATATCGACATAACCTGAAGGGCAGCTCAGCAATGAAGAAGCCACTGCTCCAGAACCGCCATTAAAAAAGCCAGACTACGGTTTGTAACTGCACATGGGGCCATTTTTTTAGAGAAATATCCTCTATTCTGATGAAACAAAAATAGAACTGTTTGGTCATAATGACCATCGTTATGTTTGGAGGAAAAGGGGTGAGGCCTGTAAGCCGGAGAACACTATCCCAACCATGAAGCACGGGGGTGGCAGCATCATGTTGTGGGGGTGCTTTGCTGCAGGAGAGACTGGTGCACTTCACAAAATAGATGGCATCATGAGGGATGAAAATTATGTGGATATATTGAAGCAACATCTCAAGCGTAGTCACAAATTGGTCTTCCAAATGGACAATGACCCCAAGCATACTTCCAAAGTTGTGGCAAAATGGCTTAATGATAACAAA
This sequence comes from Oncorhynchus masou masou, assembly GCF_036934945.1. Classification (NCBI taxonomy): domain Eukaryota; kingdom Metazoa; phylum Chordata; class Actinopteri; order Salmoniformes; family Salmonidae; genus Oncorhynchus; species Oncorhynchus masou. The sequence continues at coordinate 18,535,659 of NC_088221.1, read as the reverse complement.
GTCAAGGTATTGGAGTGGCCATCACAGCCCTGACCTCAATCCTATAAAAGATTTGTGGGCAGGACTGAAAAAGAGTGTTCAAGCAAGGAGGCCTACAACCCTGACTCAGTTACACCAGCTCTGTCAGGAGGAATGGGCCAAAATTCACCCAATTTATTATGGGAAGCTTGTGGCAGGCTTCCCGGAACGTTTGACCCAAGTTAAACAATTTAAAAGGCAATGCTACCAAATACTAATTGAGTGTATGTAAACTTCTGACCCACTGGGAATGTGATGAAAGAAATAAAAGCTGAAATAATCAATCATTCTCGCTACTATTATTCTGACATTTCACATTCTTACAATGAAGTGATGATCCTAACTGACCTAAGACATGGAATTTTAACTTGGATTAAATGTCAGGATTTGTGAAAAACTGAGTTCAAATATATTTGGTTACTGTGTGTGTGAACTTCCGACTTCAACTGTAAGTAACCTTGTCTGAGCCAGAACAGTCCATAGTGCAGGAGCAAATCTCCTGTTTCTGTAGCATGATTAAACAGCTACAATTAAAATCTTCATAGGATGCTAGTCTATCACATGGACATACTCCCAATATTGAGTGCCAGGCAGAGAACCATTGGGTCCTGTTTATTTGTCTTTGGGATCTGGTAATGAATGGTGTGGCTGTTGAGGAGGCTTAATTACTTGGTGTTACCTTAGATTGTAAACTGTCATGGTCAAAACCTATTGATTCAATGGTTGTAAAGATAGGGAGAGGTCTGTCTGTGATAGATGTTCTGCTTTTTTGACACCACACTCTGCAAAGCAGGTCCTGCAGGCTCTAGTTTAATCTTATCTTGATTATTGTTCAGTCATATGGTCAAGTACTGCAAAGAAAGACCTAGTTAAGCTGCAGCTGGCCCAGAACAGAGTGGCATGTTTTGCTCTTCATTGTGATCTGAGGGTGAATATCAATAGTATGCATGCCAGTTTCTCTTGGCTAAGAGTTGAGGAAAAACTGACTATCGTTTCTTGTTTTTATAAGAAATATTAATGTGTTGTTAATTCCAAATAGTTTTCATAGTCAACTTACACACTGCACTGACACACACACTTACCCCATCAGACATGCCACCTGGAGTCTTTTCATAGTCCCCAGGTCCAGAACAATTTCAAGCAAACATACAGTATTATACAGAGCCATTATTGCATGGAACTCCCTTCCATCTCATATAGAGTTAGTGAACAGCAAACCTGGTTTAAAAAAATAAAGCAACTCCTCACGTCACAATGCCTTTCCCCCATTTGACCTACTTTTTGTGTGTATGTACTGACATGTATATGTAACTGAGAGATGCACACACACACTACATGTTAAAACATGTTAAAATACTTTACATACATTAAAAAAAATATTGTGTGCTATGTGTCGGACCCCAGTAAGACTAGCTGTCGCCATTGGCATCGGCTAATGGGGATCGTAATAAAATCAAGACTTGACTGGGGATTGAACCCACAACCTACAAATTTCATGGCAGACACCAACCACAAATCCACAGAGACCTGTGTAGCCCTCTGGAAACATTGCAACAAAACATAAATATTATGTCTACAGTGTTGAATTCAACAAATCGTCATTGTTACAAAGGGCTCAGACAAATAATTAGTGTGTGTGTTCCATAATTCCCTTAACCATCTCCATCACATATGAGATTCATCATGCTTCATGATGTACGACAAGAAGATGGAATCAAAAACTTCTTCAATGACGTGTATGATTTATACATTAAGGTGAGTTATCTTTCCTATATACAGTATGTTCATGTATAATTCATATTCTGATGATTTTATTCTTGTTCATTATTCTGTGCTCTTTTCCAGTTTGCAATGAATCCTTTCTATGAAACCAATGCTCCAATCCGGTCGACGGCATTTGACAGGAAAGTACAGTTCCTTGGAAAGAAGCACCTCTTGAGCTGATGAACTAACCTGGACAACATGGTTGTGTAGCTTTTTTAATGTCTTCATTGTGTGCAGTTTCCAGTTGAAATATGTTTTAAGACATATACATAATATACACATAATTTGTCTATGATCACCTGTTGTATGTCTTATAATTTCCGTATGTATTACTGAAACTTCCCAACCACTGTATAAAAGCTATTGTAAGCATGGAACATTGTTGCATAATGAATGGTTGGTACACTAGATATACAAAAATATGTGGACACCCCTTCAAATTTGTCGATTTGGCATTTTCAGCCACACCCATTGCTGACAGGTGTATAAAATAGAGCACACAGCCATGCAATCACCATAGCTAACATGTGCAGTAGAATGACCTTACTGAAGAGCTCTGTGACTTTCAATGTGGCACCATCATAGGATGCCACCTTTCCAACAAGTCAGTTTGTCAAATTTCTGCCCTGCTAGAGCTGCCCAGGTCAACTGTTCAAGTGATGTTATTGTGAAGTGGGAAAGTCTAGGAGCAACAATGGCTCAGCCGTGAAGTGGTAGGCCGCACAAGCTCACCGAAAGGGACTGCCGAGTGCTGAAGCGTGTAAAAATGGCCTCCTAGGTTGCAACACTCACGACCGAGTTCCAAACTGCCTCTGAAAGCAACGTCAGCACACTAACTGTTCGTCGGGAGCTTAATGAAAGGGGTTTCATGGCTGAGCAGCTGCACACAAGCCTAAGATCACCATGCGCAATGCCAAGCATCGGCTGTAGTGGTGTAAAGCTCGCCGCCATTGGATTCTGGAGCAGTGGAAACGCATTCTCTGGAGTGATGAATCACACTTCAAAATCAGATGGACTATTCTGGGTTTTGCGGATGCCAGGAAAATGCTACCTGCCTAAAATGCATAGTGCCAACTGCAAAGTTTGGTGGATGAGGAATAATGGTTTGGGCCAAGTCCCTTAGTTCCAGAGAAGATAAATCTTAATGCTACAGCATACAATGACATTCTAGACAATTCTGTACTTCCAACTTTGTGGCAACAGTTTGGGGTAGGCCATTTCCTGTTTCATCATGACCAACTCCATATTAATGACCATGATTTTGGAACGAGATGTTCGACGATCAGGTGTTCACCTACTTTTGGTAATATAGTGTATGTGTCACCAGAATTTTGTTTCCAAGTTTGATAATAATGACAAGGGTTTGTATGAGGCTTTTCTGAACTTGAATGAGCTTGTTAAATATTATCCCATTCAAAAGACGGTAATGTTAAACATTCACAAAGCTGTCTGCCGCCTTAGGGGAATTCTCTGGCGCTGCCCAAATGCTCTGTGCATATGCAACTATGCCCTGCACACAATAGTTTTGGAAACATTTGCAACCATACTTTCGTATAAGTGAGAAATAATTTTTCAAACATAAAACACACTTAACGTATGCAGTTCAGGAACCGGCTGTATTTTGTGGAACACTCGAAATCTGGAGTGACATGTGTCGTAGCCGGCTGCAACTTTGCTAAACTGCGCAAAGTAAGTGTACTTTTTTGCTTGTATGAAAGTTAAGTTCCAAAGGTTTCCAAAAGCGCATTGCAAGTGAGGCGTATTTGCGTTTAAACAGAGCGTCTGGATTGTAGTTCACATGGAGGTAGCTGTGGTCCGTACCATTGGCTGTGAAGCCAAAAGGGTGGCCAACTGTAAGCTGGTTATACACCCCCTTGGGTTCTTGAGAGCAAGTTAAATCGATGTAAATGTGGCTTAGTTTACACAGGTAGCCCAATTCTGATGAGATCTGCTCTGATTGGTCAAAAGACCCATTGTTGGCAGAATATCAGAATTAGGTTGCCGGTGTAAACTAAGCCATTCATTCCTGAGGTTTGTGAAATGCTCTGACTCACTGTCCAGTTTTTCTGATTAAATACTAGCATTAACATAATTTGGGGATTTCCTCAGGTGATCTTGTTCCAAATAATTCACTGGTACACATGTTTGTGCTGTACAAAGTAATGTTGATTCACCAATCACTTTCTGCTAAACTGAAATCGCATGACAATTGACTGAGGGAATGGTCTGCCTGTAATGGGTCCTTTATGAATGCAACAATCACACCAAACATTTCTCAATGACTTCCTGCTGAAGTCTTACTCTGATATCAAGTGTTTGTTTTCATAATTTGTGGGGGTTTTTCATAGTGGGGAAGAAATACAAACATGTTTTCAGGGGAAATGATTCATTCATGGAGAGTTTATTCAAATAACATTTTCCATTCAACTTGCATTCCAATAATTCTGGACAACACTGATGTAGCTAAATAATATGAAAGTGTTCTCAGCACTCGATCTGAATTAGATTAAATATCAATGAGGAAATTGTGATAATGGACAATACTGTAAAATCAACGGTTGAAATCCAAAGACTTAGTATCAAAACTATACTAGCAAGGAAGAAAATGAAATTGAGCTCCATAAATGTAAATAAAATGCATGTAAGATTAGATGTCCATAGAAAAACTGGCAGTGGGTTTTGCTGATGACATGACGGTGGTCGGCCTGATAACTGACAATGATGAGACTGCCTATAAAGAGGTCAGTGACCTGGTAGTATGGTGCCAGCACAAAAACCTCTCCTCCAATGTCAGAAAGACAAAGGATCTGATCGTGGACTACAGGAAACAGAGGGCTGAGCACGCCCCAATCCACATCGACGGGGCTGTAGTGGAGCGGGTCGAGAGCTTCCAAGTTCTTTGGTGTCCACATCACTAAGGAATGAACATGATCCACACACACCAACACCAGTGTGTGTGGTGAAAGCACGACAGCGCCTCATTCCCCTCAAGAGGCTGAAAAGATTTGGCATGGGCCTTCAGTTCTACAGCTGCACTAACTCTTGACTCATTACATACAGTGCTGCTAATGTTTGATCTATCCTGTTGCCTAGTCACTTTACCCCTACCTGTATGTACATATCTACCTTGTACCCCTGCAAATCGACTCAGTACTGGTACCCCGTGTATATAGCCAAGTTATTGTTACTCAGATTTAATCAGCATTGTTAGGAACTTAACTTTCACTGTTTACAAAGCATGTGACAAATACAATTTGATTTGAGGTACATACAGCATATTACCTTGTTCAATCATATCCACCTAATTATCACCCATCTTAATTACATTTATCCAAGATATTGGATCACTGAAATTCTGGTATGATAAAAAAAAAAACTACATTCTTTACAAACTATTAGTGGTAGTGAGCATAAAATGTCATGCAGTACATACACACAGGATACCAACTCAACTATTTATTGAACATTCCTCATCTCTTATCCTTCTGTGCAGGTGTTAAAACATGTAGTCCATTACATAATGATAACTCATTAATTACGGTATGTTGAGAACAAATATTGCAAGGCCAGCAAGTTGTATAGAATTCTCAGCACCTATAATAAACAGTAAGAAATCATAAGCCTTCATTTCTGCTTACATTTCTCCCTCTACAATAAAGTAGTGACAGTAAACCTTGATCTTAATCAAATAAAAATACTGCATAAATTAATCTATCAACATTTGTTGTTATAAATATGAATATATTATGTATATTCTAATCCCATTCAGGTCAGTTGATTAAAGTGACTTGCTTTTAAAGTATCACATTTGGGGTCATATCTCTGGATAAGGTCCTGAATACAATTTGAACGCAATCAAATATATTTTCACTGGTAAGGCAGCACATTGGTTTCAGTCACAGTGTAAGAAACCCTTTCTACAACAAAATAAAAAAAGGAACTTAGTGTGTAACATTATTTGGAAATTAAACTTTATAAATATATTTCTGGCAACCACATTGTTGTAATACGTTTTAAGACTATATAATTCAAATACGGCACAGATTGAAATTATAATGCATTTCTTGGAATCTGACAAATAACACCATTCTTCAGTACCCTCTTCACATCAATGAGTCCAGAGACCAACAAGCCCAGTGGATTATCATCCAGACACTAGCCAGTGCTTGCACATGCTATTTGAGAGAGCATGAGTGTTGATAAGCCTGTGTGTCTTCCTAGCTCCAGTTCTTTATAGGTTGTAGGCCCTACATTATATCAACAGCAGAAAGCACTGGAGCGGGGCTTTCTGTGGAGGTTAACTGTGTCTGTGGGGATGAGGTGGTCTGCCCTCTCCTCCATGGCTAGCACATTCCGCACCGCCTCCTCAAAGGCTATAGCTACGTTGGTGGAATCCTTGGCACTGGTCTCATAGTAAGGGTGATTGCCGTTATCCCGACACCACTGTTGAGCATCCTCAGCAGACACCTGCCTCTCCGTCACATCCACCTTGTTCCCCAGCACCACGAAGGGGAACTTCTCGGGCTCCTTGACGTCAGCGTAGTAGATGAACTCCTTCTTCCAGTTGGCCAGGTTGTGGAAGCTCTGGTTGTCATCAACGCTGAAGGTGAGCAGGCAGCAGTCGGAGCCGCGGTAGAAGGGAGTCCGGAGGCTGCGGAAACGCTCCTGTCCAGCCGTGTCCCAGATCTGCATGGTGACCAGACGGCTGTCCACTTCCAGGTCCTTGTTGAGGAACTCCACGCCGATGGTGTGGAAGAGGTGTGTGTCAAACTTGTTGGTGACGTAGCGGTTCATGAGGGAGCTCTTCCCCACTCCTCCGTCTCCCAGCAGGATGACTTTCAGCAGGGATGACTTGGCGGTCATGGCTCTTAAACGGCACGTGGGCTCTTCCTCTGGAGAATAGGAACCTGGAGGACAGTAATGTGTAACTAACAACTGTAGCACAATAGCCTTCAAGTTTCTCAAACCTGTTTTTCCACCTAAAAAGTATGTCTAGGAGCTAGACTTACCTTTACTGCTCAGTGTAGATATTCTGAAACCTATGGAAAACACTTGAATGTTATCACTATCTTACAACACTTAAACACTAGTCAAATCACACAAATAGGGAGAAGTGAAATGTGGTTAACCTTCACCAAAGCCTTGACTTACCCGTGAATTATTGAAGCCTCCCTCGGTCTCAGCTGGCCCGGATCACGTGCTACAGAAAATGGCCGGGGTTCTTAGTCACGTGTGTCTGTTTCGTGTGGGTCATTTTAATGTGAAGCATAGTCAACATTCAAACAGCTGGAATGAAATATTTAGCAAGCAATGTGTTGACTGAACCTTCAAGCATAGTTACGTAACATAAACATTCAGTACAGTGACTGCACAGCTGTCTGTATTACCAGCATTTTTACAAAACATACCGACACATAGTTCAACTGACATGTCATAGCTACTGTCTGCTAACAGTAGTTATTAAATTGCCAACTAGTTGGCTAGCTAATGTTAGTTAGTGTTGTATAACTAACGTTAGCTAAATAGCTAGGTAACTATGACACGGAAGAAGAAAAAAAATCACGGTGAAATATTGTTTAACGAACTTAAAATAAAATAGGGCGCAACGCCCTCACAACAGGCTGAAGTTGGATGACAATCAATATTGAGCTAGCTTTGTTATGCTAAGTAGCCTAGCTACTATAGCTATTAAGCATGCTGAAAACGATTTAGCAAACGTTAGCTAGCTAAACCTTCAGACACTTAATTACCTTACCGTTGGCAAGTTTTGAAGAACACATCCAAGGACTGTGATAGTTAAAAGCTTTTTTTCAAGCCGTCAATTGTTTGGCTTCAATAGGAGTTAGCTAACGTTAACTGGCTGGCTCAACACTGATGGCAGACTAGCCTCTGTTTCCACTCATGTGACCCAAGAAGTCTCGAACTTTTTACAGTACTGTTAAATGTTTGAGTCCCATCACTCAGTTCACAATAGAAGATTGTTTATAATAAAAAGCCATTTTAAACAAATGCAACTGTACTGGTGACTGTTTTAGCCATAGAGATTGATAGAGGACTCATCTTTGTATCTGTGCTATTATAACATCTGTGCCAGTATTGAGGCTATATTTTTTTATGACTGGCTGATCCTTCCTGATGACCCAGTTGGACATGACTCCAACAGGGTCACCAGGTGGGATCAGCCAATAAAGTTGGAAGTCCCACCCAGTTGGCTACATTAAATGGTAGAAGCCCTCAATGCTAGGGGCCAGGGTTCCTGTTATTAAGAAGATCAGTTTCAGGGGCTACAGTTTTGTTTAGGTACTGCAGTTTTACTGACACCCAGCCCATAAAAACAATTGCTATACACTCCCCCATAGAGAAATCAGATTAGAATATTCCTAATAAGACACTTTAGTCATCACCTTTTTTCACAATACATCCATTGAATTATTCAAATAATTGTTGCGAAGGCCGACAATGTTAAATGTTTTTTCATCCAATGTTTACCGTGTTTTTAGGTGATGTGATGTCATTGTCACTGTTCGCACTGCTCCCTGTGCGTACTGAGTACTACCCGGATATAGACTGTCCATGAATCAGTGTTTGCAAACGTGAGTAGATTACCTTGAAAACAACGGTCAGACATCTTGAACGCATTCTCCAGTTCTTATTATACCAATGGTGTTGTCCATGCTAAAATTGCCTTTTGGCCACTAGAGGCCTCTATCATTTTCTATGGTTTTAACCATTAAATAGCTTGCGAGCTGCAGTACTCAAACACCACTTCTGATACTTACAGAAACAGAGCCACCAGAGGGCGATAAACACACGGTAGACAGGACAAGACCAGTACCAAAATCAAGCTACTTTTTCCATAACTTTTGACCAGAGGACAGACCGAGTTAAAGATTTAGCCTGGTAAATTGGTTACGATTATTTATGATTTCTAACATTGTAGGCCCATATTTTACACAGTCTGTCAGCTGATTGGATGTCTTTAGTAGGCCTAATATTTTCATGGTGTTGTCTATTAAAGAGTAAAAACTGGCCAATTAAAGATAATTTTACTTTTGCGATGTCTATGGAACACATTCATGAAGACTCATAAGACAGACCATAGGTCTACTGAATATAGGCCTATTGGTAAAATGCACACAAGGTATTTCAGGGGTACTCCAGGCAGAGCAAAATCCAGTTGGTGGTACAGTAACTGAAAAGGGTTAGGTATTACTGCCCCTAAGGCTTTTCCACTACTCCCCCACTAATTTGGTTTAAGTGAACATGTGTTGCTTTCTGTGAGAATGAGTTTGGCAAACGGCGTTTCTCTAGCAGTAGTGCTGAGCAATTAAAGTCCCATGATAGTCGTGACTGCAAATTACTGCTTATTAACTATTATTTATTCACATTACTTTACATTAATAAAATATTTCAGTTGTTGTTTATGTTACATTTGTTTTATTTGACGACTTCATTATTTAATTCCAAGTCATCTTTGTCATGTCATGGGGCTCCCGAGTGGCACAGTGGTCTAATGCACTGCATCTCAGTGTTAGAGGCGTCACTACAAACCCTGGTTTGATTCTAGGCAGTATCACAACCAGCTATGATTGGGACTCCCAATCACGGCAGGATGTGATACACCCTGGATTCAAACCAGGGACTGTAGTGATGCCTCCTGCACCAGATGCATTGCCTTAGACCGATGCACCCCTCGGTAGCACTATAATGCACTTTTGATGAAATCTTCATCAGTGCTCATTGAGTAGAATACTCAGTCCAAAACAATAACGTTAAAAACAATATTGTGAAAAAACATGCAACCCATGAATAGAGCTGCTGCCTATACTGTCTGACAAAATCACTATTTTAGTAGTTCATAGTAAATAAGGCATACTTTTATGACTGCTGAATACCAACTATTAATGACTTAATAGTTGGTAGAAATACCTTGTGAAGCAACTGCTTTCTAACCCTTCCCCGCAAAGCAACTGCTTTCTATCCCTCTCAATCATGCATTCTCTCTTCTCTCCATCTATGTGTCTGCTCCACACAGAAGAGACAAGTAGGCGGGCTCAATGGATTATGGTCATTGTAGTTAAATACCATGTTTTCTGTGCGAAACTATGTTGAAAATTGGCCAGTTGTAAACTACAACTCCCTACTACATCGCACAGTTGTAGTTTAATCTGATTTATCTGTAGAGAAACTGCATCTAGCTCACAGATTTTTTTTTTAAGAACTGGAATTCAAATAACTGAACCGACATCAATAATTAGTTGTTTAAAAACCTACAAATAACAGAAATGTTGGTTAATCGCTCACTAATATCTAGCAGTTATGACAGATCAAGCTTGGTGTGTGAGAGGTTGTGACCATTTTAGTATACATGGCCTCATAGACAAGCAGCTGGTGACCACAAGCAAATACCATTAGAATGAAATATGGACAGAGTCCTTATAAAAACATGTTTTATGTATTACGATATGAAAGCGCAATTTACAGCAGTTTATTCATTGTTACATACACATAATATGATCTTAAAAACCAAGTAACCTTCAAGTGAAGACTTCTTGATTAATCTAATATTCATATTTTGATTTCACATAACTACAAGTCTATATTGCAGCTACCTGCAGTATTTCTCTATCACTTAAAAAATAAAAAGCAACACAATTTTGTTTTTTTGTAGACATTTTGGAGACATGCCATATTCTCACATATAAAAAACATGATATTTAATGTGAAAATAATTGAATAAAATGAAAAGTATTTGTGAACATTGAAATCCGCACTGTATATATGTGTCGGATCATTTATTTGTGGACGTTACTCTTTGTCTTGGTGGCTCAAATTAACAGAACATTTCAAAAGCAGAGCCTTGGAAACGTGCAGAAATCCCTCCACATCCCATCCACCATTGCTCAAACCCTTATGCAACACTTTCCAATGTGGACAGCTGAACAATAATTGTTGCACATACAGTACAGAACAATACACCCTTAGTTTGGGATTATGAAGATGTGTGCTTGTTCTCTGAAAGGAGCAGACTAAAGGTAGAGACTTCTGCTCTGCCTCTGAGCTGTGTGTCAAACAAAGTGGACTGATTCTACAGTGTCACTGAATTGAGCAGTTTAAAAGATGGCAGAGTCTTCCTCTTGACAGGAGCCTGAGGTCAGCACCACGTTGTCCAGCCCAATCTCTCCCCGAACGCCATTCCCACGCTCAGCTTCAAAGATGATCTGCAGGTTGAGAGCAAAGATGTTGATGAGGTGTTTTGGAAATTGGGACTTGTGTAGTGTAACTTGTTTGCATCGGCAGTGGTCATATTGGCAAGTGTGGTGATTAAATGACCAACCTCTCTAAACATTGTGCTAGTAAATACAGGCAGTCGTAGAACATACAGTGCATTGGTAAAGTATTCAGACCCCTTGACTTTTTCCACATTTTGTTACGTCACAGCCTTATTCTAAAATTTCTTGAATAGTTTTTTCCCTCATCAATCTCACACAATACCCCAGAGTGACAAAGCAGAAATATACAATCCAAAATATGTACATTTGTAGTTGAAGTCAGAAGTTTACATACACTTAGGGTGGAGTCATTAAAACTAGTTTTTTCAACCACTCCACAAATTTCTTGTTAACGAACTATAGTTTTGGCAAGTCGGTCAGGACATCTACTTTGTGCATGAAACAAGTAATTTTTCCAACAATTGTTTACAGACAGATTATTTCACTTATCACTCACTGTATCACAATTCCAAAGGGTCAGAAGTTTACATACACTAAGTAGACTGTGCCTTTAAACAGCTTGGAACATTCCAGAAAATTATGTCATGACTTTAGAAGCTTCTGATAGGCTAATTGACATAATTTGAGTCAATTGGATGTGTACCTGTGGATCTATTTTAAGTCCTACCTTCAAACTCAGTGGCTCTTTGCTTGACACCATGGGAAAATCTAAAGAAATAAGCCAAGACATCAAAAATAGAATTGTAGACCTCCACAAGTTTAGTTCATCCTTGGGAGCAATTTCCAAACGCTTGAAGGTACCACATCCATCTCTACAAACAATAGTACGCAAGTATAAACACCATGGGACCATGCAGCTGTGATACCGCTCAGGAAGGAGATGCGGTCTGTCTTCTAGAGATGAACGTACTTTGGTGTGAAAAGTGCAAATCAATCCCGGAATAACAGAAAAGGACCTTGTAAAAATGCTGGAGGAAACAGGTACAAAAGTATCTCTATCCACATTAAAACGAGTCCTATATCGACATAACCTGAAAGGCCGCTCAGCAAGGAAGAAGCCACTGCTCCAAAACCACCATAAAAACCAAGACTACGGTTTGCAACTGCACATGGGGACAAAGATCGTACTTTAGGAGAAATGTCCTCTGGTCTGATGAAACAAAAATAGAACTGTTTGGCCATAATGACCATCATTATGTTTGGATGAAAGAGGGGGAGGCTTGCAAGCCAAAGAACACCATCCCAACCATGAAGCATGGGGGTGGCAGCATCATGTTGTGGGGGTGCTTTTCTGCAGGAGGGACTGGTGCACTTCACAAAATAGATGGCATCATGAGGGATGAAAATTGTGTGGATATATTGAAGCAACATATCAAGACATCAGTCAGGACGTTATAAAGCTTGGTCGCAAATGGGTCTTCCAAATGGACAATGACCTCAAGCATACTTCCAAAGTTGTGGCAAAGTGGCTTAATGACAACAATGACAAGGTATTGGAGTGGCCATCACAAAGCCTTGACCTCAATCCCATTGAAAATGTGTGGGCAGAACTGTGAAAGCGTGTGTGACTCAGTTACACCAGCTCTGTCAGGAGGAATGGGCCAAAATTCACCCAACTTATTGTGGGAAGCTTGTGGAAGGCTACCCGAAATGATAGACCCAAATTAAACAATTAAAAGGCAATGCTACCAAATACTAATTGAGTGTATGTAAACTTCTGACCCACTGGGAATGTGATGAAAGAAATGAAAGCTGAAAGAAATCATTCTCTCTTCTATTATTCTGACATTTCACATTCTTAAAATAAAAGGATGATCCTAACTGACCTAAGACAGGGACTTTTGACTAGGATTAAATGTCAGCAATGGTGAAAAACTGAGTTTAAATGTATTTGGATAAGGTGTATGTAAACTTACGACTTCCACTGTACATAAGTATTCAGACCCTTTACTCAGTACTTTGTTGAAGCACCTTTTGGCCGTGATTAAAGCCTCAAATCTTCTTGGGTATGAGGCTACAAGCTTGGCACACCTGTATTTAGGGAGTTTATCCCGTTCTTCTCTGCAGATCCGCTCAAGCTCTGTCAGGTTGGATGGGGAGCTGCACAGCTATTTTCAGGTCTCTCCAGAGATGTTCAATCAGGTTCAAGTTGTCTTGGCTGTGTACTTAGGGTTGTTGTCCTGTTGGAAGGTGAACCGGCTACCCCAGTCAGAGGTCCTGAGCAGGTTTTCATCAAAGATCTCTCGGTACTTTGCTCCATTCATCTTTACCTCGATACTGACTCGTCTCCCAGTCCCTGCTGCTGAAAAACATCCCCACAGCATGATGCAGCCACCACCATTCTTCACTGTAGGGATGGTGCTAGGTTTCCTCCCAACGTGACGCTTGGCATTCAGGACAAAGAGTTCAATCTTGGTTTCATCAGACCAGAGAATCTTGTTTTTCATGGTTTGATAGTCTTTTAGGTGCCTTTTGGCAAACTCCAAGCGGGCTGTTGAGTCTTTTACTGAGGAGTGGCTTCCGTCTGGACACTGTACCATAAAGGCCTGATTGGTGCAGAGATGGTTGTCCTTCTGGAAGGTTCTCCCATCTCCACAGAGGAACTCTGGAGCTCTGTCAGAGTGACCATCGGATTCTTCTCCCCCGATTGCTTAGTTTGGCCGGGGGGCAGCTCTGGTTCCAAACTTCTTCCATTTAAGAAAGATGGGGGCCACTATGTTCTTGGGAACCTTCTATGCTGACACAATCCTGTCTTGGAGGTCGGACCATTACTGCAACCTCATGGCTTGGTTTTTGCTCTGACATGCACTGTCAACTGTGGGTTCCTAAATAGGCAGGTGTGTGCCTTTCCAAATCATGTCCAATCAATTGAATTTACCACAGGTGGACTCCAAGTTGTAGAAACATCTCAATTTCGAATCTCATAGCAACGGGTCTGAACCCTTACAGTACCAGTCAAAAGTTTGGAAACACCTATCCATTCAAGGGTTTTTCTTTATTTGTACCATTTTCTACATTGTAGAGTAATAGTAAAGACATCAAAACCATGAAATAACACATGGAATCATGTAGTAACCAAAAAAGTGTTAAACAAATCAAAATATATCTGATTTTAGATTATTCAAAGTAACCACCCTTTGCCTTGATGACACGCTTTGCATACTCTTGGCATTCTCTCAACCAACTTAATGAGGAATGCTTTTCCAACAGTCTTGAAGGAGTTCCCACATATGCTGAGCACTTGTTGGCGGCAGGGTAGCCTAGTGGTTAGAGCATTGGACAAAAAAAGTTGCAAGTTCAAATCCCCCAGCTGACAAGGTACAAATCTGTATCTTGTCGTTCTGCCCCTGAACAGGCAGTTAACCCACTGTTCCTAGGCCGTCATTGAAAATAAGAATTTGTTCTTAACTGACTTGCCTAGTTAAATAAAGGTAAAATAAAATAAAAAAATTGAGTTGATGTTGGGTGATTGTTGTGGCCAGGTCATCTGGTGCAGCACTCCATCCCTCTCCTTGGTCAAATAGCCCTTACACAGCCTGGAGGTGTGTTGGTTCATTGTCCGGATAGTCCCACTAAGCACAAACCAGATGGAATGGCGTATCGCTGCAGAATGCTGTAGTAGCCATGCTGGTTAAGTGCGCCTTGAATTCTAAATCAGTCACAGAGTGTCACCACTAAAGCACCACCACACCTCCTCCTCCATGCTCCATGGTGGGAACCACACACACACAGATCATCTGTTCAACTTCTCTGCGTCTCACGGAGGTTGGAACCAAAAATCTCAAATTTGGATTGGTCAGACCAAATAACAGATTCCCACCGGTCTAATGTCCATTGCTCATGTTTCTTGGCCCAATCAAGTCTCTTCTTATTGGTGTCCTTTAGTAGTGGTTTCTTTGCAGCAATTCAACCACGAAGGCCTGATTCACGCAGTGTCCTGTGAACAGTTGATGTTGAGATGTGTCTGTTACTTGAACTCTGTGAAGCATTTATTTGGGCTGCAATCTGAGGTGCAGTTAATTCTAATGAACTTATCCTCTTATCCTCTTCTTGACATTTTCCGGATTGACAGACCTTCATGTCTTAAAGTAACGACAGGCTGTTGTTTCTCTTTGCTTATTTGAGCTGTTCTTGCCATAATATGGACTTGGTCTTTTACCAAATAGGGCTGTATTCTGTATACCACCCTACCTTGTCACAACACAACTGATTGGCTCAAACTCATTAAGAAGGAAAGACATTCCACAAATGAACTTTTAACAAAGCACACCTGTTAATTGAAATGCATTCCAGGTGACTACAAATTCTTATTTACAAAGAATTCTCTGGTTGAGAGAATGCCAAGAGTGTGCAAAGCTGTCATCAAGGCAAAGGGTGGCTACTTTGAAGAATCTCAAATATATATATACTTTTTTGGTTAGTACATGATTCCATGTGTTGTTTCATAGTTTTGATGTCTTCCCTATTATTCTACAATCTTTAAAATAGTAAAAAATAAAGAAAAAACATTGAATAAGTAGGTGTGTCCAAACTTTTGACTGGTACTGTATGTAAAATAGGTATTGCTGTTGATTTTTAAAAATAAATTAGCAAAAATCCTAAAAACCTGTTTACAATTTGTCGTTATGGGGTATTGGGTGTAGATGAGGAAAACAATTAATTCAACCAATTTTATCGCTGTAACGTAAGAAGGGGTCTGAATACTTTCTGAATGCACTGTACCATTATCTGCTGACATTGTCAGCATTCTATGTGTCCTTTATCACTCTAGGTGTTTGAATGGAATGCTAACTTACAGATTCCGGGGCCTGGTTCTTCCAGGCCACAGTGAGCAGTTCTGTCTGCCAGTCCTGGTCTTGGCTGCGGCTCTGCTCCCACACCGGGTAGGCATTGTTGTTCAGCAGCACTCGCAGCGAGCCCACCTGTTTTCCAGTGACGCAGTAGTTGAAGGTGAGGCAGAAGCTTCCCTGTTTGGCCCGGTCACTAAGGAGCAGCTTTAGCCTAGCCTGGTCATTCTTCTCCCCCAGAAGACCTCTCATAGCCATGTAATACTCCATACCTGGAGGTTAGGGATCAGGGAGTGGACACAGGCTGATCAGTGATAGTCGTTAGCGTATGACTAACAGCTATTTGGGAATGCTTAGATTAAGCACAGCAAAGAGCCATTTCTGGAAGTATTTATTTACCTTATCGGTCATTGTATAAACCTATATGCATTTACATGGCAAATATAGGAGGCAGAAATACTATTAATGCCCCATTAGCATTATGATATGTACCGTTTTCATGGTAGGACACGCTCCAGTCGACGTTGTCGTCCTTGTCCTGCACCCACTCACAAGCACCCTGATCAAAGTTGCAGTCCATGAAGAACTCTGGAAGGCACAGTCAGATGTCAACGATTCCCAGTAATTAGGAAGGTATTATTTCTTACCCACCTTTATGTCAACAACTAAACCAAGGATTACCTTCCTGGGCTGGAGTTATTTCAATCTCTTTGACTTCTGTTGGAGGACCAAATACCGACTCAAAGTCCTCTGGATCTGCTTTGGGAAAGAGAGAACTCTGTTATAATATGGTCCGTCAAATGTCAAGATAATGTAGTTCACTTCCACTGAAAGCACAAAAAGGCAAGACATAAGACAAGACATACTGAAACAGGATATTAACCACCTTAATTAGTGTGTAGGTATAACCTTGTCTAAACAGTTATGAATGCTTAATATAGCTCTATCAAAACATGCCATTTCAGTTCCAAGCATTCTTCTGAAAATATGTGGTCCATGAAGACCATCCAGATGATTATGCTGTGGAAAGATTTCCCATCATAAAACAAAAGCCAGTCAGGGAAGTCTGCAAGTGGAAGCCTGCCCTGTTGACATTTAGGATATTATAACTGAAGCATCTTAAAGCTCTCCCAACAAACGTCCCCCTTCACTGAGTTGCTCTAGACAACCAGATGTACAGCGGCTTTGCTAATTGAACCTGCCCAGCCAGAGAGGGTTGGGGTTTGAGGGGATTTGAGGAGCTGATGACAGACTCTCTCTGTCAGGGAGTCAGGTCTGTTTGCTCAACAGCTGTTCTGGGGGATGATAATAAAAGGCTCGGAGCCTCTGCACCCTCTGCAAGGAGAGCTGTGTGTATCCCAAGGCGCTCACATGGCGGCAGAGTGGAATTCCTCCATGGAGCTGATGAATGTCTTGGGGCCTGTCTCCTCTTGCTATTTGAGATATCCTGACGAAGGCTCAGGCTGCTGTCTCACTTGTTTCCTTAAAGAGATCAACATTAGCGGCGAAAGGCAGCCCTGTTACTGTCTCACTGAGAGGCATACCATCACGTGTGATCCTTTGCCCACACTCATCTTAAAATGAAGAGCCAATAATAATAATAATCCTAGCTATCTAAGCCAAATAGCTACAGAGGCAACTTATGTGCATGTGTGTTTTATCCCAAGAGCTACAAGCTCCACTGTCTTTGAGGCCATATGTTGTATCTGCACAAAATGATCGATTTGGCATGAAAGGCATATTTCATTGCTTTTCTGCATCCTGGCCTCATTATACTCATCTCTATGCTACAGTGTCTCCTCAGCAGTGGACGGCTCATAATAATGGCTGGAACAGAGCAAATGGAATGGCATCAATACCTGTGTTTGATGTATTTGAAACCATTACACCCATTCTGCTCCAGCAATTAACACCAGCTCGTCCTCCCCAATTAAGATGCCCCCAACCTCCTGTGTTCCTCATGATATGCTGGGGCGGCAGGGTAGCCCAGTGGTTAGAGCGTTGGACTAATAACCACAAGGTTGCAAGTTCAAATCCACAAGGTACAAATCTGTTGTCATTGAAAATAATAATTTGTTCTTAACTGACTTGCCTAGTTAAATACATTTTTAAAAAAAATACATATTTCTTTCCCACAAGTCAAATTAAATGACCTTCTCTCAAGGGTTTCTACTTGCTTTTCAACTTTCAGTTTCAGCCCATGGCCAGAGAAGGTTAGAGAAGTTATCCTGTTTGACAGTTTGACTGATGGCCTCAGTGCATCCACCTCTTTCCCAGGCTTGGCTGTGTGGGATTGTCACACCGGTATTCAGTACAGCTGTTTTTCTGGCCTTAGTTTCCTTTCAATGGCCAATGGCAAATGGCAGGGGTGAAACAGAATACTCTTTCAAACACTAGGACCAGATGTAGTTTATTAAAGCAACCAACATGCGTAGAGCATGTACTGAACTATACGCAGCATTTAACACACAGCATTTAACCAGTGGTGGAAAAAGTACCAAGTTGTCATTCTTGAGTGAGAGTATAGATACCTTTATAGAAAGTTACTCAAGTGTCAGCCAGTAAAATACTACTTGAGTAAAAGTCTAAATGTATTCAGTTTTAAATATACTTAAGTATCAAAAGTAAATGTAATTGCTAAAATATACTTAAGTATCAAAAGTAAAAATGTAAATCACTTACAATTCCTTATATTAAGTTAAGCAGATTGCTTAATACCATTTTCATGTTTTTAGAATTTATGGATAGTCAGGGGAACACTTATTTACAAAATACTAATTTGTGTTTAGTGAGTCTGCCAAACCAGAGGCAGTAGGGATGACCATGTGTTATCTTGATAAGGGCGTGAATTTGTCAATTTTCCTGTCCCGCTAAGCATTCAAAATAAATATAAATACCCCCAAAAAAACTTAAGTAGTACTTTAAAGTATTTTTACTTAAGTACTTTACACTAATGCATTTAACAGTAACTTAGTTAAACTCCATGTTTGAATATATTCACTCTCTGCTACATCTTATTTAGGGTTGGAGCTCTTCTAGCGTAAGCTAATGTGTTGTTGTCTTGTCTTCCAACCACATTGGCTATTTATACCTCACAGGATGTGTTGTATTTACAACATGTGAATCTAATATGTGAAAGAGGCCATTCTCTGCTTACCAGGGTTGGGCTCAATTAAACATTTTGGATTTGACTCCCATTCAACTCATGAGTTGAAATTCAAATGTAATTGGACATACTCCACAGGATGTAGAATTAGAGTTTGAGTGACAGGAAGTAGAATTTAATTCAGTGCATTTCAAAGAAATTCCACTCAGCCATAGAACATGACCCTTTAACTGAATCTGACAGGTCACATTGCCAGATACCAAAGAATATATCACATTTCTCTAAAATCAATGTTCATATACTCCTTTAACTTTAATGCTTAGAATATCTAATTTTATTTCCACCAACCATTGCATTTATTTGACTTCTTTTTAAAGGCATCTTGAGGGAAATGTTGTATTTCCCTCAAATTTAACAGAATTTAAGTGATTAATGAAATATAATTACTTAGAATATTTGCAAACAGGTTTTGTTATGTTTTCCTTGAACATTCATTTCAACAGTTTCCCCCAAAATGATATGCACGTATATAATGACATGCTTAATGATTTACAGTATGTAGAATATTTATATTTGTATAGACTACACCTATATACAGAATAGAAGAGGGATTGGAATTTTATTGAATTTCACTGAATTAAATTGGATTTATTTTAGTTCAAAATGTACTACTTCAATTCAAATTCAAGAATTGAACTAGAATTTGAGGCATTCTCAATTTAATTTGAGCCCAACCCTGCTGCTTACTGAGAATTAGCTTTTCAATCTAAGCCATAGACCTACTCAGTGCCCAGAACATGAAGCAACAGGCTGAATCCTGACACACACTCAGATCCAGGGCTTAGAACTGACCTTTTATTGTGGAATGGTAATCCTCAAGCTTACACTGCCTGACAGACTGACATCACATTGCAGCTTTGAGATGTCTTAAACAAGGTTAGAGACAGAAGCGACTCAATCCATACGTTTAGTCCAGCTAACCGTGGATCTTTAAAGGAATCCAAACACTCCCCAGTCCTTGCTGTCTCTGAATAAAACTGTCAAGTGACAGTGGACCATATGACTCCTATAGATAAAAATAAAAGCTCAGATGTTGTTTATACATAGTTTCCTAGACATGTGTGCATGCATAAATGTGTATATCATGTAGAACTGTGTTTGATAAGCAATATAGATTTTATTGTATACCTCAGGTTTACGTCAAAGACACCTAATAAATAGTACCCTTCATTTTAACAACGGCGATGAGTTTAACTCCCTGGCTGTTGACAAGAGATACATAGGACAGATAGATAAGACTTCCTTCAAGCAAGGCCAAGAAACCTGAGGCCAGCCGGCCAGAGAAATGTAGAGTCAGGGCTGTAATTAGGCCAGACCTTAGACTCCATAAATTCCCCCTGTCTTGAGACATCTGTAAAAGATGCCCAGAGAGGATATACTGTGGGTCTCTGTGAAGGCATGGGGGTAGCTAATAGAAAGAGTAGACAGATGGGCAGCAGGGTCATAGGGTCGTTGTAGGCTACACTAACCCTCACAGAACAGAGCATAGAGCAAAAACCCTGTGATCTAACCTAACTTTGACTGGTAGAGATGTGTTTGAGAGCATCCTGTTTAGTGTTCTATGCGGCCATAGAACATCTGTAACCCTAAATATAACTGAGTGAAAAGAAGAGTATACATCACAAAGTTCTTGCCATTCCTATTTAGGTGACGCAACTGGGGGACAGTGTTTCTGAGTAACGATGAGTGCTACACACCACCACAGCAGTAATGGTGTGTAAAAATCCATATGATCAGTGTTGGTGTAATCAGATTTGGGACCACCCACGATGGAAATAAATAGGGGGATTGGTGGGGTGGAGATAGGGAAATGAGGCTTACTGAAAACATCTCCTCTTGGATTGAGTTGGTTGTCCACATCTGCTTCCTCTTCCTCCTCTTCCTCCTCCCCTACATTAGTGAAGTCCACCTGGCCCACCTTCTCTGAACCACCGATGTAGGTCTCGCCATCGTAGTCGAAGGGCTGCATGCGTATCTGAGGGGGGACGGTCACCTGGGGCTCGGGGATGACGTTCTTGATCTGCTCGTTGTCCAGCTTTCCTGGCAGTCTGGGCCTCACTGGGGAGTCTGGGATAGCTGCAGGAAGAAGAACCAGGTCAGACCTCTGGAACTACAATCACAGGTGGAATCTGATGCAGTTATACCAGAGTTTAGGCATAAATCCTGTGTTTATACAGCCATTATAGTTTATAAAGCCATTATTGTTTTTAAAGCCAAAACATGTCAGAGAGTATGTCATGGGAATTTTTCTTAATGACTTACCTTGTTGTCTTTATATAATACTATTTTCTATTGGCCCACCCACCAATGAATGGACAAAAATAAATGTTGTTTTTACATCTTTTAATGAATAATTCATCTATTGATTCTATCTCTTTGCAGCTAAATCTGCAGAGCTGAGATGGTTGTATTCCCCTTACACATAACATTCTGTTGGTGGCAAGAATTTTGTATAATAATTTAAATAGAAAAACTTAAGCGTTGTTTTGTATTTAAATTCATAAACCATGTGATATGGAATCGGCATATTGAAATTCTTCCCAACTTTTTTGCAACCTCTATGGCACTGATGTCAACATTTTGGTCCGTAAATGAAACTGGTTTACTTTTCTATTCATGACAATATTTTTGTTTGTCTTTAATAAAGGGCAGACAAACAAGTTCCCCTTCCACTAACCTTCTCCATTTTTCCTGTAATGCTGCAATCAGTTGGTTGTAAGTTTGGATAGAACAAACATTTCCATATATTTTTGTTAGCTGCACATGTGACATAACTCCATTTTTCCTATTCATAATATAATTAACAAAGATCATTTAAAAAAGGCGATATTTTGAAAAAGGTTCCATTTTCAGGCCATTTTTTAACAAGGAGTGAGCCATTCTTACCAAGGGGTGAGCCATTCTTACCAAGGAGTGAGCCATTCTTACCAAGGGGTGAGACATTCTTACCAAGGGGTGAGACATTCTTACCAAGGGGTGAGCCATTCTTACCAAGGGGTCAGCCATTCTTACCAAGGAGTGAGCCATTCCTACCAAGGGGTGAGCCATTCCTTCCAAGGGGTGAGTCATTCTTACCAAGGGGTGAGCCATTCCTACCAAGGGGTGAGCCATTCCTTCCAAGGGGTGAGCCATTCTTACCAAGGGGTGAGCCATTCTTACCAAGGGGTGAGCCATTCTTACCAAGGGGTGAACCATTCTTACTAACCAACTGGAGAACCAGTTCAGGTGTATGTATAACTTTTGTCTGACATGCTTTAAATGAGGTTTAATGCTGTAATATTGAATCATTTTAGCCCCCCCAAACTCATATTCATTATACAAATAAGCATGTTTAAGTATTGTTTTTCTCGCATAATTTAAAAAACAAATAGCTCGGCATAACCCTAAGTAAATTGGTAAGCTGGGATATGACTAAAAAATTAATTAGACTTACCTTGTTCATTGAAATACATGTGTTTATTTTGTGTAAACGTGTTGTCATAGACATGAAAGATGAGCACATAGAGTAGGACAACAGACAGGAATATCACACTCCATGCATGGGAAGCATGACAGCCAGCTTCAGCCATATATACTGTATGTACTTGCAAAGTCTAAAATGGTTTCATGCTGACTTCTACATGGCAGATGAAGCTGTGTGTGGTGCGGATAGAATGTAGCCAGCCTTGAGCCATGAGAGAGGGAAGGAAGGGGGAGTTCACAAAGCAACAGTGGTAGGTGGGGGTGGGGGTGGGGGGGTGGGGGGGGGGGACGCTGCAGGGCGAGGTGCGAACAGAGGAAGTGGAAAGCCTTGTTGCATTCCATACACATCTCACCATTGAGGAAATTATCATCTGCACTGCCTTTGTCTCCCTGGTCCCACGAGCTTTGATAAAAGGGTTTGACTACAAAAACATAAAGGCATCTTTGTTTACACAAAGCCATGGCGCACCTATCATGTCACCTAGGCTACATCAGCTAGTGCCAACTGCCTGGTTCAGAGAGTGCACTGTGGCCCCTCTGCGACAGACAGACAGACAGACAGACAGACAGACAGACAGACAGACAGACAGACAGACAGACATGCCTCTCTTTTCCTCTGTCTTTCAGATGGCTGGGTTCGGTAGAACAGCAGATATTTACACAGGTGTAATTTGAATCAGTGGCTCTCCCTGAGTAACATCTGTAGAGTGCAGGGGTTGTCTGAAAACAGGAAACTGGCTTTGGCGGTGCTGATGTTTTAAGAGCACAGTTAAAATATGCTATAGTGAAATAACTGTCTGAGAGACTTTTCACTCTTGTATCGGATATAAAAGCTGAATATACAGCTGAAGTCGGAAGTTTACATACCCACCCACCATGTTGAAGGCATTAAAGCACATTTTTCAACCATTCCACACATTTCTTGTTAACAAACTATAGTTTTGGCAAGTCGGTTAGGCTACTTTGTGCATGACACAAGTTATTTTTCCAACAATTGTTTACAGACAGATTATTTCACTTATAATTCACTGTATGACAATTTCAGTGGGTCAGAAGTTTACATACACTAAGTTGAGTGTGCATTTAAACAGCTTGGAAAATTCCAGAAAATTATGTCATGGCTTTAGAAGCTTCTGATAGGCTAATTGACATCATTTTAGTCAATTGGAGGTGAACCTGTGGATGTATTTCAAGGCCTAACTTCAAACTCAGTGCCTCTTTGCTTGACATCATGGGGAAATGAAAAGAAATCATCCAAGACCTCCACAAGTCTGGTTCATCCTTGGGAGTAATTTCCGAATGCCTGAAGGTACCACGTTCATCTGTACAAGCAATGGTACGCAAGTATGAACACCATGGGACCACGCAGCCGTCATACCGGTCAGGAAGGAGACACGTTCTGGCTCCTAGAGATGAACGTACTTTGGTGCGAAAAGAGCAAATCAATCCCAGAACAATAGCAAAGGACCTTGTGAAGATGCTGGAGGAAACAGATACAAAAGTATCTATATCCACAGTAAAACGAGTCCTATATCGAGATAACCTGGAAGGCCGCTCAGCAAGGAAGAAGCCACTGCTCCAAAGCCGCCATAAAAAAAGCCAGACGACAATTTGCAACTGCACACGGAGAAATGTCCTCTGGTCTGATGAAACAAAAATAGAACTGTTCGGCCATAATGATCATCATTTTGTTTGAAGGAAAAGGGGGATGCTTGCAACCCAAAGAACACCATCGCAGCCGTGAAGAACAGGGGTGGCAACATCATGTTGTGCTTTGCTGCTGGAGAGACTGGTGCACTTCACAAAATAGATGGCATCATGAGAAATGAAAATGATGTGGATACACTGAAGCAACATCTCAAGACATCAGTCAGAAAGTTAAAGCTTGGTCGCAAATTGGTCTTCCAAATGGACAATGACCCCAAGCATACTTCCAAAGTTGTGGCAAAGTGGCTTAATGACAACAAAGTCAAGGTATTGGAGTGGCCATCACAAAGCCTTGACCTCAATCCCATTGAAAATGTGTGGGCAGAACTGAGAAAGCGTGTGTGACTCAGTTACACCAGCTCTGTCAGGAGGAATGGGCCAAAATTCACCCAACTTATTGTAGGAAGCTTGTGGAAGGCTACCCGAAATGATAGACCCAAATTAAATAATTAAAAGGCAATGCTACCAAATACTAATTGAGTGTATGTAAACTTCTGACCCACTGGGAATGTGATGAAAGAAATTAAAGCTGAAATAAATCATTCTCTCTTCTATCATTCTGACATTTCACATTCTTAAAATAAAGTGGTGATCCTAACTGATCCAAGACAGGGAATTCTTTTAAAGGATTTAATGTCAGGAGTTTTGAAAAACTGAGTTTAAATGTATTTGGCTAAGGTGTATGTAAACTTCCAATCGTGGCCCCCTTGTACATCAACAACTTTTATATCAAATGGTTTTTACTCTAAGAATGTTCTGATGATTGATGAATAGTAAATCTGTTCAGGTCTCACCAGAGCATTCGAAGCCACTGCCACGGAAGCCTTGCTTGCACTTGCACTTGTAGGAACCCTGAGTGTTCAGACAGACTGCATGGTGGCTGCACTTGTGTGTGTTCGCCGCACACTCGTCATTGTCTGAAAAATACATTTACTGATCTGATATCTCCTCACAGATTGTTTTAAAGTAAATTGTTGCATGTGAAATGATTGTATACCTTACCTACACAGTCATATTTCCCACTAACATATGTCAGATCGTAGCCATTCTGGCACTTGCAGTAGTAGCTACCAAATGTGTTGACACACTGTCTGTTGTATGGGCACAGGTTCATCCCAGTTACACATTCATCAATATCTAGGCATAAGGAAGGAAGGGAGGAAGACAGACAGATTTGAATAAACATGGAATGACCAGGTTCTGTTTTCTACATTGAAGCATAGGGTTAAATATTTTGATTAATGTCAACCATCCCTGACTGACACTTTAGTTTAGCACCACAATGGGACAATGGTTCCCAATCCACACAATTCGTTTTGTGGGAAGAAACACTACCCCATTTTGTCCAACCGGCTGCTACAGAAGATTAAGTTCTTATGTGAGAAGCCTTGAGATGGAGCAGGAATGTGAAACCACATAATGGAGGCTTCACAGAGCTTTACAAAGCTCCAACATGTTGACCCCTTCTGATTGTGTTCAGTAGCTGCTAATCTATGAGGTGAAGTGGTCCAGTGAGAACCAGCATGAACTCCTCATGAAATGATATACTGTAGTGTCAGGGTTGGTGGTCCAAGGTGGTGGTACTCACCCACACAGGTCCTCTCGTCCGGCCCCAGCTGCAGACCTGCAGACGGGCAGAGACAACGAATCTCCCCCTGTACGTCCTCACAGCCATACTGACAGTGGGCCAGGGAGCACGTCCTGGAGTCTATACACACACACACACACACACACACACACACACACACACACACACACACACACACACACACACACACACACACACACACACACACACACACACACACACACACACACACACACACAGACACAGAAAAGAGAACTTCTTAAACAGTACTGGTACAGTATAAAACTAACACCATTTTTTGAGTGAATAGAAGCAGGTAAAGTAGGGGTTATAGTGCCCACTCACTGGTACAGGAGCCATCAGGCATTAGGGTGTATCCGTTGAGGCAGTAGCACATGTAGCTGCCATGGGTGTTCATGCAGCGATGCTCACAGGGACGGGGCTTCAGGCCACACTCATTCAGATCTGGACAGAGAGACAGACAGTCGTCCTGTTATGTACTTCAGGGATATTCATGGCCATACTATATTAGTTTGTAATCAGAAATAATGCACCTGTAGCTTCTATAAGTCTATGTTGGCTTCACCAGAGACATCAAACTTGAATATTGTCCCATGGACATGATATCTTACATGGTCCCAGGGGTAACATATTGAATACGTTTTAGGTTTCTCCAGATTAAGTATTCTATATAGCAGAAAATGAATAGTTTGGTATTGAAATATTGAGGCATCTTTAAAGGTATCAACAGGATGATCAAGTGATTTACAGTGCCTTGTGAAAGTATTCACCCACCTTGGCATTTTCCTATTTTGTTGCCTTACAACCTGGAATTAAAATAGATTTTTTGGGGGGGGTTTGTATCATTTGATTTACACAACATTCCTACCCCTTTGAAGAAGTCAAATATTTTTATTGTGAAACAAACAAGAAATAAAAACAGCAAACTTGAGCATGCACAACTATTCCCCCCCCCCACCTCCCAAAAGTCAATACTTTGCAGATCCAACGTTTGTAGCAATTACAGATGCAAGTCTCCGTCCCAGTCTCAAATCTCTGGAAGACTGAAACAGGTTTCCCTCAAGAATTTCCCTGTATTTAGCGCCATCCATCATTCCTTCAATTCTGACCAGTTTCCCAGTCCATGCTCTGTGCGATGTTCAAAGTTTCTAATTTAAATTTTTTTATAACACAACCCTGATCTGTAGTTCTCCACAACTTTTTGCTTGGTTGTGCCCCTTGCTTAATGGTGTTGCAGACTCTGGGGCCTTTCAGAACAGGTGTATATCTGCCGAGATCATGTGACACTTAGATTTGACACAGGTGGACTTTATTTAATTAATTATATGACTTCTGAAGGTAATTGGTTGCACCAGATCTTATTTAGGGGCTTTATAGCACATATGCACGCACCACTTTTCCGATTTTACATTTTTTGTATTTTTTGAAACAAGTTATATTTTTAATTTCATTTCTCCAATTTTGACAAGTTTGTGTATGTCCATTACATAAAAATAAAAATTACAGGTTGTAATGCAGCAAAATAGGAAAAATGCCAAGGGGGGTGAATACTTTTGCAAGGCACTGTATCAGGGGCTTGTGAAGTAGAGAGGGATAACTACAGAGACAGGCTACAAATCTGAGCTGCAAGTTGATCTCCATAAAGAGACCACTTTGGCTCACATTTCTCTGACCCTTGACCCTCATTCCATTGACTCTAGTTACCCCACTGACCTTGATTGCACGTCTTTCCGGTGTATCCCTGGTAACACTTGCATTTGTTGGGGCCAACACACTCTCCGTGCTTGCAGCCATGTTCACATTGAGCTGGTAAAGCATTCAAGGAGAGAAATACCACCAGCGGCAATAAGAGGAGTTATGCAGGTTCACTGAGGTTCAAACATGCCAGTTTTACTATCCCAGAGGTAATTTAGTCCATATTTCATCTGGTGCAGGAAAGTACCCAGCCACAAAGAATAACACATGTGAAAACCCATTATTGTGGAGAACAATTTGAGTTCTTAAACTTGAGGTTTCCATTCATTGAATATCTATTTACAGTATACAATATTTTCATTCAACGAAACAAAGAAAAACTTAAATTGATGAGCAGAGCTATACAAATACATTTCTATTCACCATACGAACAAGCAACATGACAAGGTCAAGCACAGTACATTTTGACTAAACGTAAACACAGCTTGTTTTGTTGAGATGCTTACCTTCACATTGTCCTTTGCTGTTCTTTTTCCAGCCATAGCAACACTCTAGTCTCCTGCCAAAGCGACATACACCTGGTTGGCCACCAGCGGGGACTTGTCTGCGGTGCCTGTGCACATAAAGGACAGGGGAAATAGGTGATACACAGCTCTACCCTGTTAGATCTTCGGTTCCATTCCTTGAGGGCCAGTTGAATCATGATCATAACTTGATAATGGATTGCAGAATAAAAACAAATACCCAAATAAACACAACTTGCAGTAAATATGCATCAAATAGAGAAGAGAATTGGATCACTAAATTAGTGTACCCCCCCCCCCCCAGACAAACAACCCTAAACAGGTACTCCAAAGCACCCCAAACAACCCCAGATGCCCCAAAATATACCAAGCAACCTCAAACAACCCCAAACAGGTACCTGAAAGTACCACCAACTTTTATTGATCTGACCCAGGAGAATGCAATGAAAATATAGGTGGGAATCAGATACATATTATC
The DNA here is from genome assembly GCF_036934945.1 of Oncorhynchus masou masou. Classification (NCBI taxonomy): domain Eukaryota; kingdom Metazoa; phylum Chordata; class Actinopteri; order Salmoniformes; family Salmonidae; genus Oncorhynchus; species Oncorhynchus masou. The sequence goes on along the minus strand of NC_088221.1, from coordinate 18,507,216 downwards.
TTTGACTGATTCCCTGAGGCTCAAATGTTGATCAATAAGGCTTTTTTTCATTTCAAGTGCATTGTCCAATAAAATATAATGCACAGGCTTCATCCAGACAATTGCCTTATTTATTTTTAAAAGCTTAGATAAGGTGCCACACTGGGCCCCCCCAGGGGTGTGTGTTTAGTCCCCTTCTGTACTCCCTGTTCAGACACGACTGTGTGACCACGCAGACTCGAACACCATCATCAGGTTTACTGACGACATGGCGGTGGTAAGCCTGATCACCAACAGCGATTAGACAGCCTACAGGGAGAAGGTCAGTAACCTGGCGATGTACCTAAGATAACTTTTTGTGGTACTTTTGGGTACCTGTTTGTTTTTTTGGGGTGGGGTACAGGTTTTTGGGGTACAGGTTTGGGGTCCTTTGGGTGACATGTTTGGGCTTGTTTGGCATACTTTGGGGTACCTGTTTGGAGTTAATTTGGGTTACTTTGGGCAGTGTTTTAGTCACTAAACCTCGAGTCAGAGTTGAGTCCCAAGTCCATTGTGCTCGAGTCCGAATCGAGTCACGAGTCCCTATGGCTAAGTCCGAGTCGAGTCCAAGTCAGAGTCAAAAATGGCGGAGTCACGAGTTGGGGTACTTTGTGGTACCTGTTTGGGGTTGATTGGGGTGATTAGTACAGTGCATTTTAAAAGTATTCATCTCACTTTGCGTTTTTCCAATTTTCTTGCATTACAACCTGTAATTTTAATGTATTTCTATTTGGATTTCATTTCATTCAAATTCCCCAAAATAAAAATGGAAAATGGTGCGCGTATATGTATTCACTCTGCCATGAAGCCCTTAAATAAGATCTGGTGCAACCAATTACCTTCAGAAGTCACATAATTAATTAAATAAAGTCCACCTGTGTGCAATCTAAGTGTCGCATGATCTCAGTAGATATACACCTGTTCTGAAAGGCCCCAGAGTCTGCAACACCACTAAGCAAGGGGCACAACCAAGTAAGCGGCACCATGAAGACCAAGGAGCTCTCCAAACAGGTCAGGGACAAAATTGTGGCGAAGTACAGATCAGGGTTGGGTTATAAAAAAATATCAGAAACTTTCAAGATCCCACGAAGCATCATTAAATCCGTTATTAAAAAATAGAAAGAAAATGGCACCATAACAAACCTGCCAAGAGAGGGCCCCCCACCAAAACTCACGGACCAGGCAAGGAGGGCATTAATCAGAGGCAACAAAGAGACCAGAGATAACCCTGAAAGAGCTGCAAAGCTCCACAGCGGAAATTGGAGTATCTGTCCGTAGGACCAATTTTAGCCGTACACTCCACAGAGCTGGGCTTTATAGAAGAGTGGCCAGAAAAAAGCCATTGCTTAAGGAAAAAAATAAGCAACCACGTTTGGTGTTCGCCAAAAGGCATGTGGGGGACTGCCCAAACATATGGAAGGGGGTACTCTGGTCAGATGAGACTAAAATTGAGCTTAAAAAAGCAAACCCAAACACCTCAAGAACACCATAGTGGCAGTATCATGATGTGGGGATGTTTTTCCATTGGCAGGGACTAGGAACCTGGTCAGAGTTGAAGAATGGCACTAAATACAGGAAATTCTTGAGGGAAACCTGTTTCAATCTTCCAGAGATTTGAGACTGGGACGGAGCTTCACCTTCCAGCAGGAAAATGAAGCTAAGAATACTGCTAAAGCAACACTTGAGTGGTTTAAGGGGAAACATTTAAATGTCTTGGAATGGCCTAGTCAAAGACCAGACCTCAATCCAATTGAGAATCTGTGGTATGACTTAAGTATTGCTGTACGCCAGCGGAACCCATCCAACTTGAAGGAGCTGGAGTAGTTTTGCTTTGAAGAATGGGCAACAATCCCAGTGGCCTGATGTGCCAAGCTTATAGAGACATATAGAGACTTGCAGCTGTAATTGCTGCAAAAGGTGTCTCTGCAAAGTATTGACTTTGGGGGGGGGGGGGGGGTTAAAAGTTTTGCATGCTCAAGTTCTGTTTTTTTGTCTTATTTCTTGTTTGTTTCACAATAAAAATATTTGCATCTTCAAAGTGGTAGGCATGTTGTGTAAATCAAATTATACAACCCCCCCCCCCCAAAAAAAATCTATTTTAATTCCCGGTTGTAAGGCAACAAAATCGGAAAATGCCAAGGGGGGTTAATACTTTCGCAAACCACTGTAGGACACATCCCCCGGCTACTTTTTGGTGACATTTGACTTCAACATGTAGTCTAATATAGGCATCTCAAATGCATCTTTGCAGACAACTAACAGAAAACTAACAGGCCAAATCAAATTCCCCCCGGCTCCCTCCTATAGGAAGAAAAAGGGGGCTCTCTATGGAGAGCAGACAGCCTGACAGGATGTAGGTTACAGATTGGGAAAAGAGCATGTTATACTCTCTACTTACACTTAATCAGTCACTCCTTAAAGTCCTTAGAGTTTCATGAATAACTCAAGCAGGAACCTATTCCCTCCATTTTCATGACCCTCTTCTGATTGCACTTAAAGTGACCGTCATCAAGTCAGCACTTTGGAAATGAATGATATGCATAGTGATTGAATTGCACATATATTTCTACTGTAAATTGGATGAGATGTCAATCTGCTGCTTCCCCTTTCATTGCTTGAAGTGCAAGGATCACACACCTGGCTGGGGAAACCTTCTGATCTGAGGATCCCTCTAACCTCTAGCCCAGTGCCAAACTCAAATGGCCCAGATATTTGGCATTCTGGCGTTCCCCTCATGGCTTCCTCAAATCAGCCCTGGCTCAAGGGGACTGGAGGAATCTGAGACCTGGTAGAAATCAACCAGAATAGCCTACAGGGGGAGAGGGCTAGGGGCCCCTAAGTTTGACAGGTGTCCTTCGGTGATTAACAGTGCCATGAGCAACATTTAGCTGACACAGCCCCCATACCTCACATAGTCCCTGGCCAAGGCGCAGACAGCCTGAGAGTGAGGGCATGCATTGCACCAAAACACCACTTTTCCCATTATTACATATTGAAACCAATTGACATGCCTGTGATTGTCATTAGCTAAACTGAGTCACCCTGAATAAAAGTGGCTGCTAAATTACTAAAATGAGCATGTCACATGTCTCATTAGTTAAAATTAGGATCAGGCTACTGGTAATGGCAGTTCAATAAGAGGCGACTTCTACTTGAGCAATAAGGCACGAGGTGTGGTATATGGCCAATATACCATGGCTAAGGGCTGTTCTTAAGCACGACACAACGCGAAGTGCCTGGATAACTCCCTCAGCCATGGTATATTGGACATATACCACAAACCCCAGAGGTACCTTTTTGCTATTATTAACGGGTTACCAATGTAATTAGAGCAGTAAAAATACATGTTTTGTCATACCCGTGGTGTACGGTCTGATATACCACGACTGCCAGCCAATCAGCATTCAGGGCTCGAACCACCCAGTTTATAATACTGTATAAGTAGTGGAATATAATGCATTTACAACACTTAAAACACACAGCTGTGTCTGCTAGTAGCTGCTAGGAGTGTTAGATAGGGATGTGACAATTGCTTTTGCAGTGCTGTTCCCTTGACCCTGCAGTGGAATGTCCATACTGAATGCTCTACTATCCAGATGAATCATACCAATAAACACTGAGCTTTACACCTGCTGCAGGCATCAGAGTGAACAGATACAATGACAGCAGCATGAACTATATTATACTGTATGAACATTTATATCTCTCTGACAATCGTTTCCTACAGCACATAGGATTGATTGATTGATTGCTCACTTACCTGTTGGCGTCTGCACTTCCAGAGGAAACATAGAACAGGAAGAAGAGTGTACCGATCCAGCTGAGAGTCTGCATGTTTTTCACAGGGTACAGCTCACGTTCTCTCACTATCTCTCTCTGTGTTTCTCACAGAAGCTCTCACTCACTCTGTTTCTTGCTCGGTGGTGCTCTGCTCCTCCCAAGGGCTTGCTATTGCTCCATGCACTAACACAGGGGTCCCAGCCCAAGTCCCAATTGAGTCTAGTGTTTCCCCACCACACACACACACACACACTCCCCTCTTGTAAGTAGACTTTTCTCTCTCTCTATTCCTCTCTCACTCTTTTTCACTCTCCTGATAGACGCCTCTGTGATATGTATCCTCCTCTTCCTTCTCTTTTCTCCCTCTCTCTCTGATTCCTCTTCTACCACTCTCTCTCTCCCACTCTCTCCTCTTACTCTCTTTCTTTCTCTCTCTCTGCTGAAATTCCAGAGGTAGGTTTTCATTACAATGAGTGACACTGGGGTGTGAGCATGGTCAGGAGTCTGGAGTGGTAGAGGGGACGGGAAAAGGAGTGGAAGTGTGTCCGCCTGTAAGTTGGAGGGTGCACCAGACATCTATACTGGTAAACCCAATCCAGGGACATGTGATTGATGATAGTTTTCCTGCAATATTTCACCAGCAGGGACAGATATGTTATCACCTATGCGACTATACTTGAAGTACATAAGGAAGTGTCGTATTAAATACCAGATATATGTACAGGAGGTCTGATGAAATTCACCTATATACTTGCCCTGACCTGGTGTTAAAAACAGTGTTTATCTTTTGCTTCATGATGATACAATTCCTATCTTGCATGTTTCATCAATCTTGGCTCTTGATGCCATGCCTTGCTCTGACATTGTCCTGGTTGGTAATTAGCTGGATCTCCTGTGTTAATTGCAGGGCACAATCGTGACCAGGCCTGTTATTAGGAGCTGCACGGTCCTTTGATGTCCTGCTCATGACCAGCACCCATAAAGCCCTACTCTCACACATGCTAATACCAAGTTCAAGCGAAGCTAATCTCAAGTCATGAAAGCCCTTAATGAGTTAGCATACTTTCAAAGTGAACTCTAACATCTGGTCTAGATCTGGCTATGCCCCCAGTATACACAACAGACAATAGTGTTGTGGGAATGTTTGGGTGTCAGGTTTTGCTTTAAATTCAGTGAAACATGGCAATGTGCTATTACCCTTTCCTATTGGATGTCTATGATCCAATTGCTTAAGTTTACAAGGACTTTTGCAACATATTTCGGGTTTAGATTAAATACTGTATGTCTGAACTTGTTAATGAGTTGCCTTTGATACTTCTCAGTGCTCTTTCAAAAAATAAATATAAAAAACTACACACTCTTAGAAAAAAAGGTGTTTTCTAGAACCTAAAAGGGTTATTCAGTTGTCCCTCTAGGAGAACCCTTTGGGGTTCCAGGTAGAACCCTTTTCACAGAGGGTTCTACATGGAACCCAAAAGGGTTCTACCTGGGTAACCCTTTTTTCTTAAAGTGCATTATCACTATTACATCTGCATTCCCCTCTGGTTTTTTCCCCCTCAACTTATGATTTATGGAGAGTGACATTTTATGTTTGAAAGCTTTGTGCGGTATTGTCCATATTACGGAACCACACCTTCAAAAGAGTCGGTCTACCTCCAAGCATTCAAACAATGATTTGAGGCACAACAGAAATTGCATTCACATGAGGAGAAGAAAGCCTTTTCACAGTCAGGTAGTGTAGTTAAAATACGACCCTGTGGTTTATCTGCCATTGCAGGATGTACTGTACTGTACCTAACCACAACCAAAGGGGAGGGGGGGGGGGGGGGTCTTTTTAACTGCGGAAATGTGAGAAAGCGAAGGCTGGAAAAGTGGTTAATGTTTCCCGACTCATTCAGGAGAAAGGGGTAACAGTAATAACATAGAATCAGGTTATATGTTAAATTGACCTGATCATAAATGGGTCATTCCACCATTTGGGTGCCTTTAGAGCAGTGTAAATTGGTATAAAAAAATTAAATCAAAAAACATTGTCATATAGAGTACCTGTTCAACTTCATAAAAAACATGTTTCCCCATCTCAAGAGGTTATTAAATACCAATACTATATTAAGTGCCTAGTAGGTGCTAACCAGGGTTGACTAACAGGGTTGAGGATTACATCTTAAATCAGCTTGTGACAGGGGCAATGGAAATGTGTTGTGGGCAACAGGGAGGGGTAGTTGAATGCAAGCTTCACCAATAACAAAAAAATTATTAAAACATTTCTAGCCGAACAGAGTTGATGTGTTATGTCTGACCCGCTCAGTTTTCCACCAGAAAATGTCAGAACAAGAGTAGAACCAGTTCACCTGCTTTTACAGTATGATTTGACCATTAGACGTTCAATATACTTTTGAAAAAAAATATTTAAAAAGGAATAGTTTCCACATATTAAAACAAGTTAAGTTCACAACAAGAGTTAAGTTCACATAACAGTGCAGACCTTAAAATGAGGGAGAGACTCATGAATCACGAATCATGAATCATGAAATTAATCACTATATGAAATAGATACTCATCTTCAGAAGTGACTTTGTCAAGGCAACAAAAAGGCAACAAAAACTTTTTTTAAACTACGGCTTTACAGTGATGGTGAAGACTTGGAGACATTTTGGGGTTAAGTGGGTTAAAATCTGCCTAGAAGTCACAGAGGATGCAGAGAGGGGCATTTTAAAGTGCTGAATTTTGGCACTTTGGCAAGTCTTTATTCATATCAAAAAAATGTGACTCATTGAATTATCCTGTGGTCTATATTAAAGGGTACTTAATATAACAGGCTTTTATGTTGGTGCACAATTTCTTCTTTAAAAAAAATGAAAGGGATGCTAAAGGCACTCATTTCGTGGAAAGACCCAACTATTTGATCGATATTGGGGTTGAAAAGTCAAAGGTCCAATGTAGCCATTTTTATCTCAAAATCAAATAATGTCTAGTTAACAACTAAGTACCTTACTGTGATTGTTTTCAACTTAAAATGATACAAAAAAGGCTTCTTAGCAAAGAGCAATTTCTCAAGCAAGAAATATGTGGGGAAGGGAAATCATGGGTAATCATGTGGTTTTGGAACACTTCAAATGTCATGATATTTCACAGGAAGTGGTATTATTCCTGGCGAAAGCCAAACACTGCATTCCACAGTAAGAACCTTATACCAACAGTCAAGCATGGTCAAATCATCTCAAATTGTATTTGTCACATGCTCTGAACACAACAAGTGTAGACCTTACAGTGAAATGCTTACTTACAAGCCCTTAACCAACAATGCAGTTTCAAGAAAAATAAGTGTTCATGAAAAAATAAGTTAGTAAAAATAAGTAAAAAATAAAAGTAAGAAAAGTAAGAGAGAAGAATAACAAATAATTAAAGAGCAGCAGTAAAATAACAATAGTGAGGCTAAATACAGGGGCTACCGTCAATTTGCGGGGGCACCGGTAAGTTGAGGTAATTGAGGTAATATGTACATGTAGGTAAAGTGACTATGCACAGATAATAACCAGAGAGTAGCAGCAGCATAAAAGAGGGGGGGCAATGCAAATAGTCTGGGTAGCCATTTGATTAGCTGTTCAGTAGTCTTATGGCTTGGGGGCAGAAGTTGTTAAGAAGTTGGCCAGTTACCGCTCAGTGCTGTATTTTATGACTAGGGTGGCTGGAGACAATTTTTAGGGCCTTCATCTGACACCGACTGGGAAAGAGGTACTGGATGGCAGAAAGTTTGACCCCATTGATGTACTGGGCCGTACGCACTACTCTCTGTAGTGCCTTGCGGTCGGAAGCCAAGCAGTTACCATACCAGGCAGTGATGCAACCCGTCAGAGTGCTCTCAATGATGCAGCTGCAGAACTTTTTGAGGATCTGAGGGCCCATGCCAAATCTTTTCAGTCTCCTGAAAAGATTTGCCGGTGATCAGATTGTGACCACTGTTGTGTCAACGGCAAACTTGATGATGGCGTTGAAGTCATGCCTGGCCATGAGTGAACAGGGAGTACAGGAGGGGACTGAGCACGCACCCCTGAGGGGACCCCGTGTTGAGAATCAGCGTGTCGGATGTGTTGTTACCTACCCTTACTACCTGGGGGTGGCCCATCAGGATGTCCAGAATCCAGTTGCAGAGGGAGTTGTTTAGTCCCAAGGTCCTTAGCTTAGTGATGAGCTTTGAGGGCACTATGGTGTTGAGCGCTGAACTGTGCTTCCCTTTGTAATTTGTGCTTCCCTTTGTAGTCTTTAATAGTTTGCAAGCCCTGACATATCTGACGAGCGTTTGAGCAAGTGTAGTACGATTCAATCTTAGTCCTGTATTGACGCTTTTCCTACTCAATGGTTCGCTGGAGGCAGTGGTGGAAAAAGTACCCAATTTTCATACTTGAGTAAAAGTATAGATACCTTAACGGAAAGTTACTCAAGTAAAAGTCACCCAGTAAAATATTACTTGAGTAAAAGTCTAAAAGTATTTGGTTCTAAATATACAAAAGTATCAAAAGTAAATGTAATTGCTAAAATATACTCTCCTATCAAAAGTAAATGTATAAATCATTCAAATTCCTTCTATTAAGGAAAGTAGGAGGCACAATTTTCTTGTTTTTAAAATGTATGGATAGCCAGGGCCACACTCCAACACTCCAACAAAATGTACAAAAGATACATTTGTGTTCAGTGAGTTTGACAGATCAGAGGCAAAAAGGATGACCATGTGTTATCTTGATAAGTGTACGAATTGGACCATTTTCCTGTCTTGCTAAGCATTCAAAATAACAAGTACTTTTGGGTGTTAGGTAAAATGTATGGAGTAAAAAGTACATTATTTACTTTACGAATGTAGTGAAGCAAAAGTAAAAGTTGTCAAAAATATAAACAGTAAAGTAAAGTACAGGTACCCCAAAAAACTACTTAAGTAGTTCTTTCAAGTATTTTTATTTGAGAACTTTACACCACTGGTCGGAGGGTAGAGTCTTGCTCCTTGAAAGCGGCAGCGCTAGCCTTAAGCCCAGTGCTTATGTTGCCTGTAATCCATGGCTTCTGGTTGGGGTATGTACATACGTTCACTATGGGGACGATGCCATCGATGCACTTATTGATGAAGCCAGTGACTGATGTGTTGTACTCCTCAATGCCATCGGAAGAATCCTGGAAAATATTCCAATCGGTGCTAACAAAACAGTCCTGTAGCTTAGCATCTGCTTCACCTGACCACTTTTGTATTGACTGAGTCACTGGTGCTCCTTGCTTTAGTTTTTGCTTGTAAGCAGGATTCAGGAGGATAGAATTATGATCAGATTTGCCAAATGGAGGGCAAGGGAGAGCTTTGTAACCGGCACTGTGTATGGAGTAAAGTCTAGAGTTTTTCCCTCTAGTTGCACATTTAACATGCTGGTAGAATTTAAGATTCTCTGCATTAAAGTCCCTGGCCACTAGGAGTGCCGCCTATGGATGAGCGTTTTCCTGTTTGCTTGCTTATGGCCGTATACATCTCATTGAGTGTGGTCTTAGTGCCAGTATCGGTTTGTGGTGGTAAATAGATAGCTACGAAGAATATAGATGAAAACTCTCTTGTTAAATAGTGTGGTCTACAGTTTATCATGAGATACTCTTTCTCAGGCGAGCAAAACCTAGAGACTTCCTTAGATTTCATGCACCAGCTGTTTACAAATATACATTGACCTCCACCCCTTATCTTACCAGAGGCAGCAGTTCTATCCTGCCGAAAAGGCGTAAAATCCACCAGCTGTATGTTATTCATGTCGTCGCCACGACTCGGTGAAAGATAAGATATTACAGTTTTTAATTGTATTTTCTTCTTCATTTTTTTTCACCTTTATTTAACCAGGTAGGCCAGTTGAGAAAAAAGTTCTCATTTACAACAGCGACCAGGCCAAGATAAAGCAAAGCAGTGCGACAAAAACAACAACACAGAGTTACACATACACAAACGTACAGTCAATAACACAATAGACAAATCTATGTACAGTGTGTGCAAATGTAGAAGAGTAGGGAGGTAGGCAATAAATAGGCCATAGAGGCGAAATAATTACAATTTAGCATTAACACTGGAGTGAAATATGTGCAGATGATAATTGGGTGCAAAAGAGCAGGAGGGTAAGTAATAACATGGGGATGAGGTAGTTGGGTGGGCTATTTACAGATTGGCTGTGTACAGGTACAGTGATCGGTAAACTGCTATGACAGCTGATGCTTAAAGTTAGATAAGGAGAAATAAGACTCAAGCTTCAGTGATTTTTGAAATTCGTTCCAGTCATTGGCAGCAGAGAACTGAAAGGAAAGGCGGCCAAAGGAAGTATTGGCTTTGGAGATGATCAGTGTAATATACCTGCTGGAGCAAGTGCTACGGGTGGGTGTTGGTATGGTGACCAGTGAGCTGAGATAAGGCAGGGCTTTACCTAGCAAAGACTTATAAAGACTTATTGGGAAAGTTGGTGCAGGGTGTGCTGAGATGTTAGACGGGGTAGGAGTAGCCAGGTGCAAAACATAGCCAGCCATAGAAAAATGCTTATTGAAATGTTCAATTATCGTAGATCTTTCGGTGGTGATAGTCTTTCCTAGCCTCAGTGCAGTGGGTAGCTGGGAGGAGGTGTCCCAAAACTTTTTGGAATTAGTGCTACATGAAGCAAATTTCTGTTCAAAAACCCAAGCCTTAGCTTTCCTAGCTGACTGAGTATATTGCTTCCTGACTTCCCTGAAAAGTTGCATATCGTCGGGGCGATTTGATGCAAAATGCAGAACGCCACAGGATGTTTTGTGCTGGTCAAGGACAGTCAAGTCTGGGGTGAACCAAGAGCTATTTCTTTTCTTAGTTCTACATTTTTCTAATGGGGCATGCTTATTTAAGATGGTGAGGAAAGCACTTTTGAAGAGCAACCAGGCATCCTCTATGGACGGGATGAGGTCAAGATCCTTTCAGGATACCCGGGCCAGGACGAATAGAAAGGCCTGCTTGCTGAAGTGTTACAGGGAGCGTTTGATAGTGATGAGGGGTGGTCGTTTACGCACATAGGCAATGAGGCAGTGATCGCTGAGATCCTGGTGGAAGACAGCAGAGGTGTATTTAGAAGGCAAGTTGGTCAGGATGATATCTAAGAGGGTGCGCATGGTTACGGATTTAGGGTTGTACCTGGTAGGTACCTTGATAATTTGTGTGAGATTGAGGGCATCTAGCTTAGATTGTAGGATGGCAGGGGTGTTAAGCATGTCCCAGTTTAGGTCACCTAACAGTATGAACTCTGAAGATAGATGGGAGGTGATCAAATCACATATGTTGTCCAGGGCACAGCCGGGGGCTGAAGGGGTTCTGTAACAAGTGGCAACGATGAGAGACTTATTTCTGGAAAGGTGGATTTCTAAAACTAGAAGCTCGAATTGTTTGGACACAGACCTGTTTAGGTCAGAATTCTGCATGCTTTCTTTGCAGTAGATTGCAACTCTGCCCTCTTTGGCAGTTCTATCTTGTCGTAAAATGTTATAGCTACAGATTACATTTTTGTTTTTGGTGGCCTTCCTAAACCTGGATTAAGACACGGCTAGGACATTCGGGTTGATGGAGTGTGCTAAAGCAGTGAGTAAAATAAACGTTTGACCTCTGTCATTGCCAACAAAGGGTATATAACAAAAAAGTATTGAGATAAACTTTTGTTATTGACCAAATACTTATTTACCACCACAATTTGCAAATAAATTCATTAAAAATCCTACAATGTGATTTTCTGGAGAAACAAATCTCATTTTGTCTGTCATAGTTGAAGTGTACCTATGATGAAAATTACAGGCCTCTCTCATATTTTTAAATGGGAGAACTTGCACAATTGGTGGCTGACTAAATACGTTTTTGCCCCACTGTATACGAAGAAAACAATATCTACACGGGACAGGACAAGACAAAACAGGCGTCTGACTGCAGATCCTTACAAGGCACCCAGACCTACGTCCCCGATTTCTCCGTCTCTTTCTCCTGCGAATGACGGGGATGAGGGCCTTGTCGGGTGAATGGATTAAATCCATTGCGTCCGACTCGTTAAAGGAAAGTATCTTCTTCCAGTACAGGGTGAGTATTCGCTGTCCTGATATCTAGAAGCTCTTTTCAGTCATAAAAGACGGTAGCAGAAACATTATGTACAAAATAAGTTACAAAGAAAGTGAAAAAACCCACAATAGCATAATTGGTTAGGGGACCGTAAAACGGCAGCCATCTCCTCCGGCGTCAGTATCTCCACCATTATGTGGTGGTAGTGGGATGGTTTGGTAATGCCTTGCTGCCTCAGGACCTGGACGATTTGCCTTAATAGAAGGAACCATGAAGTCTGCTCTGTATCCGAGAATTCTACAGGAATTCTGAAGTACAGCTGGGTCATGCAGCAAGACAGTGATCCAAAACACACAATCAAGACTACATGAAAATGTCTAGAAAGCTAAAAAAAAAAAAAAATTTGGAATGGCCTAGTCAAAGGCTAGACCTAATTCCAATTGTGATGTGTTGGCAGCAGTTTATGCTTGAAAACCCACAAATGTCGTTGAGTTAAAACAGTTCTGGGTGGAAGAGTGGGCCAAAATTCCTCCACAGCTACGTGAGAGACAGATCAAAAACTACAGGAAGCGTTTGGTTGGAGTCATTGCAGCTAAATGTGGCACAACCAGTTATTGAGCGTAAGGGGGCAATTACTTTTTCACACGGGGCATTCGGTGTTGCATATCTTTGTTTATGAAATAAGTATGTAATTGTTGTGTTATTTGCTCACTCGGGTTCCCTTTATCTAATATTAGGTTTTGGTTGAAGATCTGATAGCATTCAATATCAAAAATATGCACAAGTAGAATTTTTTTTCACAGGATTGTGTAAAACACAGGAAAATCACATGCCTTTAAAGAATCCCTCGAGTCTCCTTTTCACCTAATTTAACACCTGATTGACTTAACAAATGGCACATCTCAATAGGTGGTCCAGGTGAGTCATGACATTGCACAATTTAGGGGTGGGCCTTTCCTCTATTGCTCCTCTATTGTTCCTCAAGCCTCAAGCAAGGGGAGGCCGATGACATCACGGATTCCCTTCAGACTAACTGCTTGAAGTTTTCAGTGGTGTCTAAAAACACCATTTTACCCAAAACACGTTTTTTTACACTTTAGTGTGTGTACGTCTCTTAAAAGGAAACTCTCAGTGAATACACACTTTATTCTGTGACATAGGCCAACAGTAACATGAACCAACATGACGCAATTATTCATGTAGCCCATAACCTTGACATGACTTGAGCATGAATCCCAGTCTGAGTTAAAAGCAAATGAGGCTTATTCTGTCTCAGAGATATTCTGCAAAAGCAATCCTGGGGCAGTCTACACTGCTAAATGGAGAGGCATTGCTTAGAAGTCTGCAGATGGAAAAAGTTCCTTTGTTATGTCTTTGTTTTAGTATGGTCAGGGCGTGAGTTGGGTGGGTTGTCTATGTTCCGTTTTCTATGTTGTGTTTTTGCGTTTGGCCTGGTATGGTTCTCAATCAGAGGCAGGTGTCGTTAGTTGTCTCTGATTGAGAATCATACTTAGGTAGCCTTTTTCCACCTGTGTTTCGTGGGTGTTTATTTTCTGTCCAGTGTGTTTTGTCACCTTACAGAACTGTTTCGGTTTCGTTTCTTTCTCTTTGTATTTAGTTTAGTGTTCTGGTTTAAATATCATCATGAACACATACCACGCTGCGCTTTGGTCCTCACCTCATTCCAACGACGATAGTTACACTATGGAGTCTTAAACATGTATGTAATCTAAGAAGACATTGTTGTAATACAGTAAGTAAAGAAACGGAAGTCAAATATAGCCCAAGAAAAATATTTCCTTCAGGTAGACCTATGGCAGACAGACAATACCGTGCATTTGGAAAGTATTCAGACCCCTTCCCTTTTTTTCACATGTTATTACATTACAGCCTCATTCTAAAATGGATTAAATGAAATGTTTTCCTCATCAATCTACACACAATATCCCATAATGTCAAAGCAAAAATAGTTTTTTTTGGAAATATTTGCATATTTATGAACAATAAAAAACAGAAACACCTTATTTACATAGGTATTCAGACCATTTGCTATGAAACTTGAAATTGAGCTCGGGTGCATCCTGTTTCCATTTATTATCCTTGAGATGTTTCTATAACTTGATTGGAAACCACCTGTGGTAAATTCAATTGATTGGACATGATTTGGAAAGGCACACATCTGTCTATATAAAGTCCCGCAGTTGACAGTGCATGTCAGAGCAAAAACCAACCATGACGTCAAAAGGAATTGTCTGTAGAGCTCTGAGACAGGATTGTGTCGAGGCACAGGTCTGGGGAAGGGTACCAAAATGTTTATGCAGCGTTGAATGTCCCCAAGAACACAGTGGCCTCCATCACTCTTAAATGGAAGAAGTTTGGAACCACAAAGACTCTTTCTAGAGCTGGCTTCCTGGCCAAACTGAACAATCGGGGGAGAAGGGTCTTGGTCAGGGTGGTGACCAAGAACCCGATGGTCACTCTGACAGAGCTCCATAGTTCCTCTGTGGAGATGGGAAAACCTTCCAGAAGGACAGTCATCTTTGCAGCACTCCACCAATCAGGTGTTATGGTAGAGTGGCCAGAGGGAAGCCACTCCTCAGTAAAAGACACATGAGAGCCCACTTGGAGTTTGCCAAAAGGCACCTAAAGGATTCTCAGTCAAACCAAAATTGAAGTCTTTGGCCTTAATGCCAAGTGTCATGTCTGGAGGAAACCAGGCACCATCCCTACAGTGAAGCAGGGTGGTGGCAGCATCAGCAGCATGTGGGGATGTTTTTCAGTGGCAGGGATTGGGAGACTAATCAGGATCGAGGGAAATGTGAACGGAGCAGAGAGATCCTTGATGAAAACCTGCACAAGAGCACTCAGGACCTCAGACTGGAGTGAAGGTTCACCTTTCAACAGGACAACACCCCTAAGCACACAGCCAAGACAACGCAGGAGTGGCTTCGGGACAAGTCTCTGAATGTCTATGAGTGGCCCAGCCAGAGCCCGGACTTGAACCTGATCAAACATCTCTGGAGAGATCTGAAAAAACTTGACAGAGCTTGAGAGGCTCTGCAGAGAAGAATGGGAGAAACTCCCCAAATACGGGTGTGCCAAGCTTGTAGCGTCATACCCAAGAAGACTCGAGGCTATAATCGCTGCCAAAGGTGCTTCAACAAAGTACCGAGTAAAGGTTCTGAATCCTTATGGAAATGTGATATTTCAGTTTATTTTTCTATTTATTTTTTCCAAAATTAAAAAATATATTTTGCTTTGTCATTCAAATCAAATCAATTCAAATACAACAGGACAAGGACCTTACAGTGAAATGCTTACCTACAAGCCCTTAACCAACAATGCAGTTTTAAGAAAATAAATAAAAAAAGTAAGAGAGAAGAATAACAAATCATTAAATATCAGCAGTAAATAACAATAGCGAGGCTATATACAGGGGGTACTGGTACAGAGTCAATGTGCGGGGGCACCGGTGTCGAGGTTATTGAGGTAATATGTACATGTAGGTAGAGTTATTATTAAAGTGACTATGCATAGATAATAACAGAGAGTAACAGCAACATAGAAGTGCAAATAGTCTGGGTAGCCATTTGATTAGATGTTCAGGAGTCTTATGGCTTGGGGTAGAAGCTGTTTAGAAGTCTCTTGGACCTAGACTTGGCGTTCCGGTACTGCTTATTGTGTGGTACCAGAAAGAACAGTCTATGACTTGGGTGGCTGGGGTCTTTGACCATTTTTAGGGCCTTCCTCTGACACTGCCTGGTATAGAGGTCCTGGATTTGAGGACCCATGCCAAATATTTTCAGTCTCCTGAGTGGGAATAGGTTATGTTGTGCCCTCTTCACGACTGTCTTGGTGTGCTTTTACCATAGTTTGTTGGTGATGTGGATGCTCTCAAACTGCTCCACTACAGCCCCGTAGATGAGAATGGGGGCATGCTCGCTCCTCCTTTTCCTGTAGTCCACTATCACCTCCTTTGTCTTCATTATGGGGTATTGTGTGTAGATTGATGATGGAAAAAAACGATTTAATCAATTTTAGAATAAGGCAGTAACGTAAACATGTGGAAAAAGTCAAGGTGACTGAGTACTTTCCGAAGGCTCTGAACATGTGAAGATTGGAACTTTCTTTGTTGGGAGTAGACATTTTGGCAAGCATCTTTTGTTTTTACATTTTCCTATGACACGTCCTCTTATTCCTGTCATCGCTGAGATGGGATGAAAGTGAGATCGCAAATCTGACATCTTTCAGCAGATACTGCCTTGTTTCACCCAGGTGTTTCTTCCCGAGCCTGTCTTAGAAACACTCTCATCTTTCACAAGTCTGCCTCTATCTCTGGAATGTTTGGCTGATGACATTTTATTTGATATATGACATAATAATAATCTACGGGATAGATCAAATTGGGATACTTGAAGGGGACCCCACACATTACAAAATACCACGTATGCTGCTTTTATCAGTGAAGTGATAGAAAATCACTTTGTTCAGCTTTTATCAGTGAAGTGATAGAACACGATGCTCACTGTTAGTTAAACAGTACATTGATGTACAGTTGATTTGATCAGTAAAAAGTACAGTTTGAGAATATTGGAATCCCCCTGTTATATCCTGGAACTGTTAGAAATTATTATTTTCAACGTTTTTGCCCCAGAAGATTTGATAAATAATTACAGTAATTCAACTGAACTCAATTGAAATATTTGCCCTCCCCCTGCACTGTTTCAAGTTCAGCAACAGTACATATTGCACTTTGCCGATAAATATGACAAGGAATTATAATGGATTACTTCACCTCATGATAAATATATATCATAAATTCACACATGACAAGAATGTAGGAATATCTCAATCATTCACACTCTGCTACCGACACCATGTATGCCCTACTTCTTCTGATCAGTGCAACCTTATGGTAAACATCTCAGGCATGTCAGTCATGCAAGCAGTTGAAACTCGAGCTGTTTCCTGATGTCCAGGCTCCTATTCACAAGGCTCTGAGCAGTCCAAGCTGAGAGGGGATGGAGCCGGATCTATCTGCACGACTAACTGCCTCCCAGCTGGCTTTGATGAAGGGATTATTCCCACTTCAACAACAGCACCCTCTTCTGTCCTTAAAGTCTGTGGTTAAGTCTGAGAAAACACCAGTGGCCCCATGACTTTGATCCAGAGAGGATCCTGTTTCCCCTGATTGGCGTTAAGCCTTTGGCACAGATGGTGCCTCTCTATTGGTTCATTCTGCTGTTTAAATAAAATCAAATTGTATTTGTCACATGCTCGTAAAACAACGTGTAGACGAACAGCGAAAGGCTTACTAAAAGGCCCAACAACACAGAGAGAAAAGTAATAGACAGGTAATAACACAAGGAATAAATACACAATGAGTAACGATAACTTGGCTATATACTCGGGATAACAGTACCGAGTTGAAGTACAGGAGTACAAGGTCATTTGGGTTGGTTAGGGAATGTGCTATAGACCTGTATTGTATGTCGTACATCAGTCAGATGGTGTCGGCTGCAGTAGGAATCAGAAAAGTGAAATATTGAAATTAGCTATTGACATGAAATTAGTTTTGTTTTCCCCCCTCATCCTTTATGTAACCCGGGAAATACCAAATTAGGATGAAGTAAAAGAGAGTTAATGAACCCTATAGTCTATATGATATGATATATACATGAGTCAATCCAACAATAAGTATGTTTTGTTTCTATTTGCGTTGACATTTTAGCCATTTAGCAGATGTGCTTATCCAGAGCGATTTACAGTTAGTGTATTCATCTTAAGAAAGCTAGGAGGGACAACCACATATCACAGTCATAGTAAGTCAACTATCAGCAAAGTCAGAGCTAGGAAGGAGGAAAATAGTCAGGTGTGAGATCACAAAAGGAGGGGGGGGGGGGCTGTGGGATTATTTAAGATACTCTTAAACAATTTGAACATTTCAGATGTTTTCAGATGTTTTCGGAAGATGGGCAGATATTTTTGCTATGTGATGAAAGTATGTGCAAACTTGCTTCCTCTTGTTTTCAATGACAGTTTTCTCCACATGGGGGAGTCCTGAGTTTCTTAAACTCAGAGCCTGTCATTGCACTGCTCACACATAATAGGATTGTACAGGCTGAAACATGAACTTAGACTCACCACATAGACTAAATCTGTTTGTTTATTGATAGATTTATCCTCACAGGCTGAAATTCCATTGATGATAGCCTAATAAAAAGACAACCTCAAATGTTATTTGGCTGGAGATATTCCACCAAAACATGTATTTATCTAACGGCATTTCAATTACACAAACAGAGGTGGGCCCACATGTCTCTGAGGTAATCACAAGTACAGTATGTACATTATGTAATGAGTTGTCTATGCTCATCATTCACCAAGTTCAGTTCTGTTTCTCTATGTCCATGCCATATTATTATCACTGATGTCTTATTTTAGTGTCTGGCCTCAGAGCAGAAATCTCAGTTCTTTGTGAGTGGAATTTTACTAGGAGCAGCTAACTTATTCAACCATCTGAACATTTCTGTCACCAGAGGTCTCTGTCTGCTTATGTTTCAGTCTGCCTAGGGGAAGTTCCATATTTTCACATCCTGAATGAGAATACAGCATGAAACATCACAAAGAGAAGTGCTGGCCATTCGTCCATTTTGTTGTCTATGTGATGCAGATACTGGCAGGCTTTACATAGTAAGAGCATCATTTGCCAGATCATACAGTATGATGAAAGGGAACCCATTTCACCATCCTTACTTTCTCCTCCCTGCTCCCACAAACAAATAAATGCAATTGTTTGTTTAAGCAAGTGCATTTTTGATCATATTAGTTTCTGAAATGAGAGCTGTTACGGGGCCTAAAGTAGTATCATATTGCATGATGCTTTTTACTCGATTAAGGTGCTTTACAATACTGTGGAGTCATTGACAACTTCTTTCAGGAAGTCTTTCAGACTACTTCCTGGAATTCACATGCAGGCCTGGAATTCACATCAATTAACCACAGGCCTATAGATCAATATCAAGAAGTCAAGTCTGATAATCAAGGGAAAATGCAGTAGCCTCTGTTAAGCTATGTGATTAAAGCACATATATATATATCAGGGAACGTGGTAATAATGCAGAGTTTGATAACGCATGGACAATACAGAAGTTGGTGTTCCTATAGAACTAGAATAAGAACCCTGCTGTAAGTCACGTGTATCAGTATGGGTGTTCCTGTACATAGACAGTAGCTTAAACCTCTGCTGGCACACTGAATGGAGGGTTCATAACCTGTGACATCAGGATGGAGACACCCACTCTCTCAGGTGTCTCACACTGTAACATGGCCTGTGACACAATGCATGGTGAACAACATGGCTTTGACTATAAAAGGAGAAAGAAGACTGTTGAAGAGTTATTTTGAAAGTGGCGTCGACACGACCACATCCTGCCCTGTGTGGAGACAAGATGAGCAGTGTGAGTTTGTGCGCGTGTGTTTGTGCATGTGTAGAGACGACAGTGACTGCTGTTAGATTGAAGGTCATATACCACACAGGATCAAAGAGACTGTTGGACAGTGGGTTGCTATGGCTCAAGTGATGGGGTCAAATACCATATGAAACAGTGCTAAGTAACTTTTTTCCATCCAGCTTCATAATTTGCATAGGTTTTTGGTTCTGTTATGTATGAGGATCACCGTCTGGTGCAGTATAATTAGTATGGAGTCAGAATTACCATTGTGTGAGCCATCAACAAATTCCTGGCAAATGATCCATTTATTGCGCAAATGGAAAACAGCATTTGGAAACCCACTGAATATGGGCCTCCAAACAAAGAAACACTTAGACCCAAATAAGAAGCTGTTTTCTCTCACAATGATAATAAATGACTATACTGCTTTAAGAGCCTCGACCAAATTAGACATCCTGTAAACTGGGCCTAATGTCTTTTAAATGTCTTTCATCATAGCGCCATATGATGGGTATGTGAGCTGGTCTGATCTGAGGGTAGTGTTGCTTCAGGGATAGGGAGGGAGAGGCTGAACTCTGCAGGTAACAGCTGTAACCTTGGAATCATCCTGAAATAATTCTGGCTGAGCAGTGAGGAGGTCCCACCTCACTGCAGTGTGTCATGAAAAATATTTGAATGACTTTACATTTTCATGTACACATTTTTAATAGCATTTTCACACTTATGGAAGGACATTTCACCTACCTCTATGGGAGGTGGACATACAGTGGCTTGCAAAAGTATTCACCCCCCTTGGCATTTTCTCTATTTTGTTGCCTTACATCCAGGAAATAAAATGGATTTTGGGGAGGGTTTGTATCATTTCATTTACACAACATGCCTACCACTTTGAAGGTGTAAAATATTTCTTATTGTGAAACAAACAAGAAATAAGTTGAGCATGCATAACTATTAACTCCCCCAAATTCAATACTTTATAGGGCTACCTTTTGCAGCAATTACAGCTGCAAGTTTCTTGGGGTATGTCTCTATAAGCTTGGCACATCTAGCCACTGGGATTTTTGCCCATTCTTCAAGGTAAATCTGCTCTAGATCCTTCAAGTTGGATGGGTTCCGCTGGTGTACAGCAATATTTAAGTCATGCCACAGATTCTCAATTGGATTGAGGATTGGGCTTTGGCTAGGCCATTTCAAGACATTTCAATGTTACCCCTTTAAACCACTTGAGTGTTGCTTTAGCAGTATGCTTAGGGTCATTGTCCTGCTGGAAGGTGAACCTCCGTTCCAGTCTCCAATCTCTGGAAGACTGAAACAGGTTTCCCTCAAGAATTTCCCTGAATTTAGAGGCATCCACCATTCCTTCAATTCTGACCAGGTTCCCAGTCCCCGCCAATGAAAAACATCCCCACAGCATGATGGTATTCTTGAGGTGATGAGAGGTGTTGGGTTTGCACCAGACATATCTTTTTCCTTGATGGCCAAAAAGTTCAATTTTAGTCTCATCTGATCAGAGTACCTTCTTCCATATGTTTGTGGAGTCTCCCACATGCCTTTTGGCGAACACCAAATATGTTTGCTTATTTTTATCTTTAAGCAATGGCTTTTCTTCTGGACACTCTTCTGTAAAGCCTAGCTCTGTGGAGTGTACAGCTTAATTAAAGTGGTCCTATGGACAGATACTCCAATCTCCCCTGTGGTGCTCCGTGGGATGTTCAAAGTTTCTGATATTTTTTTGTCCCTGACCTGTTTGGAGAGCTCCCTGGTCTTCATAGTGCCGCTTGTTTGGTGGTGCCCCTTGCTTAGTGGTGTTGCAGACTCTGGGGCCTTTCAGAACAGGTGTAGATAAACTGAGATCATGTGACACTTAGATTGCACACTGGTGGACTTTATTTAACGCAGTATGTGACTTCTGAAGGTAATTGGTTGCACCAGATCTAGGGGCTTCATAGCAAAGTGGGTGAATTCGTATGCACGCGCACCAATTTTCCATTTTTTTTCATTACACTTTACCAATTTTGACTCTTTTGTGTATGTCCATTATATGAAATCCAAATTAAAATCCATTAAAATGACAGGTTGTAATGCAACAAAATAGGAAAAACGCCAAGGGGGATGAGTACTTTTGCATGGCACTGTACAACAGTGACAGTAACGAGGGACAGTCTTGAGTAGTTAACACAGGAAAACAAACGTTTCTGACCATACTGAAAATACAGTGGTTCCTAAAAATAGACTCACTTGGTTTCTCTGCAAACAGAGCTACTTGGTTTCGAAGAACATTATCCAACAACATGTTATATTCTGTTCTTTGCTGACCTCTGCCCCAGGTGATACATACGGTAGGCTACGGTTTCAGGTTGTCCCCGGTCAGTTCAGCTCAGTCACCATTGCATTTGTCTTGCATCAGCTTTCACTGTCTTTCACATTTGTCTTTCTTGCCATTTTTCAGTCAGGTCATCAAGCCAAAGGGTCATGAACCTCAACCAAACACACCTGTTATTTCAAGGCCATTGGCCAAGTTAACCCAGTTTGTCCTTTATTAACACCGGTTGTCCTCACATCATAATGGCTTTAGACCTATGCGTGGTTCCAACAGGCACTGGAAGTCAGTCAAGCAGGGAGTCCGACCCCCAGGGATTGGCTAGCAGCCATCCTGTCCTTGAGATCCAACAGCTACATTCACTCCTCTACATGTCTGGTGTGGTGGGCTAAACACAGTCTGTCTCGTCTGCTGGACACCTGCCTTTGTCTGCTCATTAATTACGCAGGATACACTGTTGTGCCATGTTATTAGCGGGTGCTTGATGAAGATGCTCAGACAGGCTCTCCCTCGAGGTTTGCAGTATGGCTGGCTATTACTTATTCATCTGGTTGGCTGGAAAGAGAGATTTGTTTATGGTGGCACATTTGCTCCGTAATAGTCACAGACAAGATAACTGATACTCTTCACTTATAAGGCTCTTGTCCTACGAACCTGGTCCACTGAAGCAAAAGAGGTCTTCTAGTTTTCAATCTTACGACTGGATACTTTACCTAGTCATAGGGTGTTTCAGTGTTTCACATTGTGAAATCATCTGTGAACTGAACTGAAAAGAAATCAAGACTGCAGTTACCAGACAATAGTATCTCATGTCTGCTTCTGAATGTGTTCTTCACTGCTTCTTCAGTTTGATCCACAAGACTCCATTTTCCCAGCCAATGTTTTGTGAGGATGTCAAGCTCTCCTTGGCTGTGCCAACACTAAGTTTATAATTCATCTCACTGGTGATTCACGGCATTCTTTTCCCATGATCCCGATTGAATCTTCTCTCTGAAGGACATGTACTCTCACTAGCCCCACAAGTGCAAAGCAACAACAAAGGCCAACAAGACTACTCTGTAACCCCCGCAAAGCTAGGAAGCGTTTTATTTACTCTCCTGCAGCTATCCAGTTATTTGTGATGAGTTTCAGAGTTAGATATTTGAGGAATGTGTCATTTGTTTTCTACATTTCATCACCAAACCTCACCACCGCACCCACCACCCATTATGATAAGAGACCTCCCCTTGAGTCACACGAGCTTGAATCTTACGGCAGGCCTCTGCCAAGCAATTTCCCTTTCCTCTCAAATAGCCAACGTAGGCTCAAATGAAAGCTGTCCTTTGAATTAAGGTGTGCCTTTCCTCTTAGCAGATGTTCTCAAGCTAATCAGGAAAAAGAACTCACACATCTGACAATACCTTTCAGTGTATCCTTTGATTTGTTATTTTCTAACTATTAGTGTTTGGAGATATAATATACATTCCAGATATCCCACAGTACATACTGCTTAGTCCCTCTGGCGAGGATGAATGATTACTAAGTAGCTCTTTTAGCTGTAGTCCCTCACGGCTTTCACAAGAGGTACATCCCCTTACATGAACTATTTTGCACTTAGGCCTATGCACCAGGGAAGGATTCAAGTAATACAGTAATGTGTTTTAACGAGCCACTCACAT
This sequence comes from Oncorhynchus masou masou, assembly GCF_036934945.1. Taxonomy (NCBI): domain Eukaryota; kingdom Metazoa; phylum Chordata; class Actinopteri; order Salmoniformes; family Salmonidae; genus Oncorhynchus; species Oncorhynchus masou. The sequence continues at coordinate 18,483,915 of NC_088221.1, read as the reverse complement.
CTGGAGCATGAAATTCTTCATGGTTTTTTGGGTCATGTCTCGTCTTGTTTTGGGTCATGTCAGTACCATCAAAGGTAGGCCGCATTAGCTAACCATGCCACTCTATTGAGAGAAAACACTTCTCAGAAGTCTTAAGAAACTGAGACAGAAACCGAGACAGATTGGAGTAGATTAACAGTAGCTCACTTTTCATTCCCTTTCATGTCAACAGGAGCGCATGGCTCAGTTGACTGTGGCCATTTTGACCCCTTGACCAGGTCATGTCCTATTGGACAATGTGACAGGTCTCAGAGCCAACCGAACAATAGAGGAGATACAGACTGTTGATAGCTTTAACTGCATTTAAAGGATATTATTTATCTTAAACTCTTGAGAAACCTCACAAGTAGTATCTTTGTCAACATTTTGTGTTGAAAGTCAGTAAAGAGAGTTTCCATTTGACGACTGCTTCACAGAGCTTGTGTGAAACACCCACAGGTTCCTCTAAACTGGAGCACAATGAAGAAAGGAAGTAGCCAGCTACTAATGGAAAAGGGAAAAGTCTCAGAAAGTGGAAGACGGAAGTTAAAGTGCAAACGAGTCTAACTAGGTGTTTGTCTTAGTTAATAGCTTAGAAAGAACAGACGCATGCATACCCAAACATAAACACACACACACACACACGCACGCACGCACACACACTGCATTGGAAGTTGAATTGTAGTAAGATGAAGACATTCTCAGACTGTGCGGAAGGACCAAGTGGCCTACTTTCTTACACCATTGGCCACTAGTTACCTTATTTCACAACAGGCAGGCTTTCACACTAATAACATACCAATTGGAGCTGGTCTGCAGCATGCTCAAAGTTGACATGATAGTATGAGTACCTCACAACCCAAACACAAACATACCTACAGATCCTCACAATTATTTGAATCCCTGTGTTAGGGCCAATACTACCAGGCAAGCTGTAACTGGCCTAGATGCTGAGAGGAGTGACAGATAAGCACATTCCTCAGATGGTTCTCATCAAGCCAGCTCAATCCACCACAGGGTTTATAATAGGTCTCTGAGAGTACAGATGTAGGATCTAAATTTGATCACCCTGTTGCAGGAGAACTTCCCAGCAATACAGGAAATAAGTGTATTTGAGATTTAGTGTATTTGAGATTTAGTGTATTTGAGATTTAAAAGGGCTTCTGAAGTTTGTAATTTCCCCTTTGACATTTCAGACTTAATACCCCCTTACTAGAAATGTATCAACCACTAGAAAAAAATCCATAAATTATAATCCACGCAATAATTCACATTTCCTGTTGCTGCAGGATTGTTTTCCTGCTGCAGAAAAATGGCTCAAATGTGGATCCCACATCTGTAAAGTCAAGACGAAATCTCTACTGTGGATGCCCTGAGAAGATAAACATCTCATCACTATTGGGGCTTTTTGTCTTATGAGCACCGAATTCTTGTTTGTTTTCTTTCATTATACTCTCAGGGCCAAGAGTACAGTACCCAGGACATAGTGGAGGCTTGTTGAGTGTCGATCCTCAAGTCTCTGCACTGAGCTACTTATGAACAAGGGAGGAAATTTACATTGAGTATCATGACTGCCATAAATAGCCTTTAGTCCTGTAAACGCATTGTAATCTTATGTATGATGCTTGGGTAGGTCAGAGAAGGTCAGGGTACATACATTACAGGATATGTATTTGTAGAGAACAAGGCCCAGATGGAAGCTTGCTGTCAACATGCTGCTCCTGCTGTTAACCACTTCCTAGTCTACTCCACCTGGTGTTCTTACTCACAAGCTATTAGTGATTAGTGAACAACAACAAGCACACTATTGTAGAGCCAAAGTAGTCAAACTACTCTTTGCACCAAGCAAATGTTTACACTCCTTTGTCTGATCAATGGGCAGTGTAGTAAGATCACAGGACTCAACATTGTCAGGTCAATATAGAATGTGTAGATACATCTTAACTTTTGGCAAAAAGATTGGATAAAGAATCTAGCTGTGTAGTCATTATTGTTTTTGTTGGTTGTCTTTTGGAGGACTGACTGTGCACATTTTATGTTTAGACTGTAGTGTCTAAAAATCCAGCCATCACCTGAACAAGCAGTAACGTGATTCCTGTAAAATCACAAGGCTATGGGAGATACAAATCATTTAAGCCAATGGAATCTTCTCTTGGTGGGGCGACTGACATTGTAGACTGTAGAAGATAACTGGTGTGATGGATTAGAGCATGAAATAGGAACATCTGAAGTGTGCATGACTGCTGAAGTGGGAGGGAGCGGATGTTATGGCACTTAAGGGACCTCGGAGGGTTTGTTAACAGCACTTCCTGTGCTGTTCTGGCTCAATGACAAGTTTAAACTCAGACTGTAATGTTAAAGGGATACTTCGGGATGTTGGCAATGGGGCCCTTTATCTACTTCCTCAGAGCCAGATGAACTAGTGGATACCATTTCTATGTCTCTGTGTCCAGCATGAAGGAAGAGGTAGTTTCGCGAGCCAATGCTGGAAGCTGGGAGTCTATGGTTGTCTGCTGCTAGTTAGCGCAACTACCTCTGACATCATTCATACTGGACACAGTGACGTAAAAAGGGCATCCACAAGTTTGTCTGACTCTGGGGAAGTAGATAAAGGACCTCATTACCAAAATCCCCAAATATCCTTCTAAGCACTAGAGAGCATCAAAAGATCCTACCCAACTTAAAACAGACTTAGCTGACCCTAAATCAGTCCCGAAAATAGTTCACAAATATAACTACTGGGCACACATAACACGCCGTTTCATGAAGAGAAAAAAACATAGTGGTCATTTTGTTTTGTTGTTTCAAACTATTGTTCAAAATGGTTCCAATAGATTCTGTGTCACAGTTGTCAATGCTTCCTGTTGTGTGCTCAGAGAGGCAGACAGAGTCGGAACTTAGATTACTCTGGCCGATGTTGTGGAGCAGCTCTGCTGCTGTTTGAACCATGGGGGAAATAGACTACTGAGCACCGTGTCTCAACGGGAAGCTAGCTCTTTCATTTCCTGATATGACTTTGAAAATACAGAAGGCATTGGCATTTCACTCTCTGAACATGTGACTTTAACTCAAGGATAATCACATAAACATGGCCCTAAACAAACACAAGTAAGACCAACTGAGAGTCCTCCTAGATAGATCTGCAGAGATAGAGGCTTTTGTCCCCTCCTCTTTCTAATTCACCGTTGGCATGGTAACCATTGCACAGAGTTTCCCTATAGACAGAGGTCATGTTATCTGACGCACTCATTCATTCAGGAGTCATCATTGTCAACCACTGAGATTACTGTTAACTCAATATGCTCAACAATGTCAACTTTAGCAACAAGACAAGGCAAGAATGTTTTTTCTGTCCTAAGTTAGTATTTTTCTTTAGATTCAACTCATTTACTATAATTTAGGGAAAATTATACAATTATGTAAGAACAAGGTTGTGCTTTATATCACTGCATTTCACCCTTAGCTTTGTCGCTGTGCTGAGATATAGGTCAAGTCAACCCACTGTTTCCTGTATAGAACCTCCCCCACACACCCCCCACCTCCATTGCAGATGGGCTCCCGAGTGGCGCAGCTGTCTAAGGCACTGCATCCCAGTGCTGGAGGCATCACTACAGACACCCTGGTTCGAATCCAGGCTGTATCACAACCGGCCGTGATTGGGAGTCCCATAGGGTGGCGCACAATTGGCCCAGCGTTGTCTGGGTTTGGCCGGTGGAGGCCGTCATTGTAAATAAGAATTAGTTCTTAACTGATTTGACTTGTTACATAAAATACAAACGTCAGATAGAGTTGGAGATATGGTCTAAGATAATGAGCCAGTGTGATGTGCCCTGAGAGAGGCTGGTGTCACAGAGACTATGGTCCCAGGATTCTCCTTTTCAGTCATGTGATCACCAGTTTAGACACACACACACTTTTCTCTCTGTGTCTGCCCCCCCCTGCTCTCCCTCCCCTCTCTCTGTCACATTTGATCACTTCTGTCATGCATAAAGTGGCATATCGTATCTCCCTATTTTTCCTTTACATGTACTATGCACTGGGTCTAAGCTTGATATGATACAGGCTGTGACACTGGCTTAGTCACAACAGTGAATGCGTGTTTATGTTTTGGTGTTGTGCATGGTTGTTGGAACTTTGTTATTATATAGATACTGATGATTTCTTGACCGTAACCTCACTCTGTCCTCTCGCACAAAGCTACAGAGGGAGATTGCCATCACAGTGTGTCATTGCCTGTTTGCCAATATGTCTTCCTACTAGCCATGTCCTCAAGCCTCTAGTGTTGCAGAGACATTGTGTTGGGGCTGTACTGTCAGGCAGGGGTTTTCATGTCTTGAGAAATCTATGCATGTTTGCATTTGTCTTTAGCGTGCATGTCCTGCCATGTGCAGAGGGGCTGGGGGAGGGGCGTGACTGTGCATGAGTGAATTCACACAAAAACAATGTGAGTGTCTGTGTGTGCCTGAGCCTGTATGGGCCTGTGCCAGGTTCACAGCTGGAGTGCTACTCCTCACTGCAGAGCGACTCTCTTTCAGATGGAAGGTCTCATGCATATGTCACATTGCAAAGGCTGCATCTCTTTCTGTGCACCCAGCCTGATTGGCTAATTTGATTAAGACTCCACTGGCAATAGATGATTTCCAAGGAATTTTTCTCCCATAGAAATTCCACAGTGCCATACGTCAGGAGCCTTTACTGTGGACTTGAAATCTACAGCAGACTTTGAGACTGTTCGAAACGATCCTTCTGTACGTTATAGAGAAGCAATTTATCCCCTCCCTTCCCACTTTTCAAGACTTCTAGCAAGTTACAAACCAAAGATTAGTCCACTTCCTAGGTCAGTAGCTCTAAGGAAACAGGTCTGACACAGACATCTTACACAGCCTGAAAGTCCTCTGTTATAAACACAGAAGAAGATGTTGCCACTGTAGTCTGATACGTAGCATTTTGCCATTGTGATGCCATTGTAGTCTGATACGTAGCATTTTGCCATTGTGATGCCATTGTAGTCTGATACGTAGCATTTTGCCATTGTGATGCCATTGTAGTCTGATACGTAGCATTTTGCCATTGTGATGCCATTGTAGTCTGATACGTAGCATTTTGCCTTTGTGAGTAATTGGGTTTGATTTCTGCAATAGGTCCTAGAAGTGAACAGTATGAAAAACTGTAAGCTGGACAAATGTAGCTTCTTGACGTATAGCATTGCGGAAACAGAAGCACTGGAGCTATTTCAGACATGAGTAAGGCTGATAAAATGATAACTACATGGAATTCTAAACTGTATATATTTAGCTCTCCGATCCTTAAAAAGTCCATGCCCGGTGTTTTCAGTCCTCCTCCTTCTGATTGGGTGCACAGGATAAGTGTTTGTCACCAAAACATTGAAAAACAGGTTACCTGAGTGTGTATGCAGACACCACAGAGATGAAGACAAATCCCTCTGCAGAAAAATGCCTGTTTTTTTTTTACTTCCTAATATGGGCATGGGCTCAGTCCTCGGTGAGATAGCTATGTGGTCACATCACTGTCTGTGTCCTATAACACCCCATTCTCTGGAAAAAAAGGCTTTATTTTACACTGAAAAGAAATCACTTGGAAATACACATTTTTGGACCTTAGTATGGAATGGAGCCTTTTACACAATGACTTCACTTGACATTATAAAATAGTATTCAAAATACGCGTCATTCCAGTGCCTCCAGTGATTTTGTAGGCTTTTGTAAACCTTATTAGATTATGTCTAAGTGCACTGTTGCATATTTTATGAAAGATATGAAACTGGTTTTCTCTCTCAAGTCCCCTACTGAATATCAATGTGCAGAGTATTCTTTGGTCAGTTGGAGGCCCAGTTCTTGGGAACAGTTTGACTTCTCTTCCCATTCTGTGTGGAATTAGCTTCCTGTGAGAGGAAGCTCAGTTAGCCTCTATTAGTCTTATCGTTTTTTCACCTTCCACCCTACAGGGAATTAACAAATAGGTTCGGGAACTCTCTCTACCTTTATGTTATCATTGCCTTATTATCAAGCCAAACAAAACATAATAACGGGCTATCAAATTGTCACGTGCAATGTCAAACGACTGTGTTTAAAGCAGTCATTAGCTAAGACACCTGCGTTTTAAATGATACACACAAAGATATTGGTCATAATCAATGTGTCATTAGACTGAATCATGTGATTCAGGGATAAAAATTGATCCAGATTGACACCTCAATACTGACAAAACTAAACTAATGGTGTTTTCTAATGCAAGAAATAGACCTCTGAACTTTTCACCTATTACTACTACCTGTCAGGGCAAGGAGATTGAGGTTGTAACCTCATATAAATATCTTGGAATTTTAATTGATGACGGCCTCTCTTTTAAATTGCATATTCAACAATTTACAAAAGAATTGAAGCTGAAATTGGGATTTTATTTTAGGAATAAGGCCTGTTTTTCTTTTGAAGGCAGAAGGAGGCTAGTATCAGCTACATTTATGCCTTTACTAGACTATGGGGATATTTAATATATGAATGCTTTCGCTCAGTGTTTGAGATCAATTGACACTCTTTACCATGGCACTTTGAGATTTATTTAAACTGCAAAACCCTTACGCACCACTGCACTTTGTATACCAGGGTTGGCTGGCCTTCTCTAGTCACTCGTAGGCTCAGTCACTGGTATACTTTTATTTACAAAGCAATTTTGGGTTTACTACCTTTTTATTTGTGCATTTTTATTGTTCAGAAATGTGGTGGGTACTCTCTTCGTTCGCTGGACTTTATCCTGCCAACTGTTCCAAATGTCCGAACTAAATTTGGTAAAAGGGCTTTTATGTACTCTGCGCCATCGTCTTGGAACACCTTACAAAATACTTTTAAACTGGAAGAACTTGTCCCGATTGGTATTTTTAAATGAAGGATTTTGAGGCTGATTCCCTGATCTGTCAATGTTTATAATTTGCTGTTTTATACTCTTGTGAGTTCAATGGTTTTTACTAGATTACTTGTAGTTTTTCATGTTGTCTGTCTGTAATTTCTTTGTAATGACTTGGTGCTGCCTATCTTGGCCAGGGCGCTCTTGAAAAAGAGATTTTAATCTCAATGAGCCCTTCCTGGTTAAATAAAGGTTAAATAAGTAAATAAATAAACTTCCAGTACAGCTTTATACCATTTCTATCTCTCCCTCTTTCACTCCTTCATTTTTCACTCTTTAATTTTTCACTCCTTCTCTCCTCAAATGTAGGTGGGCAAAATCTGGAAATGAGTTTGTCATGCATGGCAACTGTTACAGGGTGTTGCCCCATTGTGCCTACCAATCACACAATAGCATGGGCGTTTTTTTCCCACCAAGGATAGGATAATGAAGACAGAAAAGAATAGTCATTCCCTTGGTGCACTTTCAAAAAAGGAGCACAAAATAAAGGCTGAGCATCCCCTGGGTCCATTAATACTATTTACACCCTCCATAGGCAACAACACCTGCTCTTCCTTAGAGGTGCTATCGCACTGTATAATGATGACAAATCTCATATAAATGACTCTATTCACCACTCTTGAATAGGTTTGAAGGTAGGACAGAAATCGGAATAAATACCACTATCGTTGTGTAATCGTCTCTAAAACACCCTCTATGTGGCAGCCAAAGTCAAAGAATATGTGGATTGTACTGGCCCTTTTGTGTTGTAGGACCCTTGACACGCTGCTAAAGGAGTGAGATCCCCATGTTAAGCGATGGCTTCACAGCAGTAGTATGAGTCAGCGTTGTATCAGATGGGCTGCTGGTACGGTTTCATATGCACCCTCCCATGCTGAGGGCTCTCATGCAGCCAGTTAACCACTTCAACCTGGCTAAGACAGTTCACGGGTAGATTGCATTTGTGTTTCGTTTATGACTGTCTGTCTCCATAGGAATAGTGAGATTTATTGATTGATCATTCTGTACACGAAACATGTCATTTGATGTGATTTGGAATAAAGCGTGATTCCATGTTTATTTATTTTTTTATTATTATTTTTTTTTTACCTTTATTTAACTAGTGAAGTCCCCCCCCCCAAAAAAAAAATGTCAAGAAAGTTTTAAAGATCAGGGGTTACTGTGGGCATTTTGTATTTTGTTTGGGAAAATGTAGAATTCTCTATTGGAATGCTGCGGGTCTGTGACCTTTAGGTGTGTCATGTCATAGTCTTGCTCAGACTGGTCTTGAGTTGTAGGAGAAAGCCCATTGGGCGTGGGGGAGGTGTGAGGGAGGGGCGTGACATGTCATCATCACCAGTCAGACAGGGAGAGCAGCAGTCAGTAAAGGGAGGCTTGAAGAAAGCTCTGGGGCTAATGGTTTCTAACAAGGAACTCTCCAGTTCCCACACACCTACAGTACATTTTCCTTGCTCCACTGGTGTCACAAAAGATGGAGCTCATTCATTGAGAATCCTACCTCTTCACACACCGTGAATAATGTATACATGAGATTGCGATTCCGATGAACCAATAATGAATTATATGAGCTGCCTACTGTTCAAGAAAACACTCTGCTATTCTCCATTTTGTGCCCCTAGCATTAGATTTGCATTCAGATTTAGATTGATGTTAAACAGTTTAATTATTCATCCCATGTCACTTTATGTTTCCAGCAGAACCTCCATTAGCCAAACATGTCTCTCTGGGAACATAGAAATATAATTACAGAACACTGATTTGTATGTGGAGGTCCATTCTTGTAATTTCTATTTCTATGACTGTGGTTCTGCAGGACATAGAGGAGTGGCCTATGCTCCTTGATAAACAAAATGAATTAGTGATGGTCCCAGGGTCAGAACAAGTAAGACTGGTCTGGCCAGGGCCACAGCCTCAGGGACTGCTTATCCCATTGATTGGGTTAATCAGTGGTGAGGCTACAGATGTAGGAGCTTAATTTGAGTGTATACATCAAATACACTTCAAGTGAAAAGTGCCCTGGATTGCAGGAACATTCTCCTGCAACATTGTGATGAAATGAATATCCTACATTTCTAGTACAACTGTGGTACAACTAGAAATAGCGTATGCTGCCCATATTCTCCTAATGTCCCCACTATGACTACAACTCCACCATGAGTTGTGACTACAACTCCACCAACTCCAGTAACTATAACAGTGACTGTGCTGTGAATATCAGACCCATATGGAAAATAATCATGATAGTCAAATAAAAATATTGTATGGCAGAAGAAGATAATTTGTAAAAATAAATCTAATAAGTAATCTAAAGCATTAAACACAACGGAAATCTGGGAGGCCGTTCCTTCTCTTGCTAGAACAAAAGTACCTGCTGAGTGCTGACCCGGTAGCGACAAACTTGCCATTTACAATCGCAATGATCGTCAGTGGCCAATAACTTGACTTTGAGCCAAACAGAGAGCATGAACCCTCAGTTGGGGGAGCCAACAGGAGTGACAACAAAAAGGAAAGAATAGGTAATTTTCTCTGTACAGCCACGGTTAAATGTCATGAGCCAGTCACACTTATGGGCTAAGTGATCTCAGCTAGCTAAGTCCACAGACGCAATGCACACAACACTGAATACTTTATCCAAACTAGCTAACCACTGTAGCTAGTATTTCCATTATAATTAAATCACAATGGATTAGTTTCCATGCAACAGCTGCCTGTTTTAGCTGCCGTGTTAGTTAGGTGTCCTTAGCAAGCTAATGAATATGTTAACGTTAGCTAGCTAGCTAAACAGTTGATTATGGGCTGGCACTGGCAGTATAGGTTGTTTGGTTAGTGAATTAAACTGTTCAGAGCTGCTATTACTCTTGGCTGGCAAACAGTAGGCAGTCCTATGTGTGTGTCCCTGCTCTAATAAGGATCTGGTAAGATTTTGTATGTTTGTTCTTATACACTGCCAGTCAAAAGTTTTAGAACACCTACTCATTCAAGGGTTTTATTTTATTTTTTCACAATCTCTGAAGCATTTAAAAAAAAATGCTTCACAGTGTGAGCAAAGCTGTCATCAAGGCACAGGGTGACTACTTTAAAGAATCTCAAATTTAAAATATATTTAGATTTGTTGAACACTTATTTTTATTTTTTTATTATTTTTTTTTTTTTTTTCAAAACTATAACATAACACATATGGAATCATGTAGTAACCAAAAAATATCAAAACATATTTTATATTTGACATTCTTCAAAGTAGCCACCCTTTGCCTTGATGACAGCTTTGCACACTCCTACTGCACAGTTAGTTGTGTTATCTACAGCTATGCTTTGGTCTCCCATCCAAGGTTTTAACCAAGCCCAGCTTTGATATTTATTTACTGACTACTACCAATGTGCTATTGATTGTTGAGAGATGTCCACTTAATAACTAAATATATTCACTGCTGCTACCGAAGTCACTCGTCCTCCTCCTCACGGCAGACTTTGCTTCATTTTTCAATAAGTATCGCATTGCATGTGTCAATGACGTCAGACAGTGGTATGCAAGTGCTTGGAAATTTGCATGTCCCATGTACATGTATGTGAGACATTAGAAGGCTTAGATTACACATCTCTTCTCTGCTTTTTATGTAATACACGCAACATTTCTGTTATGTCTAAATGTTAACCACCCGTATAAGTCCAATATTAATCTTGTATATGTATTTGCTGCCATATGTATTAGTTACAAGTTCCAGGTAGAACATATACAAATCTGGTTAATTTCTTCAATATCTTTTCCGTATGATGTATATTTCAATGAGTATCTCTGCCCTCTGTTTTGGGACGACTAATGTTGATCATCATCAAATGAACGAAGTGGAGTCAAGAATAGGTTTGTGATGTTTTCACTGTTCCAGAGAATTGTGCTTTCCCCATAAAATACAGTCAAGATGGAAACCCCCACTAACATAAACAACCATTGGCTCTCTGGATTTCCTATTCAGGATATGCTCTCTGCCTAGATAGAGCTAAGCCTACTGAAGCCAACAATAAACCTCTCTGCTCAGTTTTATTTCATAACCATTATTTTCACTCATCGATGCATGAATGTCTTTAGGCATGTAAATTGCTGGTATCTGTTCAGCAGAGTATAACAAGGCATTGACATTTCAACAATGGCATTTCCTCAAAGGTCTTAGTCAGGGGATATTTCCACAGCTCACTGATGTGCACATTCCAGTCCTGATACCGACAACGTATTGTTCATCTGCTGAGTTCTGGAAATCGAGAGCTAATCTATATGATTTGTAGTCACTTTAGTGAAGAGACAATTTTGTCTTATATAATACAACACCCTGAACCACAACTCCAGCGCAATTGTTGTTCATTAACAGTTAAACACAACCTCCAGGGTGTAAATGCTTTCTGTGCCAGATGTGGGTTGTGCCTGCAGAGATGTGACCTGTGTGCCTGCCTGCTTGGACAGATAAATTGCCACTTCCACCCTAACATTCCCCAGGGAGGAGGTATCGAGTCCTCACCTGCTCAACACACTGTCAATCTCTCAGGCAGAAAATAGTCCCCCCCCCCGTTCTAATTATCCAGTTCCGACCATTCTTGGAAGGTAAGCTAACTTGTGCTGTGGAACGGTTGAGGGCTTTTATGAAGGTTGACCATATACCAAGATGTGTCACCTGCTTGTTTGCAAATGAAAAGGAGGCTTTTCCTAACTGGGCAAGTATCCAGGCAGCCCAGTTGAGAGACAAATTGCATGTTTATGTGGCATCATAATTCACTAATTACCTGATAGTGAATTATTATTGAATCACTTACTTTATATGCTTTTGAATGATTCACAATGAGACAAATGTTTTCACAACCCAATATGATGAGTTCAGCGGACCAGATTTCATAATGTTGTTCGTTGTTATAGATTAAAGGTCCAATGCAAACATTTTTATCTCAGTATCAAATAATTTCTGGGTAACAAGTACCTTACTGTGCTTGTTTTCAAACAGAAACAGCTTCTTAGCAATTAGCAAGGAGCAATTTCTCAAGCAAGAATTTAGCTAGGACTGTCTGGGAGTGGTCTAAGAAGGTAGGGGTAAACTCAAAATGTGCTGTGTTTGGCAGAGAGGTTTTAAATTTTCTTTCTTATTTGTCTAATAACAAATGTACTACCTGGTGTTGTCACCAGGCAGGACAAAACTCCATCCCACATAAACAGGCAAATATTTCAGACAGTCTTTTCAAATGCTCTTACACTAAAAAGGCATTATCATCATTTTCACTATGTCAGTATTATTTCAACCTCATAGTGTTGACAGACACTGAGTATACCAAACAGGAACACCTTCCTAATATTGAGTTTGCACCCCCCTTTTGCCCTCAGAACAGGCTCAATTCTTCGGGGCATGGAGTCTACAAGGTGTCGAAAGCATTCCACAAGGATGCTGGCCCATGTTGACTCCAATGCTTCACACAGTTGTGTCAAGTTTTCTGGATGTCCTTTGGGTGGTGGACTATTCTTGATACACACAGGAGTGTGAAAAACACTGTAGCATTGCAGTTCTTGACACACTCAAACCGGTGCGTCTGGCACCTACTACCATACCCCGTTCAAAGGCACTTAAATATATTTTTTTTTGCCCATGATTGACACACATACACAATCCATGTCTCAGTATTCTCAATGCTTAAAAATCATTCTTTAACCCATCTCCCCCACTTAATATACACCGATTTAAGTGATGTAAGGGATCATAGCTTTCACCTCGATTCAGCTGATCAGTCCATGTCATGGAAAGAGCAGGTGATCTTAATGTTTCGTATGCTCAGTGTACATATAAAACACAGGGAAATCACGTTTTTGCTTGTACTAGGCAGTTAATATAACCAGATTGTCTCACTAAAGTATAACACTGTATGATCACACTTGAAAAACCTTTTTGTTTATTTTGGACATTTCTGTAAAGGGCTGCCGTGAGAAGACCAATAGCATAGTTCCAGGCTGTTGACTTACTGCAATAGTTATAAACAGGAACTATAATCAGCACTGAGGAACTAACTTTCTGACAACTGAACTACTGAAAATGGTCCATAGAGCTAAATCCCCTCGCGTTGTTTCCAACTTGCAAGTTGCAACAGTGTACAAGAACTGCCAGAAATGGTAGTGTCTCAAGCCCACCAGTGATACTACAACTCCTTAGATTACAGTATATATGACAGCTGACTGTGTAGATGTATCTTACATGTTCAAGATATACAGTATATGACTGTGTATAACGCTTGCTTTTGTCAGATTGGTGAGAAGTGACATGAAAATGTGGACTGAAAATTAGGATTAATTTATGTGGGAGCATAATTGCACGCTGATGTTATGTTTATGCACCAGATGGCTGTTTTATGAAATAGAGTAAGGTTCTTAGGACTCTCTCTCTCCCTTTCTGAGTTAACTGAGAGGAGTCTTTATGAAGCTTGGGCTGGCAACTGTTAAGGAGATGGTTTCCTCTCCTGTAGATAGCCTGGGCGTATGGTGAAGGAAAATGGGTTTTGCTAGAGATAGCTTGAGCTGACAATGGCTTGGTGATGAAAACCTAAAGTTGGCATTTCATAGACAAGATGTGGTGTGTGTGATAGCCTGGAAGAGTTTAGGACAATGCCTCATTGTCTCATCTTCCTAGCATCTGGGAAACTAAGCCGGGTTGGGGGTAAAACACCATCCTGTGTCGCTAACCAAGGTGGCTTATGGGAGTTGGAACCAGTCTGACTAAGCATTTTTAGGTCCTATATAACATCTGTTTTTTCTTTATCAGTTAAGCACTCGACAACACACTTCAGAGTGTGGGGTCGACGGTTTCATTATTGCAATAATTAATCGATATTAAATAAAGATGATTGTTTGAAGAAATGACCAAGTCTCTCTCAGTACTGAATTTCTACGACACTTATCTATGGGCGAATCAGCAATATTCTACAGCAAAACAATTATTAACTACTTTCCATTTGTTCCTTTTGGAAATGTGGAAATATGAGGAATATTTCATTCTATGTATCCTCAAAACCACATGCATCAACCAAAGCTCATTGATTTTGAATTGTGAACCGTACCGGTCTCAGTAAAAGCCGTAAGCACCTGTCTGCTACCATGGAAACAGAGAGAGAAAGAAGGATCTGGCCATTAAGCTCTGAGACTGAACACAGAAACAGAGATAAACATTGTTTGCCACAACAGAGGCTGCTAGCTGAAGTTATTCTTGCACCGCTTGCAACTTCCTCTTGTATACCCAGTAATACTAACCTGTAGGAACCAGCCCTGTCTCTTTCACCCTGCAGTGTTTCCTGTTCAGAAAATTACTGGCTGGTGCAGTGAAGTATCTGTATGATCTTACGTTAATGAATTTGAGTACAGCTTTTCTCGTTTATTTATGGCTTAGAGAGTTTGTTGTGGATTTGTATCATACTGTACTATTTATTTCCTGAACTTTTTCACAATGAGAATGTTGTCAAGTATTTAAATATATGGCTCTGGTATGAAGCATCACATAATTGTAATTCTGTAGAGATGAGCATTGACAAGATAGTATGTTACTATACTATTACTGGATAGTATAGACAGACCATAGTACCGTAGCCACAGCATCAATGTGGCATGACACTCCAAGCTCTTGATTAGATTGACACTCCGGCCATCATGAGGCTGTGGCAGCCAGGGACTCAAAGACATCTGTGTTTTTCCCAGAGAGAGAGAGACAGCTAAACTGCAGCCCACACCCGGTCCAGTCAGTCAGAGAGGCGAGTGCCGTCCCGTCACAACACTGGCAGATGGCCTCCTGGTCCTCGTTCTGGGCCAAATTCATCACAATGACCTCTGTGTGACTGTGTGTTTGTGTGTGGAGTCACCATTTGCATCCCTTTCTCTGGACAACTGTCTCTCCTTCACTGTGTAGATAATGGAAATTGCATCATGTTGCAGAGAAGCCCATGAAAACATCAGTGGATTGAGGGAGGGAGCCCCAGATTGGGCAGAGGAGGGGTTGAAGTTACCCTGTCAGTTTAAAGCCCGACTAGTCAGACTGCAATGGATTAGCAATACATTCAAACAGTTTATTTACTGTTGGGGTTGGCTGAAGGGGCACTTTGGGGCAGGTTTCACACTCAAAAGCAGCAACTGTTCAATAACACATGCTCATCTATTCCACCAAGATAAAAACCCTTGCTCTTTGGTCCGGAACAGCTTGACATAAATACTACACATTAGTCAGAATCACCGAAATACTACACATTTGTCAGAATCACCAAACAACGGGAAATAATATGAGTAGGATCCCAAGATTGCCAGAGCCAATATTTACATATGGTATTTTGAAATAGCCCGTCTTTGGAAAGTGTTTTGATATAACAAAGAGCTACTCAATTAATTAGGGTCAGTGAGGGCACAGAAGGGTGGCAGCGTCCCTGGCTGGCGTGGCAGCGCCTCACCCCCAGGTTGTGTGACATGGGCTGCTGTGTTCCTCCGGAGTCCGGCCGTTGTGTCTGTCCACATTGTGTTTGGACACTGAAGGCCTGTTGTGATTGGAGCCTCATAGAGAGGGAGGGGGAGGAGAGATTGGCACCGCAGACCTGTAACGGTTCTGCAGCACAGCTAAATAACAGAACCCATAGTATTGTATAGTGTTTTGAGGGTTCACTGGGATCCTAAACGTCTGCTCTGAGTATTCCCCTCTATTATGATTATTATTCTAAAAATAACATATCTTGATCTCGATAACCTCACCCTAATCTTCTATTGCGTTATGTCACATTTTATTCTGTCTGTCTGTGTGGTTTGTTGGATTGCTGATCAGTGTGTCGCCTTATAGGAGGCATTTTCATTGTGACAGCCATTGTTGTTCCCTCAAAATGGCAAATAGAAAATAAACAGCACCATGTTCACTAGAAAATTACTTTGGATTAAATGAGGCCTGGGAATCAAAATGAGCCATGTGAACTTGTGCCCTGCCCTGAGCACAAACCGTTGTTGTCATTTCAGCACAGCTGTTATATTCTGTGCATGCTCGATGCAGGCCTGGAAGTAATTTGCGAGACACAGACACACACAGTGAAAAGAAGCAGCTGTAGCCCCTTCACAGAGGGAGTAGAACACGAAACAGTCCCATCAGACACTCAGGACCTCATTTCTACTGACAGCCACTAAACAAGTCCTCTAATGCTGCTCCACACTCACACCTTCAGCTGGCAGATGGCCAGGGGCAAGCCACTGGCAGAACCCCCCATCTGCAGAGCCGAGGTGTGCCACAGTATATGTGTGACATAGGGGCAATGCCATGGGGGAAATGATCATTTGTCTTGTGTTCACAGAACGAGGGCATATCCACCCACTCCTCCTCAAAAACTACATGGGCACTGAAAATGAGGGCACCAAGACCAACAGTTAAACCCTTAAACCCAGCAAAAACACTGGGTTTTCCATTATGTAATGATCAGTCATAAGCTGATGTCAGACTATAATCTGTTGAAAAAAATACATGAACATAGTGATCTTTCTGTGTATTTGTGTCACAGTTCCCCAAACTATACAAATGAATCCATATCAAATCTTTTTAGTTTCCTGATGGGGAATAGGCTTTGTCATGTCCTCTTCATGACTGTCTGGTGTGTTTGGACCATTCTAGTTTGTTGTTGATGTGAACACCAAGGAATTTGAAGCTCTCAACCTGCTCCACTGCAGCCCCATCGATGAGAATGGGGACATGCTCGGTCCTCCTTTAACTGTAGCATACAATCATCTCCGTAGTCTTGGTTACGTTGAGGGATAGGTTGTTATTCTGGCACCACCTGGCCAGGTCTCTGACTTCCTCCCTATAGGCTGTCTCGTCGTTATTGGTGATCAGGCCTACCACTGTTGTGTCGTCTGCAACTTAATGATGGTGTTGGAGTCGTGCCTGGCCATGCAGTCATGGGTGAACAGGGAGTACAGGAGGGGACTGAGCACGCACCCCTGGGGAGCGCCAGTGTTGAAGATCAGCGTGGCAGATGTGTTGCTACCTACCCTCACCACCTGGGGGCGACCCGTCAGGAAGTCCAGGATCCAATTGCAGAGGGAGGTGTTAAGTCCCAGAATCCTTAGCTTAGTGATGAGCTTTGAGGGCACAATGGTGCTGAACGCTGAGCTGTAGTCAATGAATAGCATTCTCACATCAGTGTTCCTTTTGTCCAGGTGGGAAAGGGCAGTGTGGAGTGCAATAGAGATTGCATCATCTGTGGATCTGTTTGGGTGGTATGCAAATTTGAGTTGGTCTGTGGTTTATGGGAAAATGGTGTTGATGTGAGCCATTACCAACCTTTCAAAGCACTTCATGGCTACGGACATGAGTGCTACGGGTCTGTAGTCATTTAGGCAGGTTGCCTTTGTGTTCTTGGGCACAGGGACTATGGTGGTCTGCTTGAAACATGTTGGTATTACAGACTCAATCAGGGACATGTTGAAAATGTTTGAGTGAAGACACCTGCCAGTTGGTCAGCACATGCCCGGATTACACGTCCTGGTAATCCACCTGGCCCCGCAGCCTTGTGTATGTTGACCTGTTTAAAGGTCCTACTCATGTTGGCTACAGAGAGCGTGATCACACAATCGTCCGGAACAGCTGATGCTCTCATGCATGCCTCAGTGTTGCTTGCCTCGAAGCGAACATAGAAGTGATTTAGCTCGTCTGGTAGGCTCGTTTCACTGGGCAGCTCGGGCCAGTGCTTCCCTTTGTAGTCTGTAATAGTTTGCAAGCCCTGCCACATAAGATGTGCGTCGGAGCCTGTGTAGTATGATTCAATCTTAGCACCTTGAAAGCGGCAGCTCTACCCTTTAGCTCAGTGCGAATGTTGCCTTTAATCCATGGCATCTGGTTGGGGTATGTACGTACAATCACTGTGGGGACAACGTCCTCGATGCACTTATTGATAAAGCTAGTGACTGATGTGGTGTACTCCTCAATGCCATCGGAAGAATCCCGGAACATGTTCCAGTCTGTGATAGCAAAACCGTCCTGTAGTTTAGCATCTGCTTCTTCATCTGACCACTTTTTTTATAGACTGAGTCACTGGTGCTTCCTGCTTTCATTTTAGCTTGTAAGCAGGAATCAGGAAACACATTATCCCTAAATGAGATAAATGCTTAGATTATAGGTCAGATGATGATCCATGGTGGATGACGACAACCCCTAACAACAACAGTATCCCAAGGTGTAGCTACTGTTGACAAAATCAGCAGGCTAGAAGAAGATAATTATTTAGATTCTACAACTGAATTTGACATGACCTGGCAGCATGGCAAGGGCATCTTCCTCTACAGTGTAGCCTGCTATTAAAACCTGAACCAATTCAAACACAAAGTGGAGGGTTCAAACTTGTTTGCCCCTGCTATTTCCCTACAGCGCAGTGGCGGCACCTGTGTTGCCAGTGTCGCTGTCTCTCCTGTACTGTATATTAGAGCACATGACCTAGACGGTGCCTGTCACCTTGGATTAGGTTCAGGCAGAACAACTGTGTACCTGCCACCCCTCATTACTGAGCAGTTCGTCACAAGGCCACAGTAGACACAGGAAACCACACTCTCTGCCGCCTCTGCATTGTGTATATACTACATTTCCATTGAAAAAAGCCTGGTCTCCAGGTCTTAAATAACAAATACAACAGACTGGCAAATTCATCATCGCTACCCAGTGCTGGGGAAACTACTCTGAAAACATAGTTTACCAAGCAACCAGTTACTTCAGACTGGAAGAAGTTAAGTTAAGGTACACCACTACATTACAAAAAAGTAATTAACTACGGAAAACACTGCCTAGATTTGAATTTGATTCAACTACCAACAAGCTACTGAAAAGGGTAGTTAAACTACGTGTAGTTCACTACTACACCAACATTGTCGTTACCATACTGAACAAAAATATAAAAATACAACGTAGCAATCTCAAAGATTTTACTGAGGTACAGTTCATACAAGGAAATCAGTCAACTGAAATTATTCATTAGGCCCTAATCTATGGATTTCACATGACTGGGAATACAGATATGCATCTGTTGGTCACAGATACCTTAAAAAAAGGTAGGGGCTTGTATCAGAAAACCAGTCAATATCTGGTGTGACCACTATTTGCCACATGCCACGCCACAGATCTCCATCGCAGAGTTGATCAGGCTGTTGATTGTGGCCGGTGGAATGTTGTCCCACTCCTCTTTAATGGCTATGCGAAGTTGCTGGATATTGGCAGGAACTGGAACATGCTGTCGTACTCATCAACCCAGAGCATTCCATACATTTTCAATGGGTGACTGGTGAGTATGCACGCCATGGAATAACTCGGACATTTTCAGCTTCCAGGAATTGTGTTCATATCATTGCTACATGAGGCTGTGCATTATCATGCTGAAACATGAGGTGATGGTGGCGGACGAATGGCATGACAATGGGCCTCAGGATCTCATCACTGTGCATTCAAAATGCCATTGATAAAATGTCATTGTGTTCGTTGTCCATAGTTTATGCCTGCCCATACCATAACCCCACTGCCACCATGTGGCACGCTGTTCACAACGTTGACATCAGCAAAGTTCTCGCCCAAACGTCTACTATCTGCCCGATACAGTTGAAACCGGGATTTATCCGTGAAGAGCAGACTTCTCCAGCGTGGCAAAAGACATCGAAGTTGAGCATTTGCCCACTAAAGTCGGTTACGATGTGGACGACGGGCATGCAGATGAGCTTCCCTGAGATTTCTGACAGTTTGTGCTGAAATTTTTCAGTTGTACCCACAGTTTCATCAGCTGTCCGGGTGGCTGATCTCAGATAATTCCGCAGGTGAAGAAGTCGGATGTGGAGGTCCTGGGCTAGCGTGGTTACACATGGTCTGCGGTTGTGAGGCCGGTTGGACGTTCTGCCAAATTCTAGGTAGAGAGATTAACATTCAATACCATGGCAACAGCTGTGGTGGACATTCCTGCAGTCAGCATGCCAATTGCATCAACTTGAGACATCTGTGGTATTGTGTTGTGTGACAAAAGTGTATCTTTTAGAGTGGTGTTTTATTGTCCCCAGCACAAGGTGCACCTGTGTAATAATCAGGCTGTTAAATCAGCTTCTTGATATGCCACACCTGTCAGGTGGATGTATTCTCTTATCTTGCTCGCTAATATGGATGTAAACAAATTTGTGAGAAAAGCTTTTTGTGCGTATGCAACATTTCTGTGATGTTTAGTTTCAGCTCATGCAACACAGAAGCAACACTTTAGGTGCTGCTTTTGTTTTTGTTCAGTAAATTTGACAACACTAAGTCAGCAGTACCCATCTTTCTAGTGCTGTATATTATCAAACTACTCATATCTCTCTTAGCTCACACCAGAATCTCTGTGTGTGGTGGGTGGGTGTGTGAGTATGTGTGTGATAGCTTGCATGGGAAGACTGCACTCCCTCCACCACATTGAGCCAGTAGTATTGCCCAAGGTATTAAACTCAGCAAAAAATAAATGTCCCTTTTTCAGGACCCTGTCTTTCAAAGATAATTTGTAAAAATCGAAATAACTTCAGATCTTCATTGTAAAGGGTTTAAACACGGTTTACCATGCTTGTTCAATGAACCATGAACAATTAATGAACATGCACCTGTGGAATGGTCATCAAAACACTAACAGCTCACAGACAGCAGGCAATTAAAGTCACAGTTCTGAAAACGTAGGACACTAAAGAGGCCTTTCTACTGACTCTGAAAAACACCAAGGGAAAAATGCCCAGGGTCCCTGCTGATCTGCGTGAACGTGCCATAGGCATGCTGCAAGAAGGCAAGAGGACTGCAGATGTGGCCATGGCAATAAATAGCAATGTCCGTACTGTGAGACGCATAAGACAGAGCTGCAGGGAGACGGGATGGACAGCTGATTGTCCTTGCAGTGGTAGACCATGTGTCAACACCTGCACAGAATCGGTACATCTGAACATCACACCTGCGGGACAGGTACAGGATGGCAACCATAACTGCCTGAGTTACACCAGGAATGCACAATCCCTCCATCAGTGCTCAGACTGTCCGCAATAGGCTGAGAGAGGCTGGCTGAGGGCTTGTAGGCCTGTTGTAAGGCAGGTTTTCACCAGACATCACCGGCAACAATGTCGCCTATGGGCATAAATCCACCGTCGCTGGACCAGATAGGACTGGCAAAAAGTGCTCTTCAGTGACGAGTCGCGGTTTTGTCTCACCAAGGGTGATGGCCGGATTTGCGTTTATCCTCGAAGGAATGAGCGCTACACCGAGACCTGTACTCTGGAGCGGGATCAATTTGGAGGTGGAGGGTCCGTCACAGTCTGGGGCGGTGTGTCACAGCATCATTCGGAATGAGCTTGTTGTCATTGCAGGTAATCACAACACTGTGCGTTACAGGGAAGACATCCTCCTCCCTCATGTGGTACCCTTCCTGCAGGCTCATCCTGGCATGACCCTCCAGCATGACACTACCACCAGCCATACTGCTAATTCTGTGTGTGATTTCCTGCAAGACAGGAATGTCAGTGTTCTGCCATGGCCAGCGAAGAGCCCGGATCTCAACCCCATTGAGCATTCCCCACAGAAAAATCCGGGAACTTGCAGGTGCCTTGGTGGAATAGTGGGGTAACATCTCACAGCAAGAACTGTCAAATCTGGTGCTGTTCATGAGGAGATGCAATGCAGTACTTAATGCAGCTGGTGGTCACACCAGATACAGATTATTACTTTTGATTTCGACCCCCCATGTCTGTGGAACTTGTTCAGTTTGTTCAGCTGTTGAATCTTATGGTCATACAAATACTTACACGTTCAGTTTGCTGAAAATAAATGCAGTTGACAGTGAGAAAACATTTTTTTTTTCGTTGGGGAGTAGGAGGAAGCTATGACAGCGGAGGGGGGGAGTCTTTCAGTGTGTCTACGTCAGCTGGCTCTCTGAAGTAGCTGCATCACGGCTGGAGGCAGTGGGGAGAGGGGGTTCCTGCTCCTGTTATTCTGGACTGCGTGAACAATGGCCTGGTGCAGCTGAGAGGAAGACTGGTGCAGCTGAGAGGAAGACGTCCTGTGCAGGTCTGTACCAGGCTGACCTGGGGTGGACTCTACACCAGACTGGGCTGAACTTGACTAAGATGGGCTGGGCTAGATAAATCTGAGGCGGAGGCTATAGCTTCCCTGGGCTGGGCCAATCCGTGTTGGGTTTTACTGTGATGTGTTATGCTGTGCCACAGCGCTGTGTGTGTGGTGATGGTGGGGGGGGGACTCAGGATGCTCCTGACTTATCCAAAGAGGATATGGACTCCACCATATGCCCGGGTCAGAGCAGGACGTGTACGTCTGGCCTGAGTCATGATGGGGGTGGTTTAATGAGATAAGAGCTTGAGGTTAGTGTCTTAAAGGACATTCTAACAGCTTGTAATCTGCCTGAGTTGATAGGTCAGAAGTCCTATAAATGCAGATATGGGTCTACAGTTCACTGTGCATGTTTACACTTTTGTACAGTACATTTAATCTCCCATGGGGAGTAATATCAGAAAGTACCCTATACTAAACATGATTTAACCTTTTTGATCTGGTACAAGGTCATCTTGTCCTGGAGGAATATGGACACCAGGCTGCCACTCAAGACCCGTTCAATGGAATGCATGTCATGGATACTAATCAGTTTGACAGCAATCCACGTAACCCGACCGACCATAAACCTTAAAATAGTTAGGATTGTGGATGATTTAAATAACCCGTATTTTAGGGTCCAAGCAGTTGGTGGCAAAAAAATGTGGAAATCTCAAAATAGCGAGAATGGATTGCCACACTGATGACAGGGACTAGAATTCATACAGGGTTCTGTCCCTCAGACCCAGTACAACAACAAAACAGTTAACAAGTCCAGCCCAACAGTAAAGGATGGAGTACACCAGAAGTCAGAGGCCTTCTCTGCCTCCAGTCTAGACCAATGCCAAAGGGTGCATCATTTTGCTCGGGCAGGCAGACCATTAAGCCAGTTGCAGTAAAGATTGCCACAGGTGTTTTTCTAGGTCAGTTGGCGGGTGCACTGTGACAGCACAGGCAATGTCTGCTCATCCACTTAGTAGTGCTCTAAAGCCCACCCGTCAATCCACAGCAGCTCAGTAAAACATTGATTGGATTCTGGCAGTTGTGATTTCAGGCTTTTGATGCAATGAGATTCCAGGACGCCAAAATATGGCCAATTTATTTGGTATATACACCCTTGCCTAATGTGCAGATGCACAAAATACATTTACAAGAGAGGCAATGTGATGACTGAAACTAGTTTAAGCATATTCAAAATGTATGAAAATAACCTACTGTCACCCAAAGAAAGAGTTACAACTTTATTTGCATATCAAAACAAACTTCTGCATTCCAAGAATTGAATTTATACAAAAGAATTTGAACAAGAAAAACAAAACACTGCTTTATTTGAAAGCATTTCATGTTGCCAGAAGCTGAATTACACGTCAGAAGTGAGTCCCCGGGTTGGGCAGATCCATCACACCCTTGCACTTCCCTTCACAACCACAAGTGGCTGGAAGTAGGGGACACAGCATGGACAGGTGACGGTGCTGGAAGTGATTAGAGACACGCAACACATCCTCCTAGTCAGAGTGCCAGTCAGTAGTTGTTTTCAGACTTGATGTAAAAAAAAATAAAATAACAATACGTTCTAGGGAGGGGCTGTACAGTCATTGCTTTTGTCCAATCACAATGCAACTTAGGTTTTGGGTTACACAGCTACAAGGTGAAAAAGGCAATGCTTGTGGAATGTACAGTGCATATAGCAGAGGCTTGGGCTTCATGCTGTTGCTTGCTTCTCCTGTTCGATAGCTGCAACGAAGGGAAAATATGTTTTAGTGTCCGTGTGTATACTGAAGTGTTTAAATGGTCAATTTGTTAGTACGGTAAACACCAATTTCACAAGTGATGTGTGCTATTAAGTAGAATAAACTTAGCACCAATCTTACTTTCTTTGGTGGGCAATGGGTTTTTCTCTTGTGTCTCGGTCTTCTTCAACTTGGTCTTGTCGAAGTTAGAGACTTCAGCGAGATCTGGCTTGTCAGACATGCTTGCAGAGGATCTGGTAAGAGAGATGAAACTGTTTTCAATGTGAATGAAAAGGCAGCAAGAATTTATTACAGATTAGATACATTTGCAAATGTGACACCAGGCCTTTGAAACATTTTTTTTTTTTTGCATTGCTTCCCTCAGATGCTACTCTTAATTGCCCATATTCTAAACGACCTTCCGAGGCAGAGTTTCGTTCTCATTGATCTACAGCACGTGGGTGATGAAATGTCAGGGCAAGCATCCGACAATTACAACAAATCCATTGCTTTTATATAAAAGCAAGGCAACTCTCATTAGGGCGTTTACTCCACGAGCACGTGTTCTCGTTATCAGCACTATGACTAGAGAAAGTAACTGACATTCCGTGCAAGCCGTCTGCAGGCAGGCGGAAGAACCACCGCCCTGCTTCGCAGAACCTCAAAAAGACCGTATGAAGCAAGTGGAGTCGACCTTTAAGGTTCTGAAACTTTGCTTTTCATATTGACATTGTAGCACACCCCAAAACCCATGATAATGTTTATGCAACATTAACCGAGTCTACAGTCCATCCACGCTACAAAAAGCGACATAAGCCTAAATCCTAACTACATTTAATTTAACTAGGCAAGTCAGTTATGAAGATTTTTTATTTACAATGACGACCTTCGCCGGCCAAACCCGGACGACGCTAGGCAAATTGTGCACCGCCCTATGGGACTCCCAATCACCGCCGGATGTGATACACTCAAGAGTCGGTTCAGCATCTTGCCCGAGACTGGGTTTGCCATTTAAAAATGTATACAAGATACAATTACATGCCATTGAATAGGGCTTTCAACATACACATTTTAAGTGAGTATCCTCTAATGCATGTGGCTTCACACCTTTTTGCTGCGATTCGACAATTTGTAGCCTAGCTTAACCAACATATTGTATTGCTGTAAAGTCATTTAGAAAAACCGGCTATGCAGCGCTTATGACAACAAATAATGTGTTTGTGCACTCACCGGAGTTGTACTGGCTACTGATGTGTCTCAATCCTGATTGCGTAGAGAACGAGTGAAGACGAGTAAATCAAGCAAGGTCTATTATAGTCCGCAATATGCAAATGTGAACATGACGTCACGTTCCTTCACTCTTGAGCTTATCTCGGTTGGAATATATACGTATTGCATCAATATTTACAAGCGAGAGAGCATACACAATAGTTATGGTTTTATTTGTTTAACGTATTGGACCTTGCATTTTATCTGATTTGATATTAGAGCATTGCGCTGCCGACACAAAACAGTCCGCTGTCACCGCATAAGTAACTCTTCCTGATTGTCTCAATGATGACATCCTGTGGATTTACATAGTATTACATCAGGTGGTAACACTGGCGTTTATTGGTTTGCGTTAGAAACATAAGCCTACCTGTCTGGAGGCTATGCAACTGTAATATTTTACAGATCCCTATGTCATTGATTACATTTAGATAATGCATTTTCAATTATCATAAGGGACCTTGATGCTGTGACTTTGTAGTCCAATGTATAGTCCACATTTACAAGAGATTCCCTAAACAATGTTTTGATTAATATAATAAAAGAGTGTGTTGCAACAATACCGGTTCAGTTGAATCACTGTAGCCTATAGTTTTCTAAGTATACAGAAATAAAGAAAGAAGTGCCACTGACAGGCTAGCACCATGGCTTCAGATTCACATCCTCATCTGAGCCTAAAGAAACAGGAACTTAAGACTAGTTCACTTCCTGTTATCATATAAAGACGGATGCCCATAGACAGACTGCACCAAGTCATCCTTTTTAAAATCAGATATCACTTACAAATGGCATGCAGTTTGAATGTATTGACAAAAACAAATAGGAATAGAACTATCTACTACCCATAGACAGCATAAAACTGAAAAACTGAACTACAATTATAATGCACAGTTACTGGTGGCCATAGTGTTAGAACAATGAATAGCACATTGATATACATATTGTTGATTTCAGATGTACAGTATCATCCATATTATTCAGTGCAAGAGATAGAAAAACTGATATAGTCAGAGTCAGAGCTTGTAAAAGGTATCGCAGTTTGTGTGTGTAACTGCTCAGTCTATTTGTGTGAGAAAGATATTTTCCTCTTGAGTCTCTGGTCTGGACTGTGCTCTACTTGCTGGTGAAGTACCTGGAGTAGATCTTGTTGTACATCACCTGGTTGTCTAACCTGACAGCGTTCCTTAGGTGCTGCCAGAACCAGGTCTCAGCGGCTGCAGACTGGGGCCACTCTAGAACACTCCTTCCACACAGACGCCGCCGCAGAAGGAGGAAGTGAGAGTGCTGCAGCACGGGTTCCAGGAGAACCAACACAATCACATCTATGTTCTCATCCAGCAACCTCTGGTGGGCCAGGTACACAGCCATCCTGAAGTTCCCAGTCCTGATGTAAGCCTCAGTCAGCACAAAGACAGTCTTGCGGCTCTTTCGAATGCTCTGGAAGAGGTTGTCTATTAGGGGGACCCCGGGGGCCCAGTCTCGTTCCTCCAGACAGAGAGGCAGGTGTCTCTCCCCCCTCTCTTCCAGCTGCACCCGCAGTTGGTTCAGTACCCAGTCTGACACCAACGGGTCTCTGGTGTCGTAGGTAACAAAGGCATCATAGAGATTGTCTGTTGTTGTTGACTTCAACGAATGGTAGCCCTTCAGCTTTGCCCTCAGATAGTATAGAATATAGGAGGCATCCCAATAAAACGCATGCCCCGCCATAGTGATGACCACAGTGAACATGATCAAGGAAGTGGAGAGGGAGTAAATCAGGAAGGCTATGTTGTCCTCGTTGCAATCATCAATGTTAAACAGTATCATTGGTTGGCCTCTCATTTTGGCTGGCATGTTGCAGGTCACCTCACTGGCCAGTCTGGGGATCTCCACGTTTTTGTTATCTTTTATCCACATGATGAACTCTAGTAAATCACAGGTACACTGGAATGGATTACCTTGCAAGGACAAGGTTTTCATGTAGTTTTCAGGGCCCGATAGGAAGGTGGTCTTGTTGATGATAGTCAGTTGGTTGTAGCTGAGGTCAAGTATCTGAAGGCTTTGAGCACCCCTAAGAAATCCAAGAGAGAGTTGAAAAATCTGATTGTGGCTTAAGTCAAGAATCTGAAGTGTGTCTGTGAAGTTTGAGAGATTTGCTGACACATGAAATAAAGAATTGTAGCTTAGATCCAGGAAATTCAGTTGTTGAAAACCTGCCAGTTTATCCCAATCAAAATGGCAGAGTGAATTATGACTAATACATAGTTTTTGAAGGGTATATGGTATGTTTTCATAGACTTTTGATGGGATCTTCTCAATGCTGTTAAATGAAATATCCAGATAGGTCAAATTCGTCAGCTTTTTAAAAAGGCTGTTGTAGGAGTCATCCCCCTCTTTCCATAATGTAGCCAACAAATTGTGTTGAAATTGAAGCTCTTTTAAAGATGTGCTTGTCATCTGCTTAGTGGTTAATGTAAAAATGTTATTGTGTGACATATTCAATACTTTCAAAGTCGGTAGATTTTTCAAAAAATTTAAATTATGTGTCACACCAGACACTTCAAAATAGTGGCTGTTGTAACTTAAGTCTAATATTTCAAGTTTCTTTAATTCCTTGAAGGCGTTGTCATAGGCCAGGTCAATCTTGTTAAAGGACAGGTCGAGATATTTTAGGTTTGGTAATGAGGTGAACTCTGTCCCGTTCAGTGCTGCTGAAAATCCATTTCTTGATAAGTTTAGACATGCAATGTCACCATAGCCCTCAAATTGCTTTGGAGAAATGAAAAAGAGATTATTTGAACTAAGGACCAGCACTCGACCAGAGATAAAGCATTCTGGCTTCACAAGGTTGTGATTTATTCCATAAGAGAAGTCCCTTGAATTGGAATAATGTCCAGTCAGTGGCGACGTGTACAACACTGACTTTAAGTTGCCGCCTGTGCCACAACCTGGGGACTCATTCACTGAAATTGGATAAAGCCTGTTCTCCGCAAGATATATGACTTTGAGACTTGAGTTTGAGAATTTGTTGAATATGTGGGAATCAGATCGAACAATAAAGTTAGTTCCGATGTTCAACACTGAAAGACGCTTGAGTTCATAAAGCGGTCTGAGTGTTTCTAAATGAATTTCCCTGAAAACAAAACCCATTATATGTAACGTTGTAAGAGACCCCAATTGTGAAAAGTTTGTTGAAAGCTGTAGGGTTTCAGGGTAGGCAAGCAAATCATAATTAAATGACAAATCAATCTTTTCTAGCTTTGGTAGATAGCTAAAAAAGGTTCCACTGGTGATAGTATTTGTTAAGTAATTATAAGACAGGAACAGATGTGTGAGATTGTTCAAGCTCTCAAACCAGGAGTTATTGATGAAACGAAGTGAGTTGCCTGCTAGGTGCAGTGTCTGTAACTGTGTAAGACCATGAAATGCATGAGGATGAATATCCAGAGAATCATTAGGACAGGGAACACAAGGATATGGAGCATTGGAGCATCGTGGACAGTTTCCCTGTAATTCCAGGATTGTTAGATGGGTTAGTCCAAGGAAATCATCCTCAGCAATTTGCTGTATCTTGTTCGAATCGAGGTGTAATTCTTGTATAGAGCTTGGCAGTCCTTTTGGAACACGAGTTAAATTATTATAGGCCAACATCAAAACCTTCAACTTAGTCAATACCGAGAAGGTGCCATATTCAATGGTAAAGTCAGTCTCACAGGGATTCCAGTAATAGCAATTTTTGGATAAGTACAGCTCCTTCACATGTTGTATACCGACAAGGTTGCTCATATTCGAGAAGTTGATCTTGTTATTGTCCAGCATGAGTTTGTCCAGAATGAGTGGGAGAATTTGAGGAATGTTGATGAGGCCATTGCCATTAAGCCTTAGGTCCTGCAGGTTTGTCAGATTTTTGAAGGCACCTTCAGCGATGTGTGTGTCACCATTTTTGTTGACACAGTTGAGATTGAGAAGGGTCAGGTTCTCCAGATTAGAAAATGCATCAAGAGATACATTTCTGATGTTGTTTTCTGATAGGTCCAGCACGGTCACATTCCTGGTGATGCCAACAGGTACATTTTTCAGTCGACGCTCCTCACAATTAAAGATGATGTCATCCGTGGTATTGGTAGTATTGACCGTAACGTCACATGGAAACTGCCGTGGCATCCAATGACATGAGGTAGGTACCAGGAAGTGATATAGGAACAATGGAGCCAACTGTAACCAGCAGGTGGTAGCATCCTGTAAGCAAACAGTAGAAACGTGTGAGTATGGAAATATAATGATTACTTACTTATTGACTTTAGACCTACACTCACACATTTTATGGCCACTCTATTGCAATAGGGTCATTCTATTGTAAGTCCTTTCTATTGCAACAGATATATGTGAATGCATTGTAGAAACTACTGGGGGCTAGCAAATTGGCTTGTCCCACTGGTGACGTGTAGAGGTGCACCCCTGTTTTAGGGATTTAGAGATATCTATCTACGTTTTTTTTAATGCTAGACAGTGAACATAAGTATTTCATATACTTTATAGATCAATAAGACCAAGAAAGTTATTAAAATATTTTTTTTATGATTATGATGCAGAAATGGGTTAAAAAAAAAACAATTTCAGGTATTTCAATAACTTTTCAATACATATCAAAAAAACTTTTTAAAAAAGTACTTGAAATTTAAAATGTATTTGAAAATACAATTTGGAAAGTATTGGTATGTATATATAATATATTAAAATACATATCATTATTCGAACAGTATTTTCCCAAAAATATTAGATTATTTGGATACATTTGAAAATAGTTGTGAATGTATTGTACTTAGTAGTTACATTTGAAATAACAAACAACTTAATATGTATAAGTCATATTTCATTTTTTAATCACAATATGCAGCCCATAAATTACATTGGTGTTTTATGAAAGAGGACAAGATGCCATGTTACATTTTTAAAAACATCGGGAATTCAGAAAGCGAGTTGGACATTGAGCAGTGATCTGGTCTGAAGATATGCCCTTCAATGCTGAAAAGCAACTCCACAGCTGCAGAGGATGCTGGGATATGTAGGTACTCAACAGCAATTCTGCTCAGTGTTGGGTATGTTTGACTTTGTGTATTCCAGAATTTCAGAGGATCAGTAGTTGGCGGAAGATAGGGGGTGATGAGATATGGAGTACATGTTGTCGTGCTTGGTTGTTCCATGAAACCAAACAGCGTGTCCAATCGACTTTTCTTCGCTGGAGGTGGTGGCTCACCGTGTGGGACATCTTGTGTCGTGCTGGTAAACTTTGTGGTATGACAATTGATGTCTGAAGTAAAGGTAGACTTCTCAGTGGCATTGCACAATGCCAGTTAAAGTGTGTATCTAAGACTAAGGCAATCTGGTATGGTTTCTTCAGCTCGTATACAGTCAGGTGCTTGTCCACAAACCTGGTCGTGGGGACCGAAAGGGGTGCACGTTTTTGTTTTCGTCCTAGCATTACACAGCTGATTCAAATCATCAAAGCCTTTTGATGAGTTGATCATTTGAGTCAGCTGTGTAGTGCGAGGGCAAAACAAAAATGTGTCAACCCTTTAGGTCCCCACGACCAGGATTGAGAACCAGCGGATTAGATGTTTAGTCATTCCTCTGATGCATGGAAGGATGTAGCTGATCGTGACACAATCTGTGCCCACCTTTTTATGTAGTGGCACAGTGGTCTAAGGCACTGCATCTCAGTGCTAGAGGCACCACTACAGACCCTGGTTCGATCCCGTCTGTATCACAACTGGCTGTGATCAAGAGTCCCATAGGGCAGCGCACAATTGGTCCAGAGTCATCCAGGTTAAGGGAGGGTTTGGCAGGGGTAGTCTGTCATTGCAAAATACGAATTTGTTCTTAACTGACTTGCCTAGTTAAATAAAGGTAAAAATATCTAACGGGGTTAGAATGTCCACAGCATCAGTGAGGACATACTTCATGTGCATGGAAAGCTTGGTGACGGGCAGTGTGCCAAGCTGTTCTTCATCTGTGTTGAAACATGTGCTAACAATAACAAAATGTGCTAACAATGAACAATTTGGTGCATCTAAATCCAAAGTGTCAATTGGTGTTAGTCAATTTAAATGAAGGGTCATAACATTGTGAGCAAAATCAGATAATCATATCACTTTAATACATTATTTTTAAATATTGATGACCTTAGATTTGAGCATTTGTGGCCTTCATTTCAGAAAATCCTTAATTAGCAAAAAATACTCATTATTGTTTGCATTTGTTTTACTACTCCTACTGGCAGTACAATGTTATCATAATAGTAGAAATGAAAGTCATTGAGCTACCATATTAGTTGAATTAGAATGTGAAG
Source organism: Oncorhynchus masou masou (assembly GCF_036934945.1). NCBI lineage: Eukaryota > Metazoa > Chordata > Actinopteri > Salmoniformes > Salmonidae > Oncorhynchus > Oncorhynchus masou. The sequence continues at coordinate 18,452,545 of NC_088221.1, read as the reverse complement.
ATGTACCCACCCCCAAATGTTTTTCAAAATACCATGCCCAAACTTTCTGCACTAATTTCAGGATAGCAGTTATGCACCATCATTTTGCCTAGAAGAAGCATTTGTGAATGTAACAATTCAGTAAAATAGATGTTAAACTGAATTCTACTTCCCCCTATAAATAATAATATTGTCAAATGATTCATTATACCTTTTGCCACTTGAGAAAAGCACATCCTACATAGTCTTGGTAACCATCTTCAATGCTAAAATTGTAATTAATCTAACTTACCATATTATTTACTGTTGATCCCTTGTGAGCTTTGAAAACCTTATCAAATAAGTAATGCCTGGTCGTTGTCTGTATTTAGCTTCCAGCAAGCAAAAAAAAGGAAGTTTAATGAAACGGCAAATGCCTGTCTATTATTAGGATGTTTTTATGCATCGCTTTGTTTCCGTATGTAATGACTCAACCCTTCTCTACTCAATCACAAGTGAAGAGCAGCTCAAATTCCCCTTGCAGCTACAGTGAGTCAAATGTGTTCTGCAAGCTGATTGGTTCCCTCAACCAGGTTTACTCTGGGTGCCGTGGCACATATTATTGGGGTTATTATAGGTTCTCACCTGATTTGCTTCCCTCTTTCTGAAGGCATTTCTTTTTATACTGTTTTAGAGCGGGGTCGAGCCCCACCTGTTTTGAGCCCCACCTGTTCAGCATGTTATTTTGGCATTAATACGTGTCACATATCTGTTTAAAATCAACATGAAAAAATGTAAATAATCATAATAAAGCTGCATGCAAATATGGTCTCTTTTTTGCTTTCTTGAGTAAGGCAGCTTCAAAATGCATTTGTTTCAGCCTAGCTCAGTGCTTTCTGTGGTGGTGGGGCAGCAAGCGTAAAATTCGGTGTGTAGGGGTTGGTCAGTGTTCAGTCACTCATGGGGACATTATGTAACTGCAAAATCTATCGGGAGAGCGTCAATACAGGACTAAGATTGAATCCTACTACACCGGCTCTGCAAAGGGAAACCCAGCCACGAGCCGCCCAGTGACGCGAGCCAATCCAGAAGGACTAAATGCCATTTATGCTCACTTCTAGGCAAGCAACACTGAACCATACATAAGAGCACCAGCTGTTCCGGACGACTGTGTGATCACGCTCTCCATAGCCAATATAAGCAATATATTTAAACAGGTCAACATTCCCAAGGCCACGGGACCAGAGGGATTACCAGGACATGTACAACTGGCAAGTGTCTTCACTGACATTTTTAACCTCTCCCTGACCGAGTCTGTAATACCGACATGTTTCAAGCAGACCATCATAGTCCCTGTGCCCAAGAAAGCGAAGGTAACCTGCCTAAATGACTACCACCCCATTGCACTCACATCGGTAGCCATGAAGTACTTTCAAAGGCCGGTCATGGCTCACATCAACACCATCATCCTGGAAACCCTAGACCAATTCTAATTTGCATACCGCCCCAACAGATCCACAGATGGCGCAATCTTAATCGCATTCCACACTGCCCTTTCCCACCTGGACAAAAGGAACACCTATGTGACAATGCTGTTCATTGACTACAGCTAAGCATTCAACAACAGTGACCACAAAGCTCATCACTAAGCTAAGGACCCTGGGACTAAACACCTCCCTCTGCAACTGGATCCTGGACTTCCTGACGGGCCACCCCCAGATGGTGAGGGTGGGCAACAACACATCTTCCACACTGATCCTCAACACGGGGCTCCTCAGGCCCCTCAGTCCCCTCCTGTACTCTGTGTGTGGCCAAGCAGGACTCCAACAACATTAAGTTTGCTGACGACACAAACGGTGGCAGGCCTAATCACCGACGAGACAGCCTTTAGGGAGGAGGTCAGGGACCTGGGAGCATGGTGCCCGAACAACAACCTCTCCCTCAACATGAGCAAGACAAAGGAGATCGTGGACTACAGGAAAAGGAAGGCCGAACACGCCCCCATTCACATTGAAGAGGTTGTAGTGGAGCGGTTCGAGAGTTAAGTTCCTTAGTGTCCACATCAACTATCATGGTCCAAACGCCCCAAGACATCACTCATTATATACAATCAGTTAAATTCATGGTTATTGCATCCTTTTCAGATATATTAGGAGAGATTAAGAGACGAAACAATGTAATTTAACCAATTGACTGGCCAGAGATCAGGGCATTCATCAGCAAACACACAGTGCAAGCTCAAATCAAAGTTTATTGGTCACATACACATGGTTAGCAGATGTTAATGCGAGTGTAGCAAAATGCTTGCGCTTCTAGTTCCGACAGCACAGAAATAGCTAACAAGTAAACAATTCTCCAACACTACCTAAGACACACAAATCTAAAGGGGGGACTGAGAAATTGTACATATAAATATATGGATGAGCGATGGCATAAGAAAGGTGTACTAGAGGGTATAAAATACAGTATATACATACAGACAAGTAATGTAAGATATGTAAACATTATGACATGAGAGAAATCTGTCCTCTCATGTCTACAGTAAATTTCCCCCTTGTTTTATGCTATTATAATTAAGATGAACTGTATCCATACTTTCTCAATAAATGTTAAAAGAAAGGATGAGCAAATGAAGAAAAGCTGCATTGACCCACAATTGAATTAGTACTGCTGCAAACTGCATAAATGTATCAGGATAAGGTAAGACTCAGACCGTATCGAAGTAACAATGTTTATTACAGCAACAGGGGAAAAGGACGGCAGGCAGGCAGAGTGGTCAGGCGGGCGGGTTCAGGACAGGCAAGGGTCAAAAACCAGGAGGGCAAGAAAAGCGGCTGGGAACAGATAGGAAAAACGCGGGTAAGCTTGACAAGACTAACTGGCAACAGACAAACAGGTATAAGTACACAGGGAATAATGGGAAAGATGGGCGACACCTGGAGTGGGGTGGGGGGGTGGGGGGGGGGGGGTGGAGACAAGCACAAAGACAGGTGAAACAGATCAGGGCGGGACAAATGTTAAATAATTCAGTGCACTATAAAAATGAAGGTGTACAGTGTTCGATTTGATTTAAGCAAGAAAGCCTACATGCTTAAAACGCTGCTTATGCATGATTTAATTAAACCTGCACCACAATAGATAACATTGATTTAAGGAATATCAATAAAAAAAACATATTTTGGGAACTTGACCTTACGCAACAGCTGTATGCCTATTGACAGGTCTGTCATTTGACAAATGGGAAGTGAAGACACTCGCACATTGTTGTTCTCACGGTCATCATCATATTTCACATTCTTAACTCTCCTTTCATATTATGGTAAGAACAGAAATTAACCGTGAGAATTATTATCTACACAAACATCTGATCAATGTTGTCTCACATGAGTGTAAGAATAACTTTCATCTGATAATACAGTGGCTTGCAAAAGTAGTCACCCGCCTTGGCATTTTTCCCTAATTTGTTGCCTTACAACCTGGAATTAAAATGTATTTTGGGGGTGTTTGTATCATTTGATTTACACAACACTTTGAAGATGCAAAATATTCGTGAAACAAGAAATAAGACAAAAAATAACTTGAGCATGCATAACTACTCACCCATCAAAAGTCAATACTTTGTCAAGCCACCTTTTACAGCAATTACAGCTGCAAGTCTCTTGGGGTATGTCTCTATAAGCCTGGCACATCTAGCCACTGGGATTCTTTCCCATTCTTCAAGGCAAAACTGCTCCAGCTCCTTCAAGTTGGATGGGTTCCGCTGGTGTACAGCAATATTTAAGTCATACCACAAATTCTCAAATTGTATTGAGGTCTGGCCTTTGATGAGGCCATTCCAAGACGTTTAAATGTTTCCTCTTAAACCACTAGTGTTGCTTTTAGCAGTATTCTTAGGGTCATTGGTCTTCATAGTGCCGGTTACTTGGTGGTGCCCCTTGCTTAGTGGTGTTGCATACTCTGGAGCCTTTCAGAACAGGTGTATATATACTGAGATCATGTGACACTTACGTTTCACACAGGTGGACTTTATTTAACTAATATGTGACTTCTGAAGGTAATTGGTTGCACCAGATCATATTTAGGGACTTCAAAGCAAAGGGGGTGAATACATATACACGCATCACTTTTCAGTTATTTATTTTTTGAATTTTTTTGAAACAAGTTATTTTTTCAATTTCACTTCACCAATTTGGACTATTTTGTGTATGTTCATTGCATGGAATCCAAATAAAAATCAACTTAAATTACAGGTTGTAATGCGACAAAATAGGAAAAACGCCAAGGGGTGAATACTTTTGGAAGGCACTGATCATTTCATGAATATAAAGTACTTGAGTACGTACATCTATTGTGTTTCTGGGGAATGGAGAGAAACAAAAGATTGATAAAAAAAATAAGAAACTGGTGATGCTGAAAACATTAATATAAAGATCACAATAAAAGGATATATTTAAGCATAGATCTGTTAGTTTTAAGTCTATGTAGAACAACATAGGAAAGGTCAATAGAATCAGAATATTTTTAGGGGGAAAATGCCCTCATAACCTTTTAATATGTTAACCAACATCTACAATTTCTTTGTTGATCTGTGCCATTGTCATGTACAATTTATTTGAATCCCAGCAAACAGAAGTGATTGGTTTCTATACTTTTATATTTTATTGAGCAGAGAATTTTAATCTGAGACTTGTTGTGTCCTGTGGTTTAAGAGGCAATAAAACTCATTATCAATACCCCTCTAGTAATGACACTGTCCTTATTCCCCCTGTCAGATAACAGAGTGCCTATCCCTCCAGGTGTGTGGGGTGATGCTGCTGGGCCTGTGGTGCTTCTTCATGCTGGCAGCTGGAGGCTGGTACCCAAAAACTCTGCCATGTGACGTCAACCTGGCCAGCAACGGGAGCGGGGTCAATGTGGACTGCACTGAGAGAGGACTCCTGGAGGTCCAAAATTACATTTCCAAAAACATCACCAATATAACTGTCACGAATCCCGCCGAAGATGATGCCTCTTCCTGTTCGGGTGGCGCTCGGCGGTCGTCGGCCTATTAGCTGCCATCGATTCCCTTTCCTTTTGTTTCTGTTAATTTTGGTCTAATTGGGTACACCTGTTTTGAGTTAGTTTTGTTTATAGGCTATTTAAGGACACTAGGCCCGCTGGGTATTGTGCGGGCTTGTTCTCTGTTTATTTGGTGTTGGAGTATTAGTATGATCACTATTTTTCCGGACAGTTTTAGTCCTGTGTATTTTGGGACGGGTTGTTTCATGCGCCCTGGTGTTGGCATGTCCATGTCTCCGCTGTCGTTGGAATAAAGATCAACGGACGGAATTACCTGCTCTCTGCGCTTGACTCCTCCACTCACCATTCATAGAAGTCGTAACAATAACCCTCACCATCGACCACATCCCTTACATCAACTCCACTTCCTTACAGGGCCTGGAGAACATCATGGAGATTGACATGCGCTGCAAGATCGGCCACAAGAACCACATGTGCACGGAGAATGTGACCATCGAAACAACACCTTCAAAAGACCTGAGGAATCTGAAGGTTCTTTATCTCCCTCGGAACCTCATTTTGTCTAGAGGTGAATCCAATATATACCATTCTGAAAAATAACCTCTCTGACATCACTAATGTACAGATTCTTTATTTGGGTCCAAAATGTTACTGTCAGAAACCCATGTAATGTTTCCTATCAAATTAAGTTTTTTTTTTATTATTTTTTATTTCACCTTTATTTAACCAGGTAGGCTAGTTGAGAACAAGTTCTCATTTGCAACTGCGACCTGGCCAAGATAAAGCATAGCAGTGTGAACAGACAACACAGAGTTACACATGGAGTAAACAATTAACAAGTCAATAACACAGTACAAAAAAGGCGAGTCTATATACATTGTGTGCAAAAGGCATGAGGAGGTAGGCGAATAATTACAATTTTGCAGATTAGCACTGGAGTGATAAATGATCAGATGGTCATGTACAGGTAGAGATACTGGTGTGCAAAAGAGCAGAAAAGTAAATAAATAAAAACAGTGTGGGGATGAGGTAGGTGAAAATGGGTGGGTTATTTACCAATAGACTATGTACAGCTGCAGCGATCGGTTAGCTGCTCAGATAGCACATGTTTGAAGTTGGTGAGGGAGATAAAAGTCTCCAACTTCAGGGATTTTTGTAATTCGTTCCAGTAACAGGCAGCAGAGTACTGGAACGAAAGGCGGCCAAATGAGGTGTTGGCTTTAGGGATGATCAGTGAGATACACCTGTTGGAGCGCGTGCTACGGATGGGTGTTGCCATCGTGACCAGTGAACTGAGATAAGGCGGAGCTTTACCTAGCATGGATTTGTAGATGACCTGGAGCCAGTGGGTCTGGCGACGAATATGTAGCGAGGGCTAGCCGACTAGAGCATACAAGTCGCAGTGGTGGGTGGTATAAGATGCTTTAGTGACAAAACGGATGGCACTGTGATAAACTGCATCCAGTTTGCTGAGTAGAGAGTTGGAGGCAATTTTGTAGATGACGTCGCCGAAGTCGAGGATCGGTAGGATAGTCAGTTTTACTAGGGTAAGTTTGGCGGCGTGAGTGAAGGAGGCTTTGTTGCGGAATAGAATGCCGACTCTTGATTTGATTTTCGATTGGAGATGTTTGATATGAGTCTGGAAGGAGAGTTTACAGTCTAGCCAGACACCTAGGTACTTAAGGTCGGAACCATCCAGGGTGGTGATGCTCGTCGGGCATGCGGGTGCAGGCAACGATCGGTTGAAAAGCATGCATTTGGTTTTACTAACGTTTAAGAGCAGTTGGAGGCCACGGAAGGAGTGTTGTATGGCATTGAAGCTGCATTTCTACAGCTTGTTAACATTACTTTGCTATCCCTCAAGTCAAATAACCTATCCCACATTCCCCCCAAAATTACCATCAAGTCTCAGAGAGTTGTATCTCTATAATAACAAGAGTTTTATAATTTTACCCAATTTGAGATTCTTGACGTAAGTGGAAACTGCCCACGCTGTCACAATGCACCATTTCCTTGTGTTCCATGCCCTCACGATTCACAACTTCAGATAAATTGAAATGCTTTTAAAATGTTAACCAAACTAAGGATACCACGTTTGCAGTAGTAACTCCCTCACATTTGTACAGTCGTGGCCAAAGGTTTTGAGAATGACACAAATCTTAATTTTCACAAAGTCTGCTGTCTCAGTTTGTATGATGGCAATTTGCATATACTCCAGAATGTTATGAAGATTGATCAGATGAACTGCATTTAATAGCAAAGTCCCTTTTTGCCATGCAAATGAACTGAATCCCCCCAAAACATTTCTACTGCATTTCAGCCCTGCCACAAAAGGACCAGCTGACATCACGTCAGTGATTCTCTCGTTAACACAAGTGTGACGGCTAGAGATCACTCTGTCATGCTGATTGAGTTCAAATAACAAACTAGAAGCTTCAAAAGGAGGGTGGTGCTTGGAATCATTGTTCTTCCTCTGTCAGCCATGGTTAGCTGCAAGGAAACACGTGCCGGCATCATTGCTTTGCACAAAAAGGGCTTCACAGGCAAGGATATTGCTGCTAGTAAGATTCCACCTAAATCAACCATTTATTGAATCCTCAAGAACTTCAAGGAGAGCCGTTCAATTGTTGTGAAGAAGGCTTCAGGGCGCCCAAGAAAGTCCAGCAAGCGTCAGGACCGTCTCCTAAAGTTGATTCAACTGCGGGATCGGTGCACCACCAGTACAGAGCTTGCTCAGGAATGGCAGCAGGCAGGTGTGAGTGCATCTGCAAGCACAGTGAGGCAAAGACTTTTGGAGGATGGCCTGGTGTCAAGAAGGGCAACAAAGAAGCCACTTCTCTCCAGGAAAACCTTCAGGGACAGAGTCATATTCTGCAAAAGGTACAGGGATTGGACTGCTGAGGACTGGGGTAAAGTCATTTTCTCTGATGAATCCCCTTTCCGATTGTTTGGGGCATCCGGAAAGAAGCTTGTCTGGAGAAGACAAGGTGAGCGCTACCATCGCTTCCGTGTCATGCCAACAGTAAAGCATCCTGAGACCATTCGTGTGTGGGGTTGCTTCCCAGCCAAGGGAGCTCACTCACTCACAATTTTGCCTTAGAACACAGCCATGAATAAAGAATGGCACCAACACATCCTCCGAGAGCAACTTCTCCCAACCATCCAGGAACAGTTTGGTGACGAACAATGCATTTTCCAGCATGATGGAGCACCTTGCCATGCAGCAAAAGTGATAACTAAGTGGCTCTGGGAACAAAACATCAATATTTTGGGTCCATAGCCAGGAAACTCCCCAGACCTTAATCCCATTGAGAACTTCAATCCTCAAGAGGCGGGTGGACAAACAAAAACCCACACATTTGGACAAACTCCAAGCATTGATAATGCAGGAATGGGTTGCCATCAGTCAAGATGTGGCCCAGAAGTTAATTGACAGCATGCCAGGGAGGATTGCAGAGGTCTTGAAAAAGAAGGTGTCAAAACTTCATGCAATTGTCAATAGAAGCCTTCGACACTTATGAAATGCTTGCAATTATACTTCAGTATCCATAGTAACATCTGACAAAAATATCTAAAGACACTGACGCAGCAAACTTTGTGGAAATTAATATTTGTGTCATTCTCAAAACCTTTGGCCACGACTGTACTTAGTGCGTGGTTTCAGAACTGTACAGAGCTGCGAGTACTTTATATCTTAACCAACGTTTTAGCTAGATAGATAGCAAATGCTTCCCACGAGCTCTAACCAACCTCAAATAATTGGACCTGTCTTTTAACTACGAGTTGCAGAAGTACCCAGCTACTCTGAACCCGAATCACTCATTCTCCTTCCTGAAATCCCTGAAAGTATTCACCCCCATGCAGACATCAGGCCACTGATTCCTCTAAAGAACCTCAGGGTATTGACCTGGGCACCAACTTCATCAAAATGACCAACCTCAGCACTCTAATGGAGCTCAAAAGCTTCCAAATAATCAATTAATTAGACAATAACATATCGTCCCCTTCTCAAAGTGGTAATTCTGTTGATTTTTCTGGAGGAGAAGCCTTAAATGGCTCCCCAATGTCAGATGCTGAGCCACAAAGGAGAAGTGAGAGAGATTCATTGGTTTAGATATGATGAGTATGCATGCAGCTGCAAATGGTAGGACAAGGAGGCTGGGACACTGAATTCATTTGTTAATAACTGCAGCCAGTTTGGAAAAAACTGGATATCAGCAGGAATAACATATTCTTCCTTCACTCCAGATTCTTGAACCTTGCTAACATTAGATACCTAAATCTCTATGGAAATTCGATGAGCCGAAGTCTAAATGGTTCCAAGTTCACTTATCTCACTAACTTAAAGTATCTTGACTTCTCATCTAACTGTCCCGACCTTTTCTATTCCTCAGCATTTCAGGAACTGAGAAGTTTAGTTATGTGAGACATAAGCCACAACAACCATTACTTTGAGTCTGAGGGTTTAACTCATATGCTGAATTTCACCAACAATTTGATCAATCTGAAGATATTACTCATGAACTACAATAACATTTCCACCTCCACCAACACAGAGCTGGAAAACACTTCTCTGAAGAAGTTAGAATTCAAAGGTAACCAATTAGATATACTGTGGAGGGATAAGATACTATATACAGTACATCAACTACTTTTGGAAACTGGTTAATCTGAGGGTCCTAGACATCTCTCACAACAACCTCAACTCCCTTCCTGACTCTGTACCGGTACCCCCCTGTAAATAGTCTCCACATTGACTCTGTACCGGTACCCCCCTGTATAGAGTTTCGCTATTGTTTTTTACTGCTGTCTTTAGTTACTTGTTACTTTTATTTCTTATTCTTATCCATATTTTTTTAAACTGCATTGTTGGTTAGGGGCTCGTAAGGAAGCATTTCACTGTATTCGGCGCATGTGACTAATACAATTTGATTTGATTTAAATGGTCTATGACTCTGTCGTACAGTACACACTTTTAGGCTACCTGGCTAACAGTAAAATGTGTGCTTGCTCGCCTAATTTCCTTTCATGGGCAACGAAAGCCAGACCAGTTAATTAGCATTAGCCTACTACATCTAGCTATATGATGAACTTCCATCCTCTCAGGCCAGGAGCACTATGTATGTATTTATGGTTGGTATAGAATCGCTGTTATAATCATTGACCAGTATGGAGAATTATGTAAAATTCCAAATCCCTATTTCTATCCATGGTTAATTTAGGAAATTGCTAGCTAACCACCGGAGGACGAGATGCAACGATTTTTCTGTCAATGGCATTTGGCATCTGATGTGATGTGATAGGTGTGTAGCCATATCCAATCTGGCTTCCTTTGACACTTTTTTTGTGCGCGCCAGGACCCTTCACTTTTGAGCTCACTCAGTTTGGCTATTCTTTTTTATTATTATTATCAAGGGATGCCAAATGCTCACTGGCTTCCCTTGCATTCAATGCTATGGGCTGCAACAAGATCACGCTCTTTTTTATCAGACAGCATCAGATACATGGGCAACACATATACTGAGATAGAGGGGCGCTGTTTCCTTCGCTCGGGTGCTTTCTCTGTTGAGATACATTCAGCCTCTTGTGAATTGAAGGACATTTAAGAAAACACAGAGACATGAAAGAACAATTGTTTAGTATATTTTTTTGTTGCAATTTTTTTTTGGGGGGAGAGGCCTGGCTTTCCTTGGCATACATAAATACATGCCACTTCTTTTCTGTAAATAAAAGTGCAACCTCAGTTCAGAGAAACACAGGACAGCTGGGACGTTAGCTAGTAGCTGTGGCGATAAACTGTACAGCCTGTGCCTTCAAGCAACGTTACTCTGCAGATTATACATTATGCAGACACACTCTCCGGCCTTCAAACTTAGACAGTCCATCATCATTAATGCAAAATGCATGATCATCACCCTGGACTTAGTAAATGGTAAAACAGTAAATAATCAAACATGATTTAATACAACCAAACATTGTCCAGGAGAGTTTTTGGTATAAATTATGCAATTTTTGTGACAAATAGGTTTTCGAGAAAGCTGGAGAAAGCCCCACTCACTGTAAGCAGAACATGACTTGGCTTTAGAGAACAATGATGTTTTTTAATTGATAACTGAAATGGACCTTTACTTTGTATAACAATCGTTATGAGAATAATAAAGGAGACAATAATCAACTTCAGGTTGCAACATTTTTAATTTTTAATATGTTATGGTAGTGCTGACAAAAATAAGAGGAAAGTACTCAGTGAACATGTGCAAAGATTCATAAACTATGTCGGTTTCAGCAAATGAAAAATATCGACGTCATAATGGACTGTATCATATCATTTAATTTCTTGTCTTGCGCAGTGATTTGTCTAGAGCTCTTTGTCACATAATATGTATCATGTGTAACACAAGTAATTCATACAAATAAATACAGAATTAATAGTTGTTCATCTACACATTACACCCCAAAAGGTGATTATCAATTTGTAAAAGTATACTTATCAAGTAATATCAGTTTATATACCCTTAGGAACATGTTCTTCTTCTCAGAGGCCTGAATATAACCACCTTTAAAAGTGTCATCATGATTAATAGAGTTTATTTGACTTTACATATCAAACAAAATATACACAAGGCAAGGTTTTGTCACAGCAGTTCACATTGGTTTGGGTCGAATAAACCCGCGTCTCTTATGTATGGCTTTGAAATCGCTAATCATAACCGTGTTATGTTTACTTGTAGAGTGTTGTCAGTGAGTGACTCAGTCTGTTGACGATAGCACACATGGTGGTGGAGTGACGTGTCAATGCATTCACACTTTGGTCATTGGGGGAACTATCCAAAGCCGTTTCAGCAGCCTGGAGCAGACACACATAGTTCATGACGACCTCGTCCACCTTTGCTACCACCTCGCGCTGCCGGCTCTCAGGGCTCAAGCCCTCCACCAGTGACATGCAGGCCTGTGTTAAGCAACAGACCGTGTGGAAACTGTGAGTCAGGGAGAGCAGGGTGTCCTGGGGGCTGCCTTGCACCAGGGCCATGTGATTGCAGGCGCTGCCCAGTTCTAGGGCCTCCATGGAGAGCAGCTGACTGAACCTCCACAGGTCGGACTCACTGACCTCTGACCTCTGGCCACCTCCTTGGCATACACCGGAGCGCACCAGACACATCATATCCAGGGCATCTCTCTGTGCATCTGAGAACCCCTGGGGGAGGGTGTAGGTCTTTCCCTTCAGTAAGTTGACACGGCTCAGCTTCGCTCCCAGGCTCATGCCGCTCACAGTCACACCACTGGCCATGTTGAGCTGTTCAGCCACAGCGGAGGGTTCAGATCCAGAGGCGTACAAAGAGACTGTGTTCTCTACGTCAACTCTGGGGCTGGTAGGGAGTGACTGTGCCTTCTGACCCCCAGAGAATGGCTGGGAGGTGGGGCTTTCTCCGGCTCCACCTCCGACTTCATCGTCATCGTCATCATCAGTGCTGGTCTTCCTCTTGGGGAAGCAGTGTGTGAAGGGCCCATGGCACCTCATCCAGGTGCTGCTGTCCAGTCTGGGTAGTGGCACAGCTTGGAGCTGCTTGGCATCCAATGACGCTGGCAGCATGATAGAGGCGCCTCTGAAGAGCCTTCTGCCAGAGGACTGAGAGCTAACTGATCTAACAGACCATACTGATCCCTGGGACAAGGACAAGCTCTTGGAAAGTGTCTTGGAAAAAGCAAATCTCCTCTGTGGCTTGGAGGGGTCGTCGGGTGACTGGACTCTCTGGGCACTCCTCCCACTCAGCGTGGCTTTGGTTTTCTCCAACAGTTCTTCGAGGCTCCTGGAGCCCGGCGTGATGCTGCTCCAGCTCCTTCTCAGCATCCGACCCCTTTGCTGCGGTGGCTTCCTGAGGCTGCCTGTGATAGGGTCACATGGGTGTAAGCTTGAAGGGAAAGCCTGGGCGCGGCATGGGATGGGCTCAGTGCAGGGGCACCCCTGCTGCTTTGTGGCACTGGGCACACTGGACTCTGTGCTGCTGCTACTGGTTAATGATGGTGGTGAGGTGGTGGTGGCGGCGGCGTTGACCTCGTTGGAGAGAGCAGAGGAGGAGTCTTCCCCTGCAGCCATCTCGAGCTGGGTGCAAACTACACTAGGGGGAGCAGAAAATCAAATAGAATCATTAAGCATCTCCCTGACAACATGGTGCATTGCTTTGATCTCTAACCTTTTCCTGTTTTCATTAGAGGACTTTTTAGTAAAATGTTGCTCTAATTGTCCTTTCATAACAGAGAGTGGGGTAAAATAGAATTAAGGTGCATTTCAGCACTTTTATCAGATCTCTGTGCAGCAAGTGTTACATAATGAACCAGTACACAGCAGTATTTCTTCTACCAATCACATCCTCTACACATGAATGCACTGTTGCATGTCCTTAGCTAGTGACATGCTTGTTATTGTCTTCTGTCTGAATGGATAATGCTACTCTGACACCATGATGCATATCCTAATCCCCAGCTAGTGAATAATTTATCAACAGCCTCAATGTGCTCCTGGAATTGTGTTTACCATTTAAGCGCACAGACGTCAAAGGAAAAGACCGCTCTATTTAGTTTTACCTGTGGTTTCTTTTATCTTAGGCACCCGGTGGCAGCCATCTCCTCGTTTGGTACCGAATCCAGGCTCGGCACTGGTGGCTGCGTGGATCTTCCTCAGCAGGGTGGGATCTATGGTCTGATGTCTCGCCTTGCCCTGCTGTGTCCCCTGGCCTTGGGTGCCATAGGCCTTCTCCTCCCCACTAATATAGCCCAGCCCCTTGAGGGAAGACTCTGAGAGTAGATGCATGTTTTCCCCAGTGCAGAGGGGAGAGTCCATGGGAGTGACACAGCTACTGCTTCCTGAACTGCAGCCAGCATCAATGGAGGAGCACTGGGAGCTCTGGAGGGAGTGGACGCCCTCGCTGCCCTGTAACAATGACATGCGCTTACTCAGGTGATACTCGTGTAACCGTGTGACATCCTGCTCGGCCGAGGGAACCCTCGTCTGCTGCTGCTGTGGGTCGCTGCTGGGTAAATTGGCTTCCTCGGTACTGTGGGGGACTTTGGCGGGGGAGCGCGAATGAGAGTCTAATTGCAGGCTTCTCTCATTTGAATCCTGCTTGTCTCCCTTAATTGTTCCCCTATCAGAGTGCGAGGCTTGTGAATTACTCACACAGTCTGGGGAAATATTGTCCGCCATTTTGTTTTCAGGAGGCCGGTGATATCTTGGGGGCTTCTCTCTATACGGATAGGGTGTTCGCCCCAATTCGAATTGGTTCATGTATGGAGGTTCCCTTAGAATAGCATTATATTTGGGTGGGTCTGAATTATATTTGGGTGGATCCCCTCTATTTGAATTCTGGATGTTGCTGTGTCGTTTTTCTGTTAAGTCATCGTTATCTCCCTGAATCCTGCTTTCCGTGTCACCCAGCTTCCCTGGCTGCTTTCTCATCACAGAGCCCCTGTGCAGTTTGTTGAAATAGTCGGTGAGGGACTTGGTCTCCATGGTCTCTGGCTCCATCTCTCCCCCATCTGAGTGGAGGATCTGGGTGGAGGACACAGCTGAGGACTTGGCCCCCTCCTCCTCCTTCCCCCCTTCCCAGGTCTCCTGAGGGTTCTGCTGTATGGCCAGGGCTACCTTTCCTTCACAAGGTGTTATGGGAAACTTTGTTTTCTCCTCAGTCAGAGTGTGGTAGCCCTCCGCAGTGGCCACATACAGTCTCAAATGCGTTTCAGAGAGTTTCTGGGCAGCGACCAGCTCTGAACTCTCCGTCATCTCTGAGGAGTTAGTCTCGTTGCCAGAGTCCGATGAGGACTCGGGGCTAAAGGCCCTTGATATTTCTACACCTGTGTGCCACAGAGAGACAGACATTTTATTGACACATTTTACCTGAGGCATCTTAGAAATATTATAAAAAAGCACACAATTCATTGGTACAAATAGTATGAAAGCTGTGAGTTGAAACGCATTTGTGCGACTGATCATAAATGATACAAAATAAATAAATGATCCACAAAACAGAAAAACAACAAAAAAAGGAACCAAAAATGAGTGAAATACAGGACATGTTTTATGTTGAAAACGAATGAAACAATGCGCACACTAAATGGAAACATAGAACAAAAATGTTTTTTTTATTGAAAAATCAACAACAACAAATTTAAAAGTTAATGGCTGGAACATCCGCATGGTGTTAATGAATAAACGTTACAATAGTGTAAGAAGAAGAACCTGTGCTATTTTCTGACTGTGGGTGTGGGCTCTGCTCCTCAGAAGCCGCAAGGGCCTCCAGTGCCTGTAAGGTGGACACCACAGCATCGTCCAGGGCCCCCTCCACCTCTGGGCCCTCCTCCCCCTGTGTGGGGACTGAGTCTATGAGGGATACAGGGATATCGTCACGAGTCCCCTGGCCCTTTCTGACATGCCCCTGGGCCCCACCGTGCTGCTCATCCTCATCAGAGCTGTCCCTAAAGCCTGGGGGTGGGGCTGCGATGGCCAGGTTGAGGGAGTGAAGCAATACATCCTCGTTATCCTCCTCATCTTTACCCTCTGGCGGCGGGGGCAGGGAGGTCAGGTCGATGATGTCATCGCTGGACCCCGAGAGCGAGAGGAACGTGGCCTTGTCCAGATCCCCCATCAGCCCCATGTCCTCCTCGCAGCTGATGTCATCTTCGTCCTCGTCGGCGTCCGTGGTGTCGGCGTAGCAGATGTCGTGCAACAGCGGCTCCTCAATGCACTCGGTGTTGCCGAAGATTTTGGCGCTGTACGGATAGCCCTCCCCGTCCATGGGATCCTTGCTCTTGTAGTCTTCCTCTAGTCGCGTATACATGGGGCTGTGGTCGTGTAGTACCTCTGGGACGTCGTCCATCAGCCTTTGGTAGCCAAGGTTCTGGGGGTTCACACTGTCTAACGGTGGATCCCCGAAGATGAAAGAGACCTTGGCACTGCGGGGGGAGTCCTGGGCTTTGGGTCTGGAGGCACAGAGGTAGGGCTGGGGGTGTGTTGGGCCCCTGGTCCCTCCTCTGGTATCCACCCTCTCTGCCATGTGCATGTTGTTCTGGGGCGGCTGCTGGATCTCAGTGATATAGACGGGGGACATGTCACTCTCGGTCCTCCCGTGGTCCACGCAGTCTGAGTCTCTGTTAGAGGAGGGCTCCCTGGACGTACAGCGCTGGTTGTTGTGTTGCTGGTGCTCCTCACACCCTCTAAAGGAGGTGCTGTATGCCCACTCTATAGCCTGATAGTTCTGCTTTACTCTGCAGTCATGGCCTGAGAAGGAACCAAAGAGCGGTTGATAATCCCGTTTCTGTGATATCAGTGATGCTAATGTATCAACTTACAGTATTGTTGGCTTTTGAAAACAACGGAACTGTGTAGTCTAGACTCACCGGTGTCTGCATTCCCTGTTTTTGCCATGTTGAAGATGGAACGGCGAGAGTCCACTAGTAGTCTGTAGTATCCAGCAGTCAAACAGGCCAGATTCATCGCGTCAGTGGACTCCATTAGCAGAGTGATGGGCTGGAGAATAGGGAGACAAGAGGACGACAACGGACACATTAACACATTGACACAATGTCCTCATCGATCATTCATTTCCTTGTATAATGTTATTGCTGAAAATTCTATTATATAGCTCATTAAATCAGGCTAGATGTCAACTCATTGCATTGATCGTCATGATCATATCACATTAAGTCCCTCTTGAAGATTTGTTTGATTTCACCTTCACATCCAGAACATGTAGCTCGACCCTGACGTTTTTCTCGTCCTCTGTGTACATCTCGATGCGGTTGACGTGGCTGAAGTCGGCCAGCAGCGCCACCAGGTTAGTCTTGGTGTTGATCACATGACTGATGCCATACCTGGGACCCACTAGTAGGGTTACCTCTGTGTGCTTCTCTCCTTGCTGTGGGCATTGAGCAGAGTGGAAACAATTGAAACACAGTACATATGAACTCGTTAAATGAGATATGATATTCTGATGTTTTGTGTCTTGTTATTCAAATAGTTTGAGCTCAGAAAAAGAGAGGTAGCTATTTACCAGCAGTATAGATTTAAAAACCCGTCCTCCGTACAGTCGCAGGTCACTGAGATACTTCAGATAGTGGACCTTGGCCTGTAATGCTGACAGCTGAAAGAGAACATGAGCAATTTAGGCTATTGACAATACGAATGTGCACATGGGATTTCTTTTACAATGAAACTGGCGCTGTGATTAGTCACATTGACGCATTACATTATCTAACAGTGGGGAAATTTACGAGAGCATGACAATTCATGATTACAGGAGATAGCGGGAGGGAGAATAAAGATACCTTTTTTCCAGGAGGTACCAGATTCTGGTTGGTTTTGAGAATGTGTGTTAGAGCTTTCTTGATGTTCTTCTCTTTCATGCTGGACAGTACTGCAGGAGGGAGAAACAGTGCCAAACCCCACTCCTTCCTGTAGAGCAAGAAACACTGGTGACATACGTTTTATGTACAACATGATAGAACAGCAGAATACGTTCCGTCAGGCGAACATCAATCACTTTATAGAGAGAGGATCCATTGAGTAACCAACAGGTAATCGATTATAATCAACATCCACATGAATTACCTGTGGTACGTAACAACATAACAATCAGGGGGGGGGGGGGGGTGGAATCGTTACTGTATCTGACGTGGATGTCGTTAGTTAATCGGACGTGGATGCGACTTGTTCTCTTCAGATTATTGTGTCGAGAGTTATTAGTGTTGAGAGTGATGGTGTGAGGGCGTGAAAAGCCCTCATGACAATGTGCTGCCAGATTGAACATGTGAGAAGATGCAGGGCCATGTGTGAACTTTAGGGGCCCAGACGAGACATTGGACCTGGTCCATACTGACTTGGTGGTGGTGCAGCAGTGTTATATTATACGGCATTTAGCAGACGCTTTTATACAAAACTTGCACGCATACATGTCATGTAGCCTATTGGTGGTCCCGGGAATCGATCCTACTATTCTAGCATTGCAAGCGCCATTCTCCACTTACTGAGCTACAGAGAAAACACAAGAGCCACTCACTCGATGTATTTGAGCGAGACTTTCTGTGACTGCTTGGTGTTGATGGTGAGGATGTACATCTGCAGGGCAGCCAGACGCAGGGCCGTGTCGTATTTCAGCTCTGACCCAAATCGCTCCAGCACCACGTCATTGCAGCTCTGAACGAAGAGAGGAGGAAAGGAGAGGAAAGGAGGAAAGGAGAGGAGAGGAGAGGAAGAGAGGAGGAGAAAAGGTGAGAAGTTTCAACTGGTTGGACTATTGTTACTGACCATAATGCAGTTAGTGTGTTGGGCTCCAAGTCAACACTAGGTTATTTACATTTTTCTGAGCTAATGTTTCTATATGAAATCTTACCAAATGCTTATCAATGAATATCATACAAAAATGTTGATTACACAATCAACATAATAATTTGTTAATCAGGCAGTGTTGTCTTCCATGTGCTGTGAATCACCTGAACGTAGAGGTATTCAAACGCGACTGCATCTCTCCTGAGCAGGTCAACGGGGTCCTTTGGGACAAAGCTGATGCGGAAGAAGCATTTCATCTTGTGTGCCCCTGGTCTCTGTGTCACCTAGGACAACAGGCGAGGACACGGAATTAACATTTAATGATGAGATGTCATGAATAATGAATAATGGATTAAAAAGCACAGCAAAAAAAAAAAGAATCACAAATGTACAAAACTGTGGTAAAATATATATCCTCATTTTTATGCATACAGAAACAACGTCAATGTTACAAAAATGTATAAACCATAATGATAATGATCAAATACATAAAACAACAATGGACAAAAGGTGTAAAACAATATTCCAGACCCATTAGGATCATTTCTATCTACAGTCTGTCTTATGGAGGGTCTGTATTGTGCTCTACGTTACCCTACACTCAGTCTGTTCACATACAATCATTTAATCACATGCCCACCACTACCCAATTCCCACTTGCTATGAACGAACGTGGGTCATATTTGAAGGCACTGTAACTGTAACTGAATGAGGCCCTAATATTGTCTATCTGTCATCTACCCGGGTGTGAGGCTGCTCACCCCACTGTAGGTCACCCCACAACGTCTCACCTGAGTTAACATCTCCTGCTCGTGGAGGATCATGAGTTTGCTGGCCGAGCCCTCGTTCCTGTGCTCCAGCATCAGCGAGAAGTGTTCAATACTCTTAACGGAGAGCTTCTCTTGCAGGGTCAAGATGACATCCTTTCACACAGACAGAAGAGACATTCATTATTCATATGGCGTGTGCCAGGAACGTGCACAGCAGGACTGCAGCATAGGGGACCACGGTGTGAGGGACTGAGGTGTGAAGAGAGGAGAGGAGCTGTGTGAAGCACTCGCTTGCATGACAGATACTGTAGGTGTAGCTACAAATGTATACGTTCTTAAGCAAACAGTTTGATGATTGAATACTGCATATCCTCGAAAGATTATGGAAGAAAGAAAAACCTCCTCTCAATCAAGCCTGTTAAAAATGTATGATTTTTCACATTCATAATCACAAATATACAGTGACGTTAAATGTCAGCTGCATTACATGAAATGACACAGATTAAACAGCACACTTTGGAGATGTTTTGTGTAGGAACACCATGAGAAAAAAGTGCTGGCCTACTTCTTCGTGCACTTAAATGAAGCTACAGCTCACTTGCTTTTGTGGGAGTGCTGTGTGTAATGCACATCTGGATACTTGCTGAATCATAAGTAAAGATAATACAGTATGCCACAGTGACCAAAGAAATAAACTATTCTGTAAGTGGTCTATGAGTGATGTAAGGTTAAATTGAAAAATCTATTTTTTTTATCAATGTCCCCATTAAGATGTCTTTAGTGAAGGGCAGGGTGTATTGCTGCACCTTAATGGATGTGTTACTGTCAAACTTGAAGGATTTGGTCTGTCCATTCTCCAGGTACACCTTCAGAACATTTGGCATGAAGAGTAGAGAGTTGTCCTTCACAGATTCCTGTAAATGAGAAGAAAATGGTGATAATTGCAGCCTTTTAATTGATCAGTAGGATACGCTACACTGTTAAATGGTCACAGTAAGCGTTTAGAGGGGTACATAGTGGCAGGTAGCCTAGCGGTTAGTGGGTTGGGCCAGCAACCCAATGGTTGATGGTTCAAATACCAAAGCTGATAAAGGTGAAAAATCTGTCAATGTGCCTTTGAGCAAGGTACTTAGCCCCAATTTGCTCCAAGGGTGTTGCACTACTATGGCTGACCCTGTAAAACAACACATTTCACTGCACCTAAACATATTATTTTTAATATAATGAGAAAGCAATGTGAAATAGCAGGTAATGGCAATGGAAAGAAGAACAAGACTGGCATCCAATACAGTTCAACAGTCCAACATATTTTGCAATATTAGAAGATTCAAGGTCAATGTCATAGGTGCATACTTTTACCTTTTGGAAAACTTTGGTATACAATAATACGAGACAGAGTGTGATGTAGTGTTGTAGAACACTACTGTTGTACTTACTGGGACCTGTCCATTAATGATGACCTCCTCTGCAAAGCGGACTTTCACTGGATTAGACTTTAACTTGGCCTTCTTGGCTGCACTGATGAATGCAGATTTGGGAGACTGGGGGGGGGGGGGGGGGGGTTGAATAAAAAACACAGTTGGCAACAGGACCACCCCTTCAGAGAAGCCACAACCAATCAGCCCTTCCCCCATGGCGGGAGAAGAATAATGTTCCATTTACACTATCCCATCCTCATCCTCATCCCACTACCATTAACACTAGTGTTTTCATTCAATTCCTCATATTGTAATACATTGATATGATTGGAGATGCTGTAAGGGTGTGTAGTGGAAGGACACCCCCACTGGTGTCTATGTTATTGAGTCACAGCACAGCTATGTCTGACAAGTGAGAACAATTCAAGTTTGAATTAGAAGAGCCGGTTCTGCGTGCATCTTATGGAATTCTGTAGCTCTCTCGATCTGTTTTTTTTCTGCAAACCGAAGACATTTTCAAGATGAACTTCTTCTCAAGTTGAGGCCCTTTCCAGTAGAATAACACGTCAGGCTATTTCCCTTGAGACAGTCTTCATACAGGAAAATATCATTAGAAGAAATGAATGCTCAAATTATATAATTTTCAGAGGTGTGTGTGAAAATGTGAAATGCAATATGTTTTACAAGTTCTGTGCGGTCTTTCTGGACATAATTGCTGCTTTTGTCATATATAAACCATTGTTGAGTGGAAGTCTGAAATATGCTACCCAAAGCTAGGATACAACACAGAATGATTTCTGCCAGAGTTCGAACTTACATGGTGATATTCTGATTATTTGCTATACAAGTCATTGTCTATTTTGGTGGTGATGGCACAAATCCATCACATTGACCTATTATATGAATCATAATATCACCTACATTCACAGTAGCTGTTATTGTGGCATTCTACCCATCCTCATATGGTCCTCCCGGGTGCTAACAGCTGTCAATGTGGCAGGTTGAGGTTCATCTGGGGTCTCGTGCTAGGGGTTGTTGCTACCATGAGAGGACTTGGACAACTTTCAGTATTCAGTGTTTGGACTGAAATCCCTGTGAGTTAGCCAGGCGAACACTAAGCAGTTACCTCGCCGTTTCGACGCCAGCAGAGACATATGGCCACCTTTTTACGTCTCGGATTGTCTTGGATTCACCCAGTCAACAGCCACACAGTCCATTAAACTTCATATCCCAGAAGTTCACTCTGAATTTTATCAATGGAAACCTTTAAAGATGGGACGATTGATACTTACTGGGTACGGTTGAACCACTGTCAAAACAATGGATTCCTTGCAGCTCCTACAGAGAAGGAACACAACACAAACAAGTCAAAGAAAACATCATTAAACTGTAGATTAAAAAGGGAAATAAGTCATATTCATGTACAGCGGAAGTCGATTAATCAGGCCTGAGTCAAGCATTGTTTCTCCTATGCAGTGAGCAGATTCTGACTGCTGAAGTAAGCCCATGAAGAAGGTCTAACAGCATGAGCAATCAATTCTAGCCATGCCTCAAGCCTGGCTGTTACTCCTGTAATGAAACAGTAGTTTACTGCTGAGATGGAGCCCAGCACACTGACTCAAGGCCAGGGGAGCAGTGATGGACTGGACTCCTTATGGACATATTTCACTGCACTAATCTACAGTACAGACTCACTCCACAGTCCACAGAATGTAGGTCATATGGCCGTTCAGCCACTCACTCACTCACCTGAGTCAAGCATATAATAAGACACATAGAAATAATTCACACTGGTATATAGTTGGACCTGCATGGTGCCGACGTGGGCAAAGGACTCTACCCCATTACCCCACACTATCTGGGTATTTCTGGCATTGACATTGAATCTATACATAGGGCATTATCCTTCACTGCAGGTTTCTTTTTATTTTTTTATAGTTAGTTAACCAATTAAAACAGGGGTCTCATTCATATAGACATTTACTGTCTATTGTCATGACTCACGAGTCATGGAAATGAC
The DNA here is from genome assembly GCF_036934945.1 of Oncorhynchus masou masou. Taxonomy (NCBI): domain Eukaryota; kingdom Metazoa; phylum Chordata; class Actinopteri; order Salmoniformes; family Salmonidae; genus Oncorhynchus; species Oncorhynchus masou. The sequence continues at coordinate 18,430,042 of NC_088221.1, read as the reverse complement.
TCAGCAAGGCAAGGCACACACAGCTTGACATTACAACGTTTCAGGAATGAAATGTCCAAATGACTTCCTGTGTGTGCACGAATCCCATGTAAACTCAGCAGGGATACTGTATGTATGTTAGAGACATTGAGTTCCTGTACCTGACGAGGTCGATGACCCTCTCCCTGGGGGCGGAGCTAACCGGCTCATCGTTAATCATGATGATCTCGTCTCCTGGGGTCAGTCTGCCCTCAGAGGGACCTCCTACCAAGACACAGGGAACCACAGGGGAGTGGTACCAATTACAAAGCTTCTAGCTAGTAATTCTTCTTTGTTTTCTGGATTCATTGTACTCTTTAGGCGTAAGGTTGGCTAATATATCAAGTACCCTGAAGTGCATGGTTTATAAATAAAATGTGGCCTTTCATTGGTTATCATCACCGATTGGTCACCATCTTTTGTCATCTGGTCACTATTGGATATACAGTAATACATCTTACTTCCTGTTGATAATGGCTATGTGTGAAGCTGTGGTTATTAATGGTGACATGATTGGTTTACAGGTGGGCTGGTATGTTTACCTGGTGTGACTGACCGGACCACCACAGGTTTCTCACTGCCTGCCACAAAGCCAAAGCCCAGGACTGGATCTCGTCTCATCTCCACCTTGCGGGGGGCGGGAGGTACAAACTTGTCCCCGTCCAGACGAACCTCCTCCAGGGAGCTGCTTTGGGACACGTGGCTGGGAGAGTGAAGAGGGAAGGGGACAACCATGAGTCCAACAGGTCACTAAACAGGTGATAGTGTCACTACACGACTGAACACCAACAAATCTATTTTTACCATTGGTACTGGTATTGACCTTGTATGTAGTGTGTATTTTCATGTGCACTTGTTTTATTGTATTTGATTTATTGTGTGCATTTTATTGATATGACTTAGTAGTATTGCATTGTTGAGTAAGAGCTTACAAGCAGGCATTTCACTGTACTGTTTATAACTGCTGTATCCTGTGTATGTGACAAATAACCTTAGATTGACCTTTCATCTTTAAAATGGAGATGTGATTCAGTATATCCAAAATGGCCCAAAAGGTGTTAAAAATCCATTTAACAAAATGATTTTTTTTTTAAATCTAAAAACATTGCAAATAAATATATATGAAATACTACTGTAACTTTGGCTAGTTTCTTCCATAAATCTGAAACATACAGTAGGAGTACAGCAGTAAATGTCATGCTCTTAGATATGAACTGAATGTTTCCCCGTCTATTAAGTTCCTTAAACGTTCAACGCTGAAAAGTAGCATTTAGTCTGAAATTACAAACTACTGCCATGCCTCAAAATAGAACACGTGGGCGATGACAATCTAGCTGTGGTTATATCTTCATACAGCCTCACTTTCACTCTTTTCAAGAACATCTCAAACTCAACATGCACACATACTAGGGCAGATAACCCACTGGGCAAAAACCGGTTGAATCAAAGTTATTTCGACGTAATTTGACGACGTATTGTGACATGGAGTCTATGTTGAAAATACATTGGATTGGAAAAAAGTCTCATTTTATCTTCTGCTTGGACAGTTTCAACTGTGCAACTGATTTAGTCGACAAGGTAACAAATCATATGTTGGATTCACATCTCCTCAACCAAAAAGAAAACTCAACCACAAATATAACCAAAAAGAAAAGTTAAAGAATGGGATTAACCCGGTGGCACAGATAGATCTATCCAAGATCATTTGAATGTTGATAGTTGGCTGTGTTGTCAACCAAACACAATTCAATATTACTTCTGTAATACAATAAATAACCTAAAGTTAAGGCTCTCTTACAAACTAATGTAACATTCAACCTTAACATGAGTAACACATCCATGACAACATTTCAAGGTTACTGTAACTACTGTATACATTGCTTCTTAATCAAAGCCTGCATGTTAAAAATAGCATGCATCGGTTGCAGGTCTGTGAAGATCTTCAGATGTTGTTTTTATTTGTTTAAAAGTTTATTTAACTAGGTAAGTCAGTTAAGAACAAATTCTTATTTATAATGACGGCCTACCAAAGGGCAAAAAGGCCTCCTGTGGGGGGGGCGAAGGCTGGGATTAAAAAATAAAATAAAAGTATCGGACAAAACACACATCATGACAAGAGGGACACCACAACCGTACATACAGAGAGACCTAAGACAACAACAGCATGGAAGCACCACATGAAAACACATCATGACAACAACACAACATGGCAGCAGCACAAAACATGGTACAAACATTATTGGGCACAGACAACATCACACAAAGGGCAAGAATGCAGAAACAACAATACATCACACAAAGCAGCCACAACTGTCAGTAAGAGTGTCCATGATCAAGTCTTTGAATGAATTCAATTTTTTATTTAACTTGGCAAGCCAGTTAAGAACAAATTCTTATTTACAATGACGGCCTACGCTGGCCAAACTGTGCACTGCCCTATGGGACTCCCAATCACGTCTGGTTATAATACAAACTGGATTTGAACCAGAGTGTCTTTAGTGACATCTCTAGCACGGAGTAGCAGTGCCTTAGACAGCAGCGCCACTCGGGAGCCCTGGAGATGGAGATAAAACGGTCCAGGTTGAGTGCTTTTTGAGGCTCGTTCCAGCTGCAGCAAACTGAAGAGAAGCGACCCAGGGATGTGTGTGCTTTGGGGACCTTTAGCATAATGTGACTGGCAGAATGGGTATTGTATGTGGAGGATGAGGGCTGCAGTAGGTATCTCAGATAGGGGGGAGTGAGGCCTAAATAAACATCAACCAGTGGGTCTTGCGACGGGTTTACAGAGATGACCAGTTTACGGACTATTATAGAGTAATTGCTGCAATAATCTGTACAGAATCTCGAAGGGCATTGATTGTTTGCTCCATGTACTTTTTATGTAATCTCAACTGCAATCCAGGTCATTTGGTTCTGCTATTAGATGAAGCACAGTAATAACACATTAATTTGTTGCAGACATTAATTTGTTGCAGACATTTAAAGAAAGATCTGACATTGTATTTCCATTTGATATTTGCTGTGCCTTTAAATGGTTGAAAGCACAGTGATAAACATTTGGATGACAACTAAACCAAAAATAAGACATTGTTTTTTCACTGGAATTTGGTTGTGCTTTCAGATGTTTTAAAGCATTGGAAATTCAACAAACTATGGGTATTTTGAGTGGGTGATTATAGGTTGTAATATCATTGATCAACTTCTCAACCAAATATTACCCAATTATCCACATTGAAATGACGTGGTGTGCCCAGTGGGAATGTGTGCCCAGTGGGAAACAGTACTTTTTCTAGATTTAGCACTAAAAAAGTATATGGCAGTATCTTACTTGCATGTGATTCTTCAGCCATATGGGAAACCAGAAATAGAACGTGTGTCCATTGGCCAATGAGCCTTTGACCTGTGTGAGGTGGTGTAGTATGCTGGTGATTAGGGAAGGGCCAAGTCCTGAGGTTCAAACAGAGACAGACTGGCTTCATGTTGGACCTGTGGAACCACTGTGGCTGGCCAACCTGTCACTGATACCTGTCCGTCTGTTGCCTGGCACTCCTCAGTCTGAACCCCGACCACCCCTCTCATTTGAACTAGTCAACATTGACTTTATTTTGGGATATTCCATCTAGATGGATCTATGTTTATAGACTGCAATTCAATTAGACTATCATGTTAACTGTGTTAATAAGTGTATTTGTAGATCATATACACTACATCAATTAATCAAACTGTAATATCCTTTACATTTACACCAGATAAACTGTCTACAAAACTGTTTATGTGCCAATTTGTAGCTTTGCATCTCCTCTGTGTGTTCCTCCAGTTTTTCCTTATCCAGTATCTCTCCCTTCTCCAGCAGCAGAACTGTAGTATCAGAGGCAGCAATAGCAACTCTTCCCATGGTAGCCACTGTGTTGGGTAATTAGGGCTGACTGGGGAGCCAGTGTGTAAATCACAGTCATTCCTGACACATGTTCCATTCGTCACTGAATAGCCACAATTAATCTTTCAAGGCACTGAGCGAGGGCAGGGAAGGTGCAGGCAGGGGCTTCTTGACATTTACACGGAGGCCTACGGTAACAGACACACAGACATCTTCTTACTGACATTTGAAACACATTGTGAGTAATGTTATATGGTTAATTCCCTTGGTTTTGGGTTGCGATAAAACATATCATATTGCTAAGGTGCCACTGAGCGAAGGTCACTTTTGGATTTGTGATGTTGGTTTCAGCACTTATACATGACAACCACAACAGATTGTGTGCAGTGGATAAACATATGGACATCTGCAACCAGGAAGTGTGCTGTCTCATCTCCAACCACGGCCACCTGCTTGAGATGGCCCGCCTCCCAACGTACTGACAGCCCTCTCAGCTAGCATATTTAATTCCTTGGAAGTTGTGTGAACGTATGTTTTTGGTTTCACATTGGTTGTTGGAATGAAGCCATATGTTTCCTCTGCTGTCCTCTCCCAAGGCCATAGTCATATTCATAGAGTATGCAATGTTGGTCATTTAGTATGCATGGAAAGGGTACACCCTGATGGTCAGTGTAAAGCAATGCATTTCCTTCCCCATCCACATTACCTTCTATGCGTCCTCCACAACCTCCATGATCTATCTCACTCATTTACAATTGTAAAAGTGAATGGAAACAGAAGTTTGAAGTTTTCTCTCCTGTCTTCTTATTTCAACAACAACAAAAATGAATCAAATCAAATGTATTTATATAGCCCTTCTTAGATCAGCTGACATCTCAAAGTGCTGTACAGAAACCCAGCCTAAAACCCCAAACAGCAAGCAATACAGGTGTAGAAGCATAGTGGCTCAGAAAAACTCCCTAGAAAGGCCAAAACCTAGGAAGAAACCTAGAGTGGAACCAGGCTATGAGGGGTGGCAAGTCCTCTTCTGGCTGTGCCGGGTGGAGATGGCCAAGATGTTCAAATGTTCACAAATGACCAGCGTGGTCAAATAATTATAATCACAGTAGTTGACGAGGGTGCAGCAAGTCAGCACCTCAGGAGTAAATGTCAGTTGGCTTTTCATAGTCGATCATTGAGAGTATTTCTACCGCTCCTGCTGTCTCTAGAGAGTTGAAAACAGCAGGTCTGGGACAGGTAGCACGTCCGGATAACTTGAAACCCCTGATTTCTAGGGTAACATTAAGATGCCAGGCTTGACAATCAGTTCAGTGTCTCACTACCCAAACCAGAGGTAACTTGTATGAAGTAGCCAAGAGACTTCATATGATCTCCTACTGCTATTTAGTGGACAAACTATTACATCAAATGGATAGGTAGAGCCTTCAGCTGTCTCCTCATATGTATGTCAGTCCATAAAAAATTATGTTGCATAAGCCCTGTGTTTTTAAAAGGGCTGAGTTCCTATAGGAATTATGCGCATGTTTAGGGCGACACCACTACGTAAAATGTCTGACTTTATAAAAATATTTTCTTTACAGTTTTGGAACAGTAATTGGTGACATATTTTGTTAAACCTCGACTTTCAAATGTCTTATTCCCCAACATTTGACAATTGGGAATGGATATATTTTCAATAACATTCTTAGAATGTTCTCTCAAAATGTTAGTCAGTAAGGCTTTTTTGTGTTTTTTTATGGAAAGTTGTCTTAATGTTCTCGGAACAATTTGAAAACATGACTTTAAATAGAACCATGATAAAACCTGTGGGAAACGTTATGCTGAAGTACTGAAATTCCCACAGAGAAACATTGTTTCTTAAGGTTCTCTGAACTATTGGAGAACATTTGAAATGACATTTAATCATGTTTGAACTATTAGGAAATGTTTTGTTAAAGTCATGAAATACTAAGAAAACATCGTTTTTTTTGTCAAGCTCCTTAAATGTGCTGAGAATGTTCCAAAGCCAAGCAACTATCCTGCACCATTCCCAGAAAGTTGTGGAAAGGTTGTATCCAAAATAACCAGGACAACCACGCTCTCACCAAGCTCTAAGAAACATATGCTTCTCAGAACACTCTGTGCTAGCTGGGCTGTGTCTAAAGGACACTAATCAGCACCATTAGTTACTAATGTTCTGCAGCTTGCCCCATTCTACAATGTAGAAATATAATCGTTCTAGGACTTTTATTTCTAGGATCTACACATTCCTAATAACCCATAGTGACTGATCACTAAGCAGCTGAGTGACTGACCATAAGCAACACAAGATATATAAACATAAGCAACACAAACTATTGTCCTTACTGAGTCTCCACCAGGACCACATCTTCTTCAGAGGAGATCGTCTGAAGGGTTGCAACAAACCATTTCTCTTGATTTGGCCGTGTACTCCCTGCTTGGGTAGCAATGTTCTAAGCACTTTGAATTACCATTGACAAGCAATATAATGCCTAATGTATGAAGTAAAGCTTTTGATAAAGCCAACTTCGAGAAATGATGCTGACTCGCAGCTCTGCTTTCCCCACCTTTTCACCTTAAATGTACTCTTAGATTAAAATATGTTTCCTATATTACAAACAGGTAGAGAGTGGGAGGGATGAGAGAGAAAAAGCAAATAATTTATCTTTAAGTAATTTTGTTTCGTTTCTTTGGCCGTGTACTCCCAGCTTGGGTAGCAATGTTCTAAGCACTTTGAATTACCATTGACAAGCAATATAATGCCTAATGTATGAAGTAAAGCTTTTGATAAAGGGAGACAGTACAGATATCTAGTCTTAGATATCTTAAATTATCCTCTACTATGATCAGTCTTCACGAAACTGGGCTTTTTGACCATATCACCACAATGCTACTGATGTAATCCAACCTTTTGGATTCCTATGGACTGTAAATATACACCTCTTTCCAAAGTCATACAGCTAGCTATCTCTGTTATACACTGAGTATACCAAACATTAGGAATATCTTCCTATCATTGAGTTGCATCGCCCCCCCCCCCCAATTTTGCCTCAGTTAGTCGGGGCATGGCTTCTACAAGGTGTCGAAAGAGTTCCACAGGAATGCTGGCCCATGTTGACTCCAATACTCCCACAGTTGTGTCAAGTTGGCTGGATGCCCACGGGAAACCGTTACAGTTCTTGACCCAAACCGGTGCGCCTGGCACCTACTACCATACCCGTTCAAAGGCACTTGAATATTTTGTCTTGTCCATTCACCCTCTGAATGGCACACGTACACAATCCATGTCTCAATTGTTTCAAGGCTTAAAAATCCTTCTTTAACTTCATCTACACTGTTTGAAGTGGATTTATCAAGTGATCACAGCTTTCACCTGGATTCAACTGGTCAGTCTATGTCATGGAAAGAGCAGGTGTTTTATACGCTCAGTGTATATGGTGTGATAAAGTATGCTTAGTCACTGTCACTGGTTTTTTCACGCCTTCCTGTCATGCATACTGTACCCGTTTCGTTAAGCAACACCACAATTAGAACCTTGATCAACTGAGAGATCACTGCGGACACAGACACGCCACGTTATTTATGAGTCTCCTTCCCGTTTTAGCAAGGTTCGAGCCAAACCAGCCTCAGTGATGCGCCTCATCCCGACAGACTATGTACATCCAATGCACTCGGTCCTCCTCTGGAGCTCTTATGTAACCTGTCTGACATCACGCTGCTCAAGCTCTAACCCAAGTATGATAAGTTTCCGAGCCTGTTTCCGACAGTACCTATCTCAATGCAGCACAACGTCACAATATAACATGTCGCAAATATCTGGGTTTATATGTAATCACCAGGCAAACAATGTGCACATGCAGTACGTAATGTTGTGTTACAGCAGGGTGCATATTCCATGAGTACACACTGTGTCTGAATAAGAAAGCACTATATTATGCATAAAGAGATAAGTACGAATGCCACAGTATGGCTGGGAATCTTGTCTTCTTTTTTTGTGGTTGCAAAGCCTCATCCTCCTACAGAAGCATCATAAGGCATGAAGAAACAGCCAAACACTCACTTGTTACTCTGGGCTTTCTTGCCCGCATACAGTACAGAACAGTACAGTACAGAGCAGAACAATACAGTCAAACCACATTCAGATCATAGGAGAGACAGATAGACATAGAGGATTATTTTACCTGTAATCCTCCTCAGATATCCAGAATGGCTATGGATCGATTATGCTGATAGCACTGCACCCCAGCGTCTCTGCAGCTACATGCAGTCTCATAGAGATCAAAGAAAGTCGCTACGCAGGTGAATTCTTTATCAGGAGCCGGCAGAGAACATAATTAGGGTTTAGTTCTCTGCTCCAGAGCTAGCTACAGTAAAGTGGTTGGAGCGTGTCTGTGAGTGTGTGTGTGTGTGTGTGTGAGAGAGAGAGAGAGAGAGAGAGAGAGAGAGAGAGAGAGAGAGAGTCTGTGTGCAGACAGGGTCTGTGTCTGTGCGCAGCAATGGAAAGAAAAGGGGAATCAGTATTCTGAAGGCACAGATGGAGAGAGAGAGAGAGACAGAGTGTGGAGGCACTAGGCAATGACGTGGCTGAAATAATCACAGGTTGCCGAAGCCTCCCAAACATCTGGGACTGAGAGAGAACCACGGTCTTCTTTTTTTCTCTCCTCGTTCCTCCTCTCCTCTTCCCTCCTCTTTCCTCCTCTCCTCTCCTCGCCTCGACTCGACTTACTTGATGTAGCAGTCTCGCCCGTCTCTATTGGTGGCCATGTCCCATCCATTGGGGGGTCCATGAGCGGCGCTCCAGGTGCCAGAAGGAGGTGGCCAGCCTGATGACTTGGTCCTGTGGCTGGGGAGGAGGACAGGGGGAGGAGGTCAGGCATAACATACTTACAGCAATGACAAAAGTCCTATAGGCTGCATCTTAAAACCCACCCTATTCCCCATGTAGTGCACTACTTTTTACACTAGGTGAGTCATCACGGCACAGTTTGAGGCATCCCAACTCATAACAAGTGGATGCCTAATTTGAACGTCACGAACAATGTTCCTTAACCAGTGTTCAGTCAATGAATGTAAATCACAAGAATAATGTAATTGAGACACGTAGGCGTAATTGTCATGCCTCACTCTTGTGCTATCAGAGGCATGAAATCGTTTTTATTCCGAGATGTCCCCAGATTCCTCAGAAAGCAGGGAACCCAGAGGAATCCTGTGATAAGGGCAGTGCCAGGAAGAGTTCAGAGTTTATAAGTGAGAGAACGGAAACCCATGTGTTATGTCCCTTTTCAGGAAATAATGGATAGTACTGAAAGAGCAAAGAAGAACCCATCTTTCCTATGAAATCAAATGTAATTTGTCTTCCAGCTGGAAATGATCTAAATCAAATCGTCTAAGAGCGAAATCACCAAAGGCTCTAATCCTTACTTTGCCACCACACTTAAATCAAGTCATCAAACAGATCCCTTCCTGTGTCTTCAATGTTCAAGTAACACTCAGAATAGGTCCATGATGAGCCTAAGAGCATGATGTATGCCCTCATACTTCTCTCTCTCTTTCTTTCTCTCTTTCTTTCTTTCTTTCTTTCTTTCTTTCTTTCTTTCTTTCTTTCTTTCTTTCTCTCTTTCTTTCTCTCTCTCTCTTTCTTTCTCTCTTTCTTTCTTTCTTTCTTTCTTTCTTTCTTTCTTTCTCTTTCTCTCCCCTGCCCCGTCCCTCCCCGTCCCTCCCCCTCTCTTACTAGCTTTTGGTCTCTTTATCGCTCTCTCTCTCTCTCTCTCTTTCCCTCTCTCTCTCTCTCTCTCTCTCTCTCTATGTGAGCAATGGGTGAAGATATGAAAGCTGTGGCAGTAAGTTATGTCACTTCAAAGGCGTGTCTGCTGTGTAACAGGCCTCTTCGCATTCATTATTCAAAGCCTCTCTTTCTTCCCCTCTTTATTTCTCCCCAGTTACCAACCAACTTAATGTCTATGTCTGTGTGTGTGTGTGGTGTGTGTGTGTGTGTGTCATATTACATTGCATGCTCTATGCATGAAAACGCAACATGTAAAGTAGATTCAAAAGCCAGAGGAGAAAACAATAGACAACTCGAGCAGCTATATTGTATAATTCTGCCATGAACATGACCTGCATGACCTTGATAACAAGGCTTATGTTACTTTAATCCAGCAACAATTAAATAAAGCAACAGCCAATAGGTCTACGGTAGTTCTGAGATTACTTAACCTCATTAAAAAAGCACTTAAGTGCTACTGGATGCATTGATTCTGCATGTGTTCATATTAAATCATAGGGGAGTCTGCTGGAAATAGCGTCTGTAGCCTACTCTGTAACCCATAGAACAGCAGAGCAGTGGGATAGGCTGGGCTCCAAACGGGTGCAATCTGATTTCCTCCAATACAATCGTGTGTTTTGAGAGGTATTAGCGTTTCAACATGCTATGAATTTATGGGTGCCACAATGCATTAACAGAAAGCAGCAGGTTCCCCTGGCCAGAGGTCCTCATCACATTGATTCTGCCTGCATAATTTCATTCTCCTTTTCCACATTTGGGAAATGAGTTAGCATTGTATTGTCTCTTTCTTACAATTTCCTTTTTAAACATATTTTTACATCACCAAATACCATGTTGTATTTATTTGGTAAACACTGTACATTATTTCACAGCAGTGGGGATTTTGTGGTATCCTACAATAAGGCATTGGTAATAAAGTTCAATGCCAAATTTGAACTCTCTAAGTGGTGTACTGAATAGCATGACACCATCACTGAAATGTGACTGTGGAGAGTTGAGCCTGTCCTCTCAATTGAGAGAAGTCCTTGAACTCTAATGACACCCATAATCTTCAATACTCCACATTCAGAACAGCAAGCAGGGAACCATGCAGCTATGGTGACTATGACAATTCTCCGGAAGTCTTTGCTATACAAATGGAGCATGGTTCTACTCACAGATTCCGAAGATGTGCCTTCAAAATCCCATTCTGACTCGACCAGAAGCTGTATAATATCCATTCTCTTTCTTTTCAGCCACACTCCCTTATCTTTCTCTCCCCTAATGGCACATTTGCTTTCTTTTATCTGTAGTCCCGGAATACATTATGCCTTTGAGGCTGTGTGTTCTGGAGGAAGAATAATAGCCAGTAGAGGAGTTGAGGAAGTTCGCTGGAGTGGTGGACAGTGAAACTAAGCCTAGGTAGGCTTTAATAAATGATGACTACCCTATCTGGCATTAGTAGAGCGCCAGGCCGAGCCCAGGTGGGTAATCCACGCTGCGCAATTCATTACCAGGTTAGCCAGGAGTCAGAGAAACCGGGCCTCTGGACGTTGTTCGTCTCTGATGCTCAAAAATGCTGTTAATAGATGGACGGGGAGTCCCTGTTTAATGTTGTGTTCTGAGAATAAGGGGTTCCTTGAGACTTCACTTGGAATAAAGAACACCACAGAAAGTGGATAGACAAGAGGATACTGTGTATATTTTGTTTCTAAGTATGGTACTGGATGTTTAATGAGGAACCATTCAGTTCTAATCAATGATCAATCTGTTCTAAAATACCAACATTACCTTCTACAATGTTGTATACAACTGAAACAGAGCCACCTAAGTCCATAAACCACAGGCAATAATAAGATCAACAACTTTAACAACTACAGGTAAGTAGGCAATCATTTTCCACCAGCAGTCAACCTTCTGGAAACATTACCGATGGTGAATAATAACCATTAGAAGTATTGCACTCATGGGAGTCTCATAGCCTCTGTTGCCATGACAATGAAGGTCAGGCATAGTTCAGGCTCTACTTTATACTCCAAGTTTAAACACAAAGATCACAACCTCGCCCGCATTTATTAAAGGGACTTAATCTTACACCGGCTAAATGTCAACCTCTATATGTGTGGGGGAGGAAGAAGAAATAGTCGGATTTCTGTGCATAGTTTATTAAGTTGACACAACATCAGCCCAACAATCGACCATAAGGACCCAATGGTCTTGAGCCTGTATGCAGTCAGGGGAGCTATCCCTTTTCAGTCGATAATAAACATAGCATAACTAAACTAATCTCATCCTTTCATTATCACTCCGCTCACTACCTCTCACTACCTCGCACGTTCTCTCTCCTCTCCCTCTCTTTCTTTCTCTCTCGTTGTCTTTATCAACCAGGTTCTGGTGAGAACATGTCATAGTATATTCCCCTGAAGACTTGGTGTTAATGAATGATCTTCCTTTGCTTGATAGGTGGCAGAGACTACACCAAGCACGGCCATTGGAACACAAGACACACTCCACTCTGCTTGAATAATTCACAGGGATCACCTCCATGAGTGAAACTAAAGCCGGGACACTGGCATCGACATCCTCTCATTACCCACATTGAGGGTTAAAGATGGAATCCGCAGTGGGGGTGGAAACAGTGCCACTGTCCACCCCACAGCCGTTGTTATTGTTTTTGTTTTGTCGACAAAGCAGAGGTAGGAAAGGCTGGGGGAGCGTTGCACATCATGGTGAAATGGGTGAAATTGCAGTACATATGCTGCCGCTCCATCCCGCGCGCAACGATGTCCGTGGGAAAGTAACCATGTTCAGTGTTTTCAGTAACTTCTTTGTTGTTGTAATATCGCAAGTCCGTTTCACCATTGAGGATTCAAGTGGCTGTCGGCCATTATGGCTACAACAAGACACACATCATTATAAACAGGAAATAGGTATAACCCCTGATGTTTATTGTGCTTGTGGGGCAATACACAGTTTTATTATCCTTAAAGGGGCAATCTGCCGTTTAAACAATAACAATCCCCACCACTGTTTTGGTAAAAAGCTGAGTGATGGGGCTGGAGAAATGTAACTACTCTCAAATTCATAGACAGGTCTATGGATGATCAAAGGTATAGTTTTAACCATATTTTGAGGCTATACAGTGTTTGTTTACATTTACTTTCCGTACAAACATTGGAGATATATACGCTTATATTGTGGGTTCTGATGGGGTTCGACTGAGCTCATGAGGCATTAATAAGTTATACTCTTAAAAAAGTCAATGTGTACATATCATTATTTTACATTGGATGTCTAAAATTGGATGTAGCAAGTGCAGATTGACCCTTTAATCTACAGTAAACAACCCTATAGGAGATGCCAATACATTTGCCCCTCACTACTGTACTATTAACATTAAAATACCTTAGCTACATGCAGAACAAATTGTAAAAACAAAACTGTTTATCACCGTAATGTCATGACAGTATCTGCTGCTGTACAGTACAACAGAGTTTTCTTCAACATAACCACTGCATAAAATCCCCAAAGTGGGAGAATATTGCTAGAGTTTTCAGGTGTGTTGGAAGTCATTTCCAGCTGTGTAGTGAAAATGTTGCGTAACTGGTTTAACATCTGCCACTCTGTTGACACCCCCCCCCCCCCCCCCCCCCGCACACACCTGTTCCCTATGTTCTCTGGTAGAAAGTAGTGCACTAAATAGGGAGTAGGGTGACATTTGAGATGCATACCAAAGCTCTCAGACAAGATGCCTCCTCCTGGGGTGGAGAGGCACCTGCTTTGGCATCTGACATTTTGGGGGAGTGTGAAAGTAATGTCTCCCCTCTGTTTGACCCAGCTAGGGAGTTCCTACCATATAATTAGGAATCAGAAACCTTACTTCCACTCATACTATCAGAACCGGGGTTACAAAATAAAACTTGAGTTCTCTTTCAAATACTTGTTTCTCAAATTTTGGTCTGGTATTTTACCCTCCATTTTCCCCCAATTTTGATCTTGCATCATCAGTGCAGGAGGAGAAGAGAGTCGGGAGGAGAAGGTTGAGTCATGTGTCCTCTGAAACATGACCTGCCAAACCGCGCTTCTTAACAACTGCCCACCAGCCAAACCAATGTGTCAGAGGAAACACTTTTTGACTGATGACTGAGGTCAACCTGCAGGTGCCTGGCCCACCACAAAGATTTGTTAGAGCACGATGGGTTGGGTAGGGCCCCCCCGGCCAAGCCCTCCCCTAACCCATACAATGCTGGGCCAATTGTGTGCTGCCCTATGGGACTCCTGATTGTGGCTGGTTGTGATACAGCCCGGGATTGAACCCGGGTCTGTAATGACACCACTAGCACTGCAACGCATTGCCTTAGACTGCTGCGCCAATCGGGAGGCCCCTCAAATACCTGTTTCAATATCTTACAATGTGGATATGGCCAACTCCAACATCGCAGACATGCTCCGTTTACTGCTCTTCCCTAGTGGACCGCTCACCACCCTGTGAGTGATGCCTCTGTCACCACCACCTTCCTCATTGATACTACCGCTAGGGGAGTGCCAGAATTGAAGATCGAGGGGCTCGTCTAGTGACAGAGAGCCAAAAGACATTCTGAGGTTATTGTTCATCTTTCGATTGAGGTGACGTTGTGTACACATACAGTGCCTTGCGAAAGTATTCGGCCCCCTTGAACTTTGCAACCTTTTGCCACATTTCAGGCTTCAAACATAAAGATATAAAACTATATTTTTTTGTGAAGAAGCAACAACAAGTGGGACACAATCATGAAGTGGAACGACATTTTTTGGATATTTCAAACTTTTTTAACAAATCAAAAACTGAAAAATTGGGCGTGCAAAATTATTCAGCCCCTTTAATTTCAGTGCAGCAAACTCTCTCCAGAAGTTCAGTGAGGATCTCTGAATGATCCAATGTTGACCTAAATGACTAATGATGATAAATACAATCCACCTGTGTGTAATCAAATCTCCGTATAAATGCACCTACACTGTGATAGTCTCAGAGGTCCGTTAAAAGTGCAGAGAGCATCATGAAGAACAAGGAACACACCAGGCAGGTCCGAGATACTGTTGTGAAGAAGTTTAAAGCCGGATTTGGATACAAAAAGATTTCCCAAGCTTTAAACATCCCAAGGAGCACTGTGCAAGCGATAATATTGAAATGGAAGGAGTATCAGACCACTGCAAATCTACAAAGACCTGGCCGTCCCGCTAAACTTTCAGCTCAAACAAGGAGAAGACTGATCAGAGATGCAGCCAAGAAGCCCATGATCACTCTGGATGAACTGCAGAGATCTACAGCTGAGGTGGGAGACTCTGTCCATAGTACAACAATCAGTCATATATTGCACAAATCTGGCCTTTATGGAAGAGTGGCAAGAAGAAAGCCATTTCTTAAAGATATCCATAAAATTGTCGTTTAAAGTTTGCCACAAGCCACCTGGGAGACACACCAAACATGTGGAAGAAGGTGCTCTGGTCAGATGAAACCAAAATTGAACTTTTTTGGCAACAATGCAAAACATTATGTTTGGCGTAAAAGCAACACATCTCATCACCCTGAACACACCATCCCCACTGTCAAACATGGTGGTTGCAGCATCATGGTTTGGGCCTGCTTTTCTTCAGCAGGGACAGGGAAGATGGTTAAAATTGATGGGAAGATGGATGGAGCCAAATACAGGACCATTCTGGAAGAAAACCTGATGGAGTCTGCAAAAGACCTGAGACTGGGACAGAGATTTGTCTTCCAACAAGACAATGATCCAAAACATAAAGCAAAATCTACAATGGAATGGTTCAAAAATAAACATATCCAGGTGTTAGAATGGCCAAGTCAAAGTCCAGACCTGAATCCAATCGAGAATCTGTGGAAAGAACTGAAAACTGCTGTTCACAAATGCTCTCCATCCCACCTCACTGAGCTCGAGCTGTTTTGCAAGGAGGAATGGGAAAAAATGTCAGTCTCTCGATGTGCAAAACTGATAGAGACATACCCCAAGCGACTTACAGCTGTAATCGCAGCAAAAGGTGGCGCTACAAAGTATTAACTTAAGGGGGCTGAATAATTTTGCACGCCCAATTTTTCAGTTTTTGATTTGTTAAAAAAGTTTGAAATATACAATAAATGTCGTTCCACTTCATGATTGTGTCCCACTTGTTGTTGATTCTTCACAAAAAAATACAGTTTTATATCTTTATGTTTGAAGCCTGAAATGTGGCAAAGGTCGCAAAGTTCAAGGGGGCCGAATACTTTCGCAAGGCACTGTACATTGTGAGTCTCTCATTCTCAGTTGACCGTAGCGGTACAACAACGGAGATGGTTGTGAGGTGGGTTACAAGGGAAGCCGTAACTCACACTGCCTGCTCCTGTGTCAGGGAGAAAAGCAGGTAATCGTCTACGTAGGCAGATGCTCTCAGCCCCCTGATTCTCAGGGATGCTGGAGCCACCTCCACACCCTTGCTGAACGTCCAGGGAGGTAGTGCTAACAAGGGGACAGTGAGGTATTCGTAGGCTGAGCCCTTAAAGGAAAAACTGAGAAACCTCCTGTGTGCTGGCAAAATGTGAAAATAAGCGTCCTGTAGGTCAAACCAGTCGACCCAGGGAATAGAGAGTACAGAACGTGAACTTTCTCAGATAGCTGTTAAGGACCCGTAGGTCCAGAATGGGGTGTATCCCCTCCTTCCTTTGGGAACCAGGAAAAACCGGGAGTAGATGCTGTTAGGGCTCTCTTTCGCTGGTATTGCTCTGATTGCTCTGTTGCTCAATAGAGAGGAGATTTCCTGCTCTGGTATTCAAGCTGAGTCACCACAGGATTCTAGCTATTGAAGCTAAAATCCATTTGAAAACAGGTGGCTTCGTAGCAAAGAAGGCTGCTGAGGGATCACAGCTCATAATAATGGCCGGAACGGAGAAAATGGAATGGCATCAAACACCTGGAAACCACGTGTTTGATGTATTTGATACCATTCCACTGATTCTGCTCCAGTCATTACCACCAGCCCTTTCTCCCCAATTAAGGTGCTACCAACCTCCTGTACTTCATAGCGAACTGCAGTCAGTACCCCTTTGTAACTGTGGACAAGACCCAGGGTTGGGCTGCGAATGCGGGCCAGTTCCCTGCTCTTGTGGCGAGTCACCCACAAGTTGGATGACACTCGCTCGCCAGTGGTCCTGGTGTGCCCCCTGGTGGCATTATAGTGAGTTTCTGCTATTTCTGCTCTGTGGCCTTGACAAGACTCTTGAATGGGACAGAGGCTCATATGATTTAAAGGGATAGTATCAAAACAAGGGTGCTTGGTGGCGACCTGCCCCGGCTACTTGAACGAGAGCCGAGGGGAAAGCTGTAGCACGGAGGGGTAAACTGGGCACTTGGGGGTAGAGTGAGCCCCCTCTATCTTCCATTTGAGCAGATACATCTGAATGAGCCACTGCACAAGGGTTAGGGTTTTAGATTGGGGGGAGGTCTGTGCTCCACCGGAGTGGGGACAGGCCAGGACACAATGTGAACTGTTGGCTGCCCCTTCTGCTGCTCGGAAAGTACCACTAAGTCGGGTGCTCTTCTTCCCCCAGGAAATCAATTGGGCGGAACTTAGATGCGGCTGCAGCAAAGGGTGGCTTTCCCCACTGCCAGCCTCTGTTAGGATACTCGAACCGTGGGTTCGCTGCCTGTTCGTCGCTGGGGGCTTTGCAGTGTGGAAAACCCTGGTGCCAGTGTGTTGCCCTTTCCCTGCCGCGAAGACTTGGCTCGTCAAGGGGTAGACTGGGTTGCTGCGGTACTGGCCCAAACAGTTCCCTCGGCTCAATAGGACCGTCAAGGAAATCTGCTTGTCCAAGAGGCTGGACAGATTGAAAAGTACTCTGTCTTCCCAGGGAGAGAAGTGCCAGTCAGTGACTAGGCATTGTGGTTGAGGTGGTTTGCCAGGGACAGCTTGCCAAACCCTAGCTCCTCCATGTCCATGATAGCAAAATGTCTGGCTTGGACTATGCTGGACCAGTTGCATTTGGCTTTGGCCACGCAAGCTGGGACCGCTGTGAGGATGGGGATCTGAATAAATACCAATAAATACCAATACCGATACACAACACTATTGACAGAAGCTAAGGTCCTACGTTCAGCAACATTAACCTCACGGTTCGCCTGAAAACAGTTAAGTAGGAAGACAGGGATCTAGTCATGCTGAGAAGACCTTTAGGAGCCGTAGTGATCTTCTGCAGGGAAAAGAGGTGAGAATGAGCGTAGGACAGATGAGTGGCATCTTATAAAACTCTGCCGAAGTTCTATCAACACATCGACTGTAGTACTCGCGCTACTAAAACACTCAACCACTGCTACTTCAACTTCTGAGATGCCTACAAGGCCCCCTCTCTCCCTTCGGCAAATCTGATCTTCATTTTGCCCCTCCCTTCCTAAAGGCAGAAACCCAAACTGGAAGTACCCATGCTAAGGACTATTCAACGCTGGTCTGACCAATCGGAATCCATGCTTCAAGATAGTTTTGATCGCTCGGACTGGGATATATTCCGGGTAGTCTCCGAGAATAATATTGACGAATACACAAACATGGTGACTGAGTTTATCAGGAAGTGTATAGGAGATGTTGTACCCACTGTGACAATTAAAACCTACCCTAACCAGAAACTGTGGATAGATGGCAGCGTTAGCATAAAACTATAGCATGAACCATCGCATTTAACCATGGCAAGGTGACTTCGAATATGACCGAATACAAACAGTGTATTTATTCCCTCCGTATGTCAATCAAACAGGCAAAATGTCAATATAGAGACAAAGTGGAGTCACAATTCAATGACTCCGACACAAGACATATGTGGCAGGGTCTACAGACAATCACGGACCACAAAGGGAAAACCAACCAGACACCAATATCTTGCTTCCAGACAAGCTAAACACCTTCTTTGCCCGTTTTAAGGATACCAGTGCCACTGACGTGGCCTCTCCTTCTCTGTGGCTTACATGAGTAAAACATTTAAGCGTGTTAACCCTCGCTTGGCTACCTGCACAGACGGAATCCCTAGCAGCGTCCTCAGAGCATGCACAGACCAGCTGGCTGGTGTGTTTACGGACATATTCCATCTCTCCATATCCCAGTATGCTGTCCCCACATGCTTCAAAATATCCACCATTTTTCCTGTACCCAAGAAAGCAAAGGTAACTGAACTAAATGAACTATCATGAAGTGCTTTGAGAGACAAGCCAAGCATCATCTACCTTACCTGACACCCTAGACCCACTTCAATTCTCTTACCTCCTTAATAAATCCATAGACAAAAAAATGTAAAGAATTTATTTCACCTTTATTTAACCAGGTATACTAGTTCTCCTTTACAACTGCGACCTGACCAAGATAAAGCACAGCAGTTCGACATATACAACAATACCGAGTTACACATGGAATAAACAAACATACAGTCAATAATACAGCAGAGAAAATAAAAATCTATATACAGTGACTGCAAATGAGGTAAGATAAGTGAGGTAAGGCAATAAATAGGCTATGGTGGCGAAGTAATTACAATATAGCAATTAGACACTGGAATGGTAGATGTGTAGAAGATTAATGTGCAAGTAGAGATACTGGGTTGCAAAGGAGCAAGATAAATAAATAAATACATTATGGGGATGAGGTAGTTGGATGGGCTGGTTACAGATGGGCTATGTACAGGTGCAGTGATCTGTGAGCTGCTCTGACAGCTGGTGCTTAAAGCTTGTGAGGGAGATATGGGTCTCCAACTTCAGTGATTTTTGCAGTTCGTTCCAGTCATTAGCAGCAGAGAACTGGAAGGAAAGGCAGCCAAAGGAGGAATTGGCTTTGGGGGTGACCAGTGAGATATACCTGCTGGAGAGTGTGCTATGGGTGGGTGCTGCTAAGGTGACAAGTGACTGAGATAAGGCGGGACTTTACCTAGCAGAGACTTGTAGATGACCTGGAGCCTGTGGGTTTGGCGACGAGTATGAAGTGATGGCCTGCCAACGAGAGCGTACGGGTTGCAGTGGTGGGTAGTATATGGGGCTTTGGTGACAAAATGGATGGCACTGTGATAGACTGCATCCAGTTTGTTGAGTAGAGTATTGGAGGCTATTTTATAGATGACATCGCCAAAGTCAAGGATTGGTAGGATGGTCAGTTTTACAAGGGTATGTTCGGCAGCATGAGTGAAGGACTCCTTTTTGCGAAATAGGAAGCCGATTCTAGATTTAATTTTAGATTGAATATGCTTAATGTGAGTCTGGAAGGAGAGTTTACAGTCTAGCCAGACACCTTTGTACTTGTAGTTGTCCACATATTCTAAGTCAGAACCGTCCAGAGTAGAGATGCTGGACAGGCTGGCAGGTGCGGGCAGCGATCGGTTGAAGAGCATGCATTTAGTTTTACTTGCATTTAAGAGCAGTTGGAGGCCACGGAAGGAGAGTTGTATGGCATTGAAGCCTGTCTGGAGGTTATTTAACACAGTGTCCAAAGAAGGGCCAGAAGTATACAGAATTGAGTCATTTGCGTTGAGGTGGATCAGGGAATCACCAGTAGCGAGAGCGACATCATTAATATATACAGAGAAGAGAGTCGGCCTGAGAATTTAACCCTGTGGCACCCCTATAGAGACTGCAAGACGTCCGGACAACAGGCCCTCCAATTTGACACACTGAACTCCATATGAGAAGTAGTTGGTGAACCAGGCGAGGCAGTCATTTGAGAAACCAAGGCTGTTGAGTCCGCCTATAAGAATGTGGTGATTGACAGAGTCGAAAGCCTTGGTCAGGTCGATGAATACGGCTGCACAGTAATGTCTCTTATCGATGAAGGTTATGATGTCGTTTAGGACCTGGTGCACCCATGACCAGCTCTGAAACCAGATTGCATAGCGGAGAAGGTACGGTGGGATTCGAAATGGTCGGTAATCTGTTTGTTAACTTGGCTTTCGAAGACCTTAAAGAGGCAGGGAAGGATAGATATAGGTCTGTAGCAAATTGGGTCTAGGGTGTCTCCCCCTTTGAACAGGGCGATGACTGCGGCAGCTTTCCAATCTTTGGGAATCTCAGATGATACGAAAGAGAGGTTGAACAGGCTAGTAATAGGGGTTGCAAAAATTTCTGCAAATCATTTTAAAAGGAGAGGGTCCAGATTTTCTAGCCCGGCTGATTTGGAGGGGTCCAGGTTTTGCAGTTCTTTAAGAACATCAGCGATCTGGATTTGGGTGAACGAAAAGTGGGGAGGCTTGGGCGAGTTGCTGTGGTGATTGCAGGGCTGTTGACCGGGGTAGGAGTAGCCAGGTGGAAAGCATGGCCAGCTGTAGCAAAATGCTTGTTGAAATTCTCAATTATAGTGGATTTATCGGTGGTGACAGTGTTTCCTAGCCTCAGTGCAGTTGGCAGCTGGGAGGAGTTGCTCTTATTCTCCATGGAGTTTACAGTGTCCCAAAACATTTGTGAGTTTGTGCTACAGGATGCAAATTTCTGCATGAAAAATCTAGCCTTAGCTTTCCTAACTGCCTGTGTATATTTGTTTCTAACTTCCCTGAAATGTTGCATATTGATCCTATTCGATGCTAATGCAGAATGCCACAGGATGTTTTTGTGCTGGTCAAGGGCAGTCAGGTCTGGAGAGAACCAAGGGCTATGTCTGTTTCTGGTTCTAGATTTTTTGAAAGGAAGGCAATTTTAAAGAATGACCAGGCATCCTCTACTGGCGGGATGAGGTCAATATCCTTCCAGGATACCCGGGCCAGTTCAGTTAGGTAGGCCTGCTTGCTGAAGTGTTTTAGGGAGCGTTTGACAATGATGAGGGGTGGTCGTTTGACCGCAGACCCATTACGGATACAGGCAATGAGGCAGTGATGGCTGAGTTCTTGGTTGAAAACAGCAGAGGTATATTTGGAGGGCAAGTTGGTTATAATGATAGCTATGAGGGTGCCCGTGTTTACGGATTTGGAGTTGTACCTGGTGGGTTCATTGATAATTTGTGAGAGATTGAGGGCATCAAGCTTAAATTGTAGGATGGCCGAGGTGTTAAGAATGTCCCGGTTTAGGTCACCTAGCAGCACGAGCTTTTAAGATAGATGGGGGGCAATCAGTTCACATATGGTGTCCAGGGCACAGCTGTGGGCAGAGGGTGGTCTATAGCAAGCGGCAACTGTGAAAGACTTGTTTCTGGAAAGGGGGATTTTTAAAAGTAGAAGCTCGAATTGTTTGGGTACAGACCTGGATCGTAAGACAGAACTCTGTAGGCTATCTCTGCAATAGATTGCAACACCGCCCCCTTTGGCAGTTCTATCTTGTCGGAAAATGTTACAGTTAGGAATGGACTTTTCAGGGTTTTTGGTGTTCTTTCTGAGCCAGGATTCAGACATGGCTAGGACATCCGGATTGGCAGTGTGCTAGGGCAGTGAGTAAAACAAACTTAGGGAGGAGGCTTCTCATGTTAACATGAACGAAACCAAGGCTTTTACGGTTACAGAAGTCAACAAATGACAGAGCCTGGGGAATGAGAGTGGAGCTAGGCACTGCAGGGCCTGGATTAACCTCAACATCACCAGAGGAACAGAGGAGGAGTAGGATAAGGGTACGGCTAAAGGCTAAAATAACTGGTCGTCTAGTACGTTCAGAACAGAGAGTAAAAGTAGCAGATTTTTGGGCACGGTAGAATAGATTCAAGGCTTAATGTACAAACAAAGGTATGGTAGAATGTGGATACAGTGAGGGTAAACCTGTGCATAGAGTCTCGATGAAAGAGATATTGTCCCTAAAAATATCATTTAAACCAGGTGATGTCACCGCATGTGTGTTAGGTGGAACTAAAGTGTTCAATAAGGCATATTGAGCAGGACTAGAGGTTCTACAGCGAAATAAGGCAATAAATAATAACCAAAACAGCAATGGACAAGGCATATTGGCGTTAGCGAGAGGCATGCGTAGCCGAGTGATCATAGGAGTCCAGTGAGTGGCTTCAGGCAGCTTGTGGGCCGAGGCTAGCAAGGTAACAGAAGGGCCTTGGAGGGATGTCGCGACGGAAGAAAGTCTGTTGTGGCCCCCTTTTGATGAGTTGATGAGTTCTTAAGTATAAAGATAGCAGATCCGTACCACATTGGGCGAGGCGAGTTGCAGGAGAGAATATTCAGTCCGTACATAGAAAGTGGTATTAAAATATTAAATATATATATATGGGGAAAAAACAAGGAAAAACAATGTTAACAAAGGACAGGAAGGGACAACACAAAAACAGACGTCTGACTGCTATGCCATCTTGAATCACAAGAGTGACGATGCAATCGCCATCGCACTGTGCACTGCCATATCCATTCTGGACAAGAGGAATACCTACAGTTGAAGTCAGAAGTTTACATACACCTTAGCCAAATACATTTAAACTCAGTTTTCCACAATTCCTGACATTTAATCCTTGTTAAAATTCCCTGTCTTAGGTCAGTTAGGATCCCCACTTTATTTTAAGAAGGTGAAATGTCAGAATAATAGCAGAGAGAATTATTTATTTCAGCTTTTATTTTTTTCATCAAATTCCCAGTGGGTCAGAAGTTTACATACACTCAATTAGTATTTGGAAGCATTGCCTTTAAATTGTTTAATTAACTTGGGTCAAACATTTTGGGTAGCCTTCCACAAGCTTCCCACAATAAGTTGGGTGAATTGACAGAGCTGGTGTAACTGAGTCAGGTTTTTTGGCCTCCTTGCTCGCACACGCTTTTTATAGGTTCTGCCCACACATTTTCTATAGGATTGAGGTCAGGGCTTTGTGATGGCGTCTCCAATACCTCAACTTTGTTGTCCTTAAGCCATTTTTCCACAACTTTGGAAGTATGCTTGGGGTCATTGTCCATTTGGAAGACCCATTTGCGTCCAAGCTTAAACTTCCTGACTGATGTCTTGAGATGTTGCTTCAATATATCCACGTAATTTTCCTTTCTAATGATGCCATCTATTTTGTGAAGTGCACCAGTCCCTCCTGCAGCAAAGCACCCCCTCAACATGATGCTGCCACCCCCGTGCTTCGCGGTTGGGATGGTGCTCTTCGACTTGCAAGCCTTCCCTTTTTTCCTCCCAACATAACGATGGTCATTATGGCCAAACAGTTCTATTTTTGTTTTATCAAACCAGAGGACATTTCTACAAAAAGTACAATCTTTCTCCCCATATGCAGTTGCAAACCATTGTCTGTCTTTTTTTATGGCGGTTTTGGAGCAATGGCTTCTACCTTGCTGAGCGGCATTTCATGTTATGTCAATATAGGACTCGTTTTACTGTGGATATAGATACTGCTGTACCTGTTTGCTCCAGCATCGTCACAAGGTCCTTTGCTATTGTTCTGGGAATGATTTGCACTTTTCGCACCAAAGTATGTTCATCTCTAGGAGACAGAACGCGTCTCCTTCCTGAGCGGTTAGATGGCTGTGTGGTCTCATGGTGTTTACACTTGTGTACTATTGTTTGTACAGATGAAAGTGGTACCTTCAGGCGTATGGAAATTGCTCCCAGGGATGAACCAGACTTGTGGAGATCTACAATATTTTTCTGAGGTCTTGGCTGATTTTCCAATGATGTCAAGCAAAGAGCCACTGAGTTTGAAGGTAGGCCTTGAAATACATCCACAGGTACACCTCCAATTGACTCCAATTATGTCAATTAGCCTATCAGAAGCTTCTAAAGTCTTCACATAATTTTCTGGAATTTTCTAAGCTGTTTCAAGGCACAGTACACTTAGTGAATGTAAACTTCTGACCCTCTGGAAGTGAAATAATCTGTCTGTAAACAATTTTTGGAAAAATGTATCCTTATAAGTGGGGACCCACACGGATGCGTGCTCAGCCCCCACCTGTACTCCCTGTTCATCATGACTGTTCACCCATCATCACATTTGCAGATGGCACAGCAGTAGTAGGGCTGATTACCATCAATGACAAGACAGCCTACAGGGAGGAGGTGAGGGGCCTGGGAATGTGGTGCCAGGGAAATAACCTCTCACCCAACGTCAACAAAACAAAGGAGCTGATTATGGACTTCAGGAAAGAGCAGAGGGAGGACCCCCCCCCATCCACATAGATGGTACCGCAGTGGAAAACGTGGAAAGCTTCAAGTTCCTCTGCGTACACATCACTGACAAACTGAAATGGTCCACCTCCACAGACAGTGTGGTGAAAAAGGCGCAACAGCACCTCTTCAACCTCAGGAGGCTGAAGAAATTTGGCTTGCCATCTAAAACCCTCAAAACTGTCTGGCTGTATCACTGCCTGGTACGGCAACTGGACCACCCTCAACCGCAGGGTCCTCCAGAGGGTGATGCGGTCTGCCCCATAACCGGGGGCAAACTACCTGCCCTCCAGGACATCTACAGCACACGATGTAACAGGAAGGCCAAAAATATCATCAAGGACAATAACCACCTGAGCCACTGCCTGTTCACCCCGCTATCATCCAGAAGGCAAGGTCAGTACAGGTGCATCAAAGCTGGGACCAAGAGACTGAAAAACAGCTTCTATCTCAAGACCATCAGACTTTTAAATAGCCATCACTAGCACATTAGAGGCTGCTGCCGTCTTAGTCTATGCCGCTCTGACA
This sequence comes from Oncorhynchus masou masou, assembly GCF_036934945.1. Taxonomy (NCBI): domain Eukaryota; kingdom Metazoa; phylum Chordata; class Actinopteri; order Salmoniformes; family Salmonidae; genus Oncorhynchus; species Oncorhynchus masou. Next base: position 18,404,790 of record NC_088221.1, on the reverse strand, counting down.
TTGCTCACCCAAATATTTATATAATATTTATATAATATTTATATAATTCCATTCCCTTACTTTAGATTTGTGTGTATTGTTGTGAAATTGTTAGATAGTACTGCACTGTTGGAGCTAGAAACACAAGCATTTCGCTACACCAGCAATAACATCTGCTAAACACGTGTATGTGACAAATACAATTTAATTTGATTTTGAAAGAGAACCTATGAAAACATTGCATCATTTCAAGCCTAAAGTATGAATGCTACACTTGAACACTTGTCTTGCAGCAGAAATGTAGAACCACTGTCATGGTGAGACATTTAACAGGTCTATGTTGTGTAGCATCTCTCACTGTTTATTTGGCATATGTAAAGGTTTAAAAAAAATGGTGTAAACCACCTACATCACACGTGCAAAATGATCAGCAGGAGGAGAGAATAATTAACAGAGTAAATGGAGCCAAATCTAGACCCCAGAGTGGTGTGAACACTTCACAGTTGCTGTCCATACAGTAAGGAAGGAGAGCATCGGTATCTAGCGCCGTGCATTGGATTCTGCTACTGGGCAAGACCCTCTATCCATATTTTACTATTATTTAAAAAGAGCTGAATATTACACTCCCCTATTTGTAAGTGCTGATATTGTTGTCATGGGAAACTACTACGTTATGGCAGGCAGTCTCTCTCTCTCTCTCTCTCTCTCTCTCTCTCTCTCTCTCTCTCTCTCTCTCTCTCTCTCTCTCTCTACCAGTTCTCTATAGGGTATTTTACATTGTAGCTAATCTCCTCTGTGTTGAGAAAAAGTGACATCTGGGAATTAGACCACCCGCCAAGATCTTACTGAGTATTGTTGTTGTGAGTGTGGTTGAAATCCTGCTGTCTTTTTGTCTGAACACTGTCTACATGTTATTCAGGGAGAGCCAGAACATAATCAAATAGAGCTGTTCTTCCTCATTTAGCCTGGGAGGAACTGTGTCTGTCTGCACCAGTTCCAGTGCGAATGTGTGTCCTATATAAACCATAGGCTGATCTGCTTCTACTTACACTACCGTTCAAAAGTTTGGGGTCACTTCGAAATGTCCTTGTTTTTGAAAGAAAAGCCATTTTTGTTGTCCATTAAGCATTAAAATAACATCAAATTGATCAGACTTCGGGATGCTGGCCTTCTAGGCAGTTGCAAAGAAAAATCCATATCTCAGACTGGCCAATATAAATAAAATATTAAGATGGCAAGAGAACACAGACACTGGACAGAGGAACTCTGCCTAGAAGAGCAGCATCCCGGAGTCGCCTCTTCACTGTCGACGTTGAGACTGGTGTTTTGCAGGTACTATTTAATGAAGCTGCCAGTTGAGGACTTGTAAGGCATCTCATTCTCAAACTAGACACTGTAATGTACTTGTCCTCTTGCTCAGTTGTGCACCAGGGCCTCCCACTCCTATTTCTATTCTGGTTAGAGACAGTTTGCGCTGTTTTGTGAAGGGAGTAGTACACAGCATTGTAGGAGATCTTCAGTTTCAATTTCTCAAATGGAATAGCCTTAATTTCTCAGAATAGGAACAGAGTTTCAGAAGAAAGTTCTTTGATATTATCCATTTTGAGCCTGTAATCGAACCCACAAATGCTGATGCTCCAGATACTCAACTAGTCTAAAGAAGGCCAGTTTTATTGCTTCTTTAATCAGGACAACAGTTTTCAGCTGTGCCATCATAATTGCAAAAGGGTTTTCTCCCTTGATCAATTAGCCTTTTAAAATGATGAACTTGGATTAGCTACCACAACGTGCCATTAGAACACATGTGTGCTGATAATGGACCTCTGTACTCCTATGGCGTTGTTCCATTAAAAATCAGCCGTTTCCAGTTACCATAGTCATTTACGACATTAACAATGTCTACACTGTTTTTCTGATCAATTTGATGTTATTTTAATGGACCAAAAATGTTTCTTTCTTTCTAAAACAGAGACATTTCTAAGTGACCCCAAACTTTTGAAAGGCTGTGTACGTGTTTTCTTTATAAATATTATCTGTACTGTACAGCTAATAAAATGCACTATGCCATTGCAACTGTCGGTGGGAAGCTACACAGATGACTTGGAGTTACACAGATGACATGTTTCCTGTTGAGAAATGCTGTGGAATATAATTGGAAATCAGTTGTAGACAGACGCACACACGCAGCACGCACGCACGCACACACACACACACACGCAGCACGCACGCACACACACACACACACACACCCACACACACACACACGCACGCACGCACGCACGCACGCAAGCACACACACACACACACACACACACGCAGCACGCACGCACGCACACACACCCACACACACACACACACACACACGCACGCACGCACGCACGCACGCACGCAAGCACACACACACACACAGACACACACGCAGCACACACACACACCCACACACACACACACACACACACGCACGCACGCACGCACGCACGCAAGCACACACACACACACAGACACACACACAGACACACACACACACACACACACACACACACACACACACACACACACACACACACACACACACACACACACACACACACACAGAAATGTATTATACTATTGCCAGGCACACACACGCCACTCAAACCACCATGGAGGTACTTTGCTGTACTTACAGTATAAACTGTATCAACGTATGTAACAGCATGTTATATACAAATCACAAGTTGTATGCTATAATAAAGAAAATATTGAAATACTCTACAAAGATACTATTTCGACACTGTGTATATTTCCACAGTTCACTTCCTTTCATTCTGTACAGTATAACCCCTCCCCAAACCCTTTCATACTGTACAGTATAAACCCTGTCCAGACCCTTTCATTCTGAACAGTATAAACCCTCCCCAAACCCTTTCATACTGTACAGTATAAACCCTGTCCAGACCCTTTCATACTGTACAGTATAAACCATGTCCAGACCCTTTCATACTGTACAGTATAAACCCTGTCCAGACCCTTTCATACTGTACAGTATAAACCCTGTCCAGACCCTTTCATACTGTACAATATAAACCCTGCCCAGACCCTTTCATACTGTACAGTATAAACCCTGTGCAGACCCTTTCATACTGTACAGTATAAACCCTGTCCAGACCCTTTCATACTGTACAGTATAAACCCTGTCCAGACCCTTTCATACTGTACAGTATAAACCCTGTCCAGACCCTTTCATACTGTACAGTATAAACCCTGTCCAGACCCTTTCATACTGTACAGTATAAACCCTGTCCAGACCCTTTCATACTGTACAGTATAAACCCTGTCCAGACCCTTTCATACTGTACAGTATAAACCCTGTCCAGACCCTTTCATACTGTACAGTATAAACCCTGTCCAGACCCTTTCATACTGTACAGTATAAACCCTGTCCAGACCCTTTCATACTGTACAGTATAAACCCTGTCCAGACCCTTTCATACTGTACAGTATAAACCCTGTCCAGACCCTTTCATACTGTACAGTATAAACCCTGTCCAGACCCTTTCATACTGTACAGTATAAACCCTGTCCAGACCCTTTCATACTGTACAGTATAAACCCTGTCCAGACCCTTTCATACTGTACAGTATAAACCCTGTCCAGACCCTTTCATACTGTACAATATAAACCCTGCCCAGACCCTTTCATACTGTACAGTATAAACCCTGTCCAGACCCTTTCATACTGTACAGTATAAACCCTGTCCAGACCCTTTCATACTGTACAGTATAAACCCTGTCCAGACCCTTTCATACTGTACAGTATAAACCCTGTCCAGACCCTTTCATACTGTACAGTATAAACCCTGTCCAGACCCTTTCATACTGTACAGTATAAACCCTGTCCAGACCCTTTCATACTGTACAGTATAAACCCTGTCCAGACCCTTTCATACTGTACAGTATAAACCCTGCCCAGACCCTTTCATACTGTACAGTATAAACCCTGTCCAGACCCTTTCATACTGTACAGTATAAACCCTGTCCAGACCCTTTCATACTGTACAGTATAAACCCTGTCCAGACCCTTTCATACTGTACAGTATAAACCCTGTCCAGACCCTTTCATACTGTACAGTATAAATCCTGTCCAGACCCTTTCATACTGTACAGTATAAACCCTGTCCAGACCCTTTCATACTGTACAGTATAAACCCTGTCCAGACCCTTTCATACTGTACAGTATAAACCCTGTCCAGACCCTTTCATACTGTACAGTATAAACCCTGTCCAGACCCTTTCATACTGTACAGTATAAACCCTGTCCAGACCCTTTCATACTGTACAATATAAACCCTGCCCAGACCCTTTCATACTGTACAGTATAAACCCTGTCCAGACCCTTTCATACTGTACAGTATAAACCCTGTCCAGACCCTTTCATACTGTACAGTATAAACCCTGTCCAGACCCTTTCATACTGTACAGTATAAACCCTGTCCAGACCCTTTCATACTGTACAGTATAAATCCTGTCCAGACCCTTTCATACTGTACAGTATAAACCCTGTCCAGACCCTTTCATACTGTACAGTATAAACCCTGTCCAGACCCTTTCATACTGTACAGTATAAACCCTGTCCAGACCCTTTCATACTGTACAGTATAAACCCTGTCCAGACCCTTTCATACTGTACAGTATAAACCCTGTCCAGACCCTTTCATACTGTACAGTATAAACCCTGTCCAGACCCTTTCATACTGTACAGTATAAACCCTGTCCAGACCCTTTCATACTGTACAGTATAAACCCTGTCCAGACCCTTTCATACTGTACAGTATAAACCCTGTCCAGACCCTTTCATACTGTACAATATAAACCCTGTCCAGACCCTTTCATACTGTACAATATAAACCCTGTCCAGACCCTTTCATACTGTACAGTATAAACCCTGTCCAGACCCTTTCATACTGTACAATATAAACCCTGTCCAGACCCTTTCATACTGTACAATATAAACCCTGTCCAGACCCTTTCATACTGTACAGTATAAACCCTGTCCAGACCCTTTCATACTGTACAATATAAACCCTGTCCAGACCCTTTCATACTGTACAGTATAAACCCTGTCCAGACCCTTTCATACTGTACAGTATAAACCCTGTCCAGACCCTTTCATACTGTACAGTATAAACCCTGTCCAGACCCTTTCATACTGTACAATATAAACCCTGTCCAGACCCTTTCATACTGTACAATATAAACCCTGTCCAGACCCTTTCATACTGTACAATATAAACCCTGTCCAGACCCTTTCATACTGTACAGTATAAACCCTGTCCAGACCCTTTCATTCTGTGCAGTATAAACCCTGTCCAGACCCTTTCATACTGTACAGTATAAACCCTGTCCAGACCCTTTCATACTGTACAGTATAAACCCTGTCCAGACCCTTTCATTCTGTGCAGTATAAACCCTGTCCAGACCCTTTCGCCCCCCAATGCTCATGTTAAGTCTTAAACAAACCCAATTGCCCCTTGGCCACAGGTTTGCCTTTGAATTCTACTGTACATTATTGTAGTGCTGCATTCATGCACAAGCTTTAAAGCAAAAGAACAAAACAAATGATTGTATTTTTCCAGTTCTCTTCCTCCTTTTTTCTTTTCCTCGCCATTCCTTCTTTCTCTCTCACTCTCTTTCTTTCTCTCTCTCTTTTCACAAGCCAGCTGGATCCTCTACCATGCCATCTCCGCCATACTTGTCCCCAAGAGGCCCCCATTTCTAAAACAGACCTCCTCCCTTGTACTCTAATGAATATTTAGGGTAATCAAATGTTGTCCAGTCCAGTGAGTTATGTATGTGGAAACTGGATAGGTAAAATGGGCTTGACCTAGGCAAACTGATTTCATGAATGTCATTATCTAAAGCTTTAATGGTGAAGGCCTAGAAGAAAATGGAGTAAAACAACAGAATGTACTCAAGTGCTGTAAGCCTTCATGTCTAGTTGTCTAAATATTCAACATACAGTAGCTTTGTTTTTAAGTAGGCTTTGGCTTCGTGCTTCTAGAGAGTAAATATGCTTTAAGCCAAACAACCACTGGTTCTGAATTGTAATCTCATTACAGTATACTCACAACTTATATTTTAGACAGAGTGCTTTAATGTTTTATTTTTTTTAAACTCAGAGGCATGGGGGAATCATGCATTAAACATGCCATTCCATACTTCCGCCCAAGTGCTTCTTTTTATATGACTTTTCATAAACCAAATGTTAGAGCTTTTACCATAAAGACATGCTGGCTGGCTCCAACCAGTTTTGCATATACCCGTCAATAAGTTCAAATCTGTTTGGGGCATTTTGCAAAAATGTATATTTTTATGTTGAACAGAGTTTTTAAGCTTTGAGGAGTGTTTATGTGTACGTGATAAATATCTGAGGCTGTAGAAACCTGGTGAAATTTCGACTGCAAAAAAAAGTGTATTTTCCCACCTTCATAATAATACAGCAATGGACAGACACACCGTAACGTTCGCTTTTTATATCCCCCTCACCTGGTTTACATAGCTGGGTTTGTGAACCCTTCCAGAAGAGTAATAATTGCTGGTCCTGTCCTTCTTAACCCTCATACTGTGGTAAAACAAGACTTACACCCATATACAGATGTAGGATTTTCATTTGATTACCCCCTGTTGTAGGAGAACTTTCCTGCAATGCAGCACATTCAAAGCCTGTAATGTATTTGACATTTAAAAGGTCTTTTGAAGGTTGTCATTCCCACTTTGACATTTCAGACTTGATCTTCCCCCGAGAAAATTGTGTCAACCCGTACAAAAATGTCCATGAATTATAATCCACATTTCCTGTTGGTGCAAGATTATTGCACCAACAACATCCTACATATGTCGTTATCGAATAAAAAAAAAAAACGATCAAAAGGGGATATTATTTGTGTTTCGGTATCCTTCACATAATGATTCAAAAAAAATGTAAACAAAGCTTTCCCTCACACAAAACATGAATACAGGTTAGCCATGTGTTTTAGAGCATTTGCACAAGAAAGGTGCCATTGCTGCGGTGAGAGAGGAAAACAAGGCTGGGACGAGCTCTTCTGTGTGACAGCTGAGACGACAGGATGTCGGTAGGCATGAGGCGGAGACAAATATAAAAGAGATCTGCATTCTCCTGGATCTCTGAAACACATACAGTCTATTTATTACAATCTAAAACATTCCATTTGCCATCATAAGATATCTACAGGGTGGACAGCTAGCCTGCAATGCAGGCTGGCAGTAGAGGAAGCCTGTGTAGCACTACAGTAAGAACACAATCATAGGCTCCATTATTAACAGTGACAGCGGTGCACTGACGTTAATGCCCCAACAGCAGCAACATCATAAACATTCACTGCCATGGAAAGACAACAGTGTGGAGAAACAGTGACATCATTTAAAGTAACAGGCCTGTCCTCCTTCGTTCCAAATAAGTCATTTGTGTTCCCCAACACAGTGTTCCCCAAAACACACAGCAATGTTTTGTTCATGGTTATATTCAGAATAAAATAGATACAGATCTAGATATTCAGTGATTTGGTAAATCAACTAACTTGCACAAAAAAATACTTGAGATAATCTTTAGTCATCCCTTGTAGAAGTCATGGCCATTTATTTAATCATTTGCTTTTCATTTGCCATTCAACAGGTATGGACATATTTCTGTGAATCATTCTAAACTCAGCAAAAAAAAGAAACATCCCTTTTTCAGGACCCTGTCTTTCAAATATAATTCGTAGGAATCCAAATAACTTCACAGATCTTCATTGGTAAGGGTTTAAACAGCGTTTGTTCAACGAACCATTAACAATTAATGAACATGCACCTGTGGAACAGTCATTAAGACACTAACAGCTTACAGACGGTAGGCAATTAAGGTCACAGTTATGAAAACTTGGACACTAAAGAGGCCTTTCTACTGCGGGACAGGTACAGGATGGCAACAACAACTGCCTGAGTTACACCAGGAATGCACAATCCCTCCATCAGTGCTCAGACTGTCCGCAATATGCTGAGAGAGGCTGGACTGAGGGCTTGTAGACCTGTTGTAAGGTAGGTCCTCACCAGACATCACTGGCCACAACGTCGCCTATGGGCACAAACCCACCTTCGCTGGACCAGACAGGGCTGGCAAAAAGAGCTCTCCACTGACAAGTCGCATTCATCCTCAAAGGAATGAGCATTACACAGAGGGCTGTACTCTGGAGCGGGATCGATTTGGAGGTGGGGGGTCCGTCATGGTCTGGGACGGTGTCTCACAGCATCATCGGACTGAGCTTGTTGTCATTACAGGCAATCTCAACGCTGTGCATTACAGGGAAGACATCCTCCTCCCTCATGTGGTACCCTTCCTGCAGGCTCATCCTGACATGTCCCTCCAGCATGACAATGCCACCAGCCCTACTGCTCGTACTGTGCATGATTTCCTCCAAGACAGGAATGTCAGTGTTCTGCCATGGCCAGCGAAGAGCCCTGATCTCAATCCTATTGAGCACGTCTGGGACCTGTTGGATCGGAGGGTGAGGGCTAGGGCCATTCCCCCCAGAAATGTCCAGGAACTTGCAGGTGCCTTGGTGGAAGAGTGGGGTAACATCTCACAGCAAGAACTGGCATATCTGGTGCAGTCCATGAGGAGGAGATGCACTGCAGTACTTAATGCAGCTGGTGGCAACACCAGCTACTGACTGTTAAATTTGATTTTGACCCCCCTTTGTTCATGGAGACATTATTCAATTTCTGTTAGTCACATGTCTGTGGAACTTGTTCAGTTTATGTCTCAGTTGTTGAATCTTGTTATGTTCATACAAATATTTACACATGTTAAGTCTGCTGAAAATAAACGCAGTTGACAGTGAGAGGACGTTTCTTTTTCTGCTGAGTTTGTAAGTCTTTCATTGAGACACTTGACATCACAAGTGTTTGTTTATTAGGAAAATGGGACATTTAATGTGATATGAGGTTCGATGATAAACTGTTGTCACAGCCATAGACAAGCAGTGTTGCAGATTGAACCACATTCAACAGAGGTAAAAGGTGACGGTCTGTCTGGGAGACCTTTCATCTTGCTCAGAATCTTTACAATATACAGACAGACATACATATTCCAGTCACCTTTCCTCTCATGTTATGCTGTATAGCCTAGTTATAACTGCATGGCACTGTAGTTGAGTTTTTTAAATTACATATGTGCAAGTAATGTGGTGACATGATCAGGCTGCAACCTAATCAGATGCAACAGCATTGACAATATAGATTGACAACTCACCCCTGGGGGCTGAACACACTTCATATCATATTGAATTGTTGTCTGCTAGATGCTGACAACAGTATATGTAAATAGTAGGCTTAAAATAACACAACATGGCAAGCTTTCTGCCTCATAGCACACAACTGAAGTCATTGCAATCATTAACAAATGTTTCCTCAGTTCAATCTGCTGACTAAACACAAGAACCTCTAGCTAAATATACACTTATACAGTATTCACTCATGTCTAATGAGTATCATCATATCTCTTTGTCATTATTTTACATTTGATTCATTACAAAATACAGCTTCATAAACACTCCTGTATAAATATCTAATATTCCATTGAAAAAAGACAACTATATGATTCATCCAATTAAACATCAACCAAAATATGATTTTCAGTTGAGTGTCGCTGACACCCACTTAATCATTGGTGTGTGCGTATGCTATAAACCCCACCATAAACACTCCAGTACATATGCAACAGAGTCAGTGTAATGCAATATTAAAACCTGACCATATATTCACATTCTGAACAAAGCACCTCATTAAGTTTAGACACATGGACCACATCACTTCAACCACATCACTCCCCGTTATCTCTCACTCTCTCTCTCTCTCTCTCTCTCTCTCTCTCTCGCTCTCTCTCATGTGAATTGCATGCGACAGCACTCGGGACTGTCATTATAATTATCCTTGAACAGTATGTGCCATTTCTACAACCATTACACCAGATTCCATTCTAAATGGTGTTTGTTAAATCCCACATTTCTCTGTCGATCATGTGGGTAAAGTATACACCGCCACCTAATACACAAGTGGCATCGAAGCAGACAGGCAAATTCAACAGCATCCATCCGACTCACCCTGACAGCTTTGCCATCTTCACAAAGCTAAACACATCCATGTGCGCAGCAGACTATGGTCAGTGCGTCCAAGACTACAAATCGACCATCTACTTCACGTTGCTGGCTCCATTGTGCCACTGTCGTTAGCACTGGGGATGAATAATGCAGGGAGAGAAAAAAGCTGGAGCTTCCACAAGTCAGGTGGAGAGATTAGTTCTCTTGTCAGGGCTTCTGCATGGCTGAGTGATTGCTGTGTCCTCGCCTCAGCAGCACAAATCCACCGCCCCTGGAAAAGAATCTGGCAGTGGCGCTTCACCCGGCTACATCCTTCAAAGCATGCCTCCGTTCAGCTGCGTTAAGCCACCTTCATTTAATTTCCATCGCAGTGGAATGATGTGCAGGGGCCGTGCAGTAAAAACAGCTTTGAAGGGACACAGCGTGAGGGATAGGGAGAGCGATGGGAGACACACACACAGAGAGAGAGAGAGATAGAAAGAGAGAGAGAGAGAGGGGCTGAGTGAGAGGGGAGAGAGAGAGAGAGAGAGTGCAAGAGAGAGGGAGAGACAGAGAGGGAGAAAAAGAGGGTGGGATGTAGGGGGACGCTGGGGTTGTAGGGCACACAAATCACTGCTGATGGATGGAGCCTGTTCCTTGAATTCCTACTCTCCTCTGCAAAGGGCAGTCTCATCAATTCCCACCATCATGTGTTGTGTTTTGAGAATGAAAGTATGGAGGAAGGAGGAGAGATCACAGCAGCAGCGTGGGTGTTGCTCAGCAGGGAAAGAGGAGGTGTGGCAGGGTGATGAGGGGAAGGGGGGAAGGGGAGAGAGAAAGAGAGAAAGAGAGAGAGAGCGAGAGAGAGATAAAGAGAGAGAGAGAGAGGGGGATGATCTGTACAATACATGAACACCAAGGCCATAGAGGAGCAGAAGGACTAGCTGCAGGCAGAGATGGGAAAAGGACCCTGTCCTTTTCTTCAGTGGTTGTATAGCTAAGGTCTCCACCATTCACCCTCGACACCAGCTCACATAACCACATCTCCAAACAACTTAACATGGCCATTTGAGAGGACACACATTGATTTCATTATTTCAGTCAAAACATCTAGGACATTATTCCTTTATTGTAAATCCCACTGGAATCATATTTTTTCTGTCCAGACCGCAGAGCTGTAATGCTTGTTAAATGGCGATATGCGGGGCAGCTAACCTATTCAAATCAAATCAAATTTTCATTGGTCACATGCGCCGAATACAAAAGGTGTAGACTTAACTGTAAAATGCTTAAATATAACAATTTAAATTTTAAAAAGAACCTTGAAATAGTATCAATAAAATAACAGTAACGAGGCTATATACAATTAATACCAGTACCAAGGGGTACGAGGTAGTTGAGGTAATCAGGATAGATAATAAACAGAATAACAGCAGTGTGTGTGAAGAGTGTTAAAGAGTGATAAAGTTTTTCTGTGTGCATGTGTATGTGTGTGTGTGTTTTGTGTGTGTGAGCGTTATTATAGTGTGTGTGTGTGTGTGTGTGTGTGTGTGTGTGTGTGTGTGTGTGTGTGTGTGTGTGTGTGTGTGTGTGTGTGTGTGTGTGTGTGTGTGTGTGTGTGTGTGTGTGTGTGTGTGTGTGTGTCAGTGTAGTATGTGTGAGAGTAAATAGGGGTAGAAGCTGTTCAGTAACCTTTTGTTCCCAGACTTGGCAATCCGGCACCACTTGCATTGCGGTAGCAGAGAGAACAGTCTATGACTTTGGTGGCTGGAGTCTTTGACAAGATTTAGGGCCGTCCTCTGACACCGCCTGCTATAGAGGTCCTGGATGGCAGGGAGTTCGGCCCCATTAATGTACTGGGCCATACATACTACTATTATTCCTTTATTGTAGTGCTTTGCAGTCTGATGCCGAGCAGTTGCCATACCAAGTGGTGATGCAGTCAATCAAGATGCTCCCAATGGTGCAGTGGTATAACTTTGCAGTGGTATAACTTTTTGAGGATCTGAGGGCCCATGCTAAAAATGTTGAGCCTCCTGAGTGGGGAAGAGGCTATGAAGCCCCTAAATAAGACCTGGTGCAACCAATTACCTTCAGAAGTCAAATAATTTGTTAAATAAAGTCCACCTGTGTGCAATCTAAGTGTTACATGAGCTCAGTATACAGTGAGGCAAAAAAAGTATTTAGTCAGCCACCAATTGTGCAAGTTCTCCCACTTAAAAAGATGAGAGATGCCTGTAACTTTCATCATAGGTACACTTCAACTATGACAGACAAAATGAGAAAAAAAATCTAGAAAATCACATTGTAGGATTTTTAATGCATTTATTTGCAAATTATGGTGGAAAATAAGTATTTGGTCAATAACAAAAGTTTATCTCAATACTTTGTTGTATACCCTTTGTTGGCAATGACAGAGGTCAAATGTTTTCTGTAAGTCTTCACAAGGTTTTCACACACTGTTGCTGGTATTTTGGCCCATTCCTCCATGCAGAGCTCCTCTAGAGAAGTGATGTTTTGGGGCTGTTGCTGGGCAACAAGGACTTTCAACTCCCTCCAAAGATTTTCTATGGGATTGAGATCTGGAGACTGGCTCGACCACTCCAGGATCTTGAAATGCTTCTTACGAAGCCACTCCTTCGTTGCCCGGGCGGTGCGTTTGGGATCATTGTCATGCTGAAAGACCCAGCGACGTTTCATCTTCAATGCCCTTGCTGATGGAAGGAGGTTTTCACTCAAAACCTCACGATACATGGTCCCATTCACTCTTTCTTTTACACGGATCAGTCGTCCTGGTCCCTTTACAGAATAACAGACCCAAAGCAGGATGTTTCCACCCCATGCTTCACAGTATGTATGTTGTTCTTTGGATGCAACTCAGCATTCTTTGTCCTCCAAACACGACGAGTTGAGTTTTTACCAAAAAGTTCTATTTTGGTTTCATCTGACCATATGACATTCTCCCAATCTTCTTCTGGATCATCCAAATGCTCTCTAGCAAACTTCAGACGGGCCTGGACATGTACTGACACTGCAGAATTTGAGTCCCTGGCGGCGTAGTGTGTTACTGATGGTAGGCTTTGTTACTTTGGTCCCAGCTCTCTGCAGGTCATTCACTAGGTCCCCCCGTGTGGTCCTGCGATTTTTGCTCACCGTTCTTGTGATCGTTTTTGACCCCACAGGGTGAGATCTTGCGTGGAGCCCCAGATCGAGGGAGATTATCAGTGGTCTTGTATGTCTTCCATTTCCTAATAATTGCTCCCACAGTTGATTTCTTCAAACCAAGCTGCTTACCTATTGCAGATTCAGTCTTCCCAGCCTGGTGCAGGTCTACAATTTTGTTTCTGGTGTCCTTTGACAGATCTTTGGTCTTGGCCATAGTGGCGTTTGGAGTGTGACTGTTTGAGGTTGTGGACAGGAGTATTTTATACTGATAACAAGTTCAAACAGGTGCCATTAATACAGGTAACGAGTGGAGGACAGAGGAGCCTCTTAAAGAAGAAGTTTAAGAAATAGTTATTTGCCACCATAATTTTCAAATAAATTCATTAAAAATCCTACAATGTGATTTTCTGGATTTTTTTTCTCATTTTGTCTGTCATAGTTGAAGTGTACCTATGATGAAAATTACAGGCCTCTCTCATCTTCTTAAGTGGAAGAACTTGCACAATTGGTGGCTGACTAAATACTTTTTTGCCCCACTGTATATACACCTGTTCTGAAAGGCCCCAGAGTCTACAACACCATTAAACAAGGGTCACCACCATGCAAGATGCACCATGAAGACCAAGGAGCTCTCCAAATAGGTCAGGGACAAAGTTGTGGAGAATTACAGATCAGGGTTGGGTTAAAAAAAATATCAGAAACTTTGAACATCCCACGGAGCACCATTAAATCCATTATTTAAAAAATGGAAAGAATATGGCACCATAGCAAACCTGCCAAGAGAGGGCCGCCCACCAAAACTCATGGACCAGGCAAGGATCAAATCAAATCAAATCAAATCAAATTTTATTTGTCACATACACATGGTTAGCAGATGTTAATGCGAGTGTAGGGAAATGCTTGTGCTTCTAGTTCCGCAGGAATAACCAACAAGTAATCTAACTAACAATTCCTAAACTACTGTCTTGTACACAGTGTAAGGGGATAAAGAATATGTACATAAGGATAGATGAATGAGTGATGGTACAGAGCAGCATAGGCAAGATACAGTAGATGGTATCGAGTACAGTATATACATATGAGATGAGTATGTAAACAATGTGGCATAGTTAAAGTGGCTAGTGATACATGTATTACATAAGGATGCAGTCGATGATATAGAGTACAGTATATACGTATGCATATGAGATGAATAATGTAGGGTAAGTAACATTATATAAGGTAGCATTGTTTAAAGTGGCTAGTGATATATTTACATCATTTCCCATCAATTCCCATTATTAAAGTGGCTGGAGTTGAGTCAGTGTCAGTGTGTTGGCAGCAGCCACTCAATGTTAGTGGTGGCTGTTTAACAGTCTGATGGCCTTGAGATAGAAGCTGTTTTTCAGTCTCTTGGTCCCAGCTTTGATGCACCTGTACTGACCTCGCCTTCTGGATGATAGCGGGGTGAACAGGCAGTGGCTCGGGTGGTAGATGTCCTTGATGATCTTTATGGCCTTCCTGTAACATCGGGTGGTGTAGGTGTCCTGGAGGGCAGGTAGTTTGCCCCCGATGATGCGTTGTGCAGACCTCACTACCCTCTGGAGAGCCTTACGGTTGAGGGCGGAGCAGTTGCCGTACCAGGCGGTGATACAGCCCGTCAGGATGCTCTCGATTGTGCATCTGTAGAAGTTTGTGAGTGCTTTTGGTGACAACCCGAATTTCTTCAGCCTCCTGAGGTTGAAGAGATGCTGCTGCGCCTTCTTCACGATGCTGTCTGTGTGAGTGGACCAATTCAGTTTGTCTGTGATGTGTATGCCGAGGAACTTAAAACTTGCTACTCTCTCCACTACTGTTCCATCGATGTGGATAGGGGGGTGTTCCCTCTGCTGTTTCCTGAAGTCCACAATCATCTCCTTAGTTTTGTTGACGTTGAGTGTGAGGTTATTTTCCTGACACCACACTCTGAGGGCCCTCACCTCCTCCCTGTAGGCCGTCTCGTCGTTGTTGGTAATCAAGCCTACCACTGTTGTGTCGTCCGCAATCTTGATGATTGAGTTGGAGGCGTGCGTGGCCACGCAGTCGTGGGTGAACAGGGAGTACAGGAGGGCATTAATCAGAGAGGCAACAAAGAGACCAAAGATAACCCTGAAGGAGCTACAAAGCTCCACAGCGGAGATTGGATTATCTGTCCATAGGACCACTTTAAGCCGTATACTCCACAGAGCTGGGCTTTACAGAAGAGTGGCCAGAAAAAACAAAAACATTGCTTCAAGAAAAAAATAAGATAAAATGTTTGGTGTTCACCAAAAGGCATGTGGTAGACTCCCCAACCATGGAAGGTACTCTGCTCAGATGAGACTAAAATTGAGCTTTTTGGCCATCAAGGAAAACACTGTCTGGCGCGAACCAAACACCTCTCTACACCCCGAGAACACCATCCTCACAGTGAAGCATGGTGGTGGCAGCATCATGCTGTGGGGATGTTTTTCATTGGCAGGGACTGGGAAACAGGTCAGAATTGAAGGAATGATGGATGGCGGGAAATTCTTGAGGGAAACCTGTTTGTCTTCCAGAGATTTGAGACTGGGATGGAGGTTCACCTTCCAGCAGGACAATGACCCTAAGCATACTGATAAAACAACACTTGAGTTGTTTATGGGGAAACATTTAAATATCTTGGAATGGCCTAGTCAAATCCCAGACTTAAAGATTGCTGCACACCAGCGGAACTCATCCAACTTGAAGGAGCTGAATAGATAGCTGTCTATTTATGCACTCTTATGTTATCCATTTTTTGTGTTATTTCTTGTTTGTTTCACAATAAAAAATATTTAGCATCTTCAAAGTGGTAGGCATGTTGTGAAACAAGTGATACAAACCACTAAAAAAATAATTTTTGGTCCTCTACTTCCTATAGTCCACGATAAGAACCTTTGTATTGCCCACATTGAGGGAGAGGTTGTTGTCCTGGCACCACAGTGCCAGATCTTTGACCTCCTCCCTACAAGCTGTTCCACCGTTGTGTCGTCGGCAAATTTAATGATGGTGTTTGAGTCGTGTGCTGCCACGCAGTTGTGGGTAAACAGGGAGTACTGGAGGGGACTAAGTACACACCCCTGAGGGGTACCCAGTGTTGTCAGATGTGTTGTTACCTTCCCTCACCACCTGGAGGCGGCCCGTCAGGAAGTCCAGGATCCAGTTACAGAGGGAGGTGTTCAATCCCAGGGTCCTTAGCTTGGTGATGAGCTTAGAGGGCACTGTGGAGTTGAATGCTGAGCTGTCGTCAATGAACAGCATTCTCATTTAGGTGTTCCTTTTGTCCCGGTGTGAAAGGGCAGTGTGCAGTGCAATAGAGATTGTGTCACCTGTGGCTCTGTATACAGCTAACTGTATATTATCCATGTCCTTGTTCAGCCGTGACTCCGAGAAGCATAGTATATATTCCGGCTTTTTTCTCTTCCGAGTGTGAGGGAATAGAGCCTGGTCCGGAGTGAGCAATATGTCCTGCGTCGAAGACTCATTAAAGTAGACTGGGAAACAGGTCAGAATTGAAGGAATGATGGATGGCGGGAAATTCTTGAGGGAAACCTGTTTGTCTTCCAGAGATTTGAGACTGGGATGGAGGTTCACCTTCCAGCAGGACAATGACCCTAAGCATACTGATAAAACAACACTTGAGTGGTTTATGGGGAAACATTTAAATATCTTGGAATGGCCTAGTCAAATCCTAGACTTAAAGATTGCTGCACACCAGCGGAACTCATCCAACTTGAAGGAGCTGAATAGTTAGCTGTCTATTTATGCAGTCTTATGTTATCCATTTTTTGTGTTATTTCTTGTTTGTTTCACAATAAAAAATATTTAGCATCTTCAAAGTGGTAGGCATGTTGTGAAACAAGTGATACAAACCACTAAAAAAATAATTTTTGGTCCTCTACTTCCTATAGTCCACGATAAGAACCTTTGTATTGCCCACATTGAGGGAGAGGTTGTTGTCCTGGCACCACAGTGCCAGATCTTTGACCTCCTCCCTAAAAGCTGTTCCACCGTTGTGTCGTCGGCAAATTTAATGATGGGGTTTGAGTCGTGTGCTGCCACGCAGTTGTGGGTAAACAGGGAGTACTGGAGGGGACTAAGTACACACCCCTGAGGGGTACCCAGTGTTGTCAGATGTGTTGTTACCTTCCCTCACCACCTGGAGGCGGCACGTCAGGAAGTCCAGGATCCAATTACAGAGGGAGGTGTTCAATCCCAGGGTCCTTAGCTTGGTGATGAGCTTAGAGGGCACTGTGGAGTTGAATGCTGAGCTGTCGTCAATGAACAGCATTCTCATTTAGGTGTTCCTTTTGTCCCGGTGTGAAAGGGCAGTGTGCAGTGCAATAGAGATTGTGTCACCTGTGGCTCTGTATACAGCTAACTCTATATTATCCATGTCCTTGTTCAGCCGTGACTCCGAGAAGCATAGTATATATTCCGGCTTTTTTCTCTTCCGAGTGTGAGGGAATAGAGCCTGGTCCGGAGTGAGCAATATGTCCTGCGTCGAAGACTCATTAAAGTAGAAGTCTTCGTCTAAATTGAGGTTAGTAATTGCTGTTCTGATGTCCAGATAAGATCGGGGATGGGAGGAGGGCTGAGGCGCTCCTATGATTCATAGCCATTGAATTACTCAGAAGCTGTTTTTTTCACATTTTGAGTTTGAATGTTTCATATTGCTAGACTGAAAGACATATTTTACATCACGTAAAGGCCATTGGTCTGTGGAATCATGTTGGTGGATGTGAGGATATTAACAAAGGTAGCCTATTTCATAACTAATCCCATTGCAGGTGGGATCATAACTAATCCCACCTGCAAACACACTCAAATTACCCCAGTGCCAGCCCACTCTACAGTCTCACATGCAAATGATAGATTAGCAAATGTCTATTATCCAATTGAGGAAGAATCGCCCCTCATTAATCAGAGTCTACAGACCAGGTCTCTCTGTCAAAAAGCACCAAGAGGCAATTTAGATCATTAAAGTGTCTGTGATATATGGGGTTTGATACTGCCTCATCTTGTCTCTGACATCCTGGTAAAATGGTCTTCCCTCCTCGGTAATAAAGGCAATCTATTCAGACACTCTCTCTCCTGTGATCATCACACACACAATGCGTTTTACATTTCCTAGTATAATATTAGGATACTCAGGCTAAGGCATTTAAAACAATGATCTGTAGCCATTTCCCTGCAGACACACAGCAACCATTCTATATTAAAACGCCACAGCTTGTTAGCGTCTAGAGAGTGACTTAGAGTGCCTTTGTTGGTGAGCCGTGCAATAAAGCAACTTGTCATTCCCACTCTATTCAGATTCATGATTTGGCTGCTCTCTTTAAGGCAGTGAGGCAGAAGCATGGTTGATCAGTCAGACTCAGACATCCCTGATGCCCCACTGACCATGTAGAGACCTTGAGCCTCAGGAATGCTGACTCTCTGCAACTTTGTAACTTCATCAGTAACCATTAAGGAAACGGGGAAATATTGTCTGCATCTGCATACGGTTGGTCAATAGAATCTAGCAACCTGTAAAGCTCAGCATCACACACATAAGAGGCTCAGCCTGAAATATAGAGGTACAGTATAACCATCTTACAAAATATGAACATAAATGTTGCAGATCATGTATAGTAATAATTGTATTATTATTTAATTAGGGTGTGCTTATATAGTCCTGCTTATATAGTCCTTGTATGTACAAGTGGGTAACCTGTACTAGTGGGTAACCTGTATTTCATTCCCCCTGAGACATCATCGAGAGTGGAGTCAGAGCCAGGGGATTAGCCACTATTGACGGTGACCATGAAGCATTTAGGGTTAATTGCCTTGCTCAAGGGCAGGACGACAGATTTTACCTTGTCGGCTAGGGATTTCGATCCAGCAACCTTTCAGTTAGTGGCCCAATGCTCCTAACTGCCAAACAGCCAAGGCATCTAGTACACCCAGATCAGATCAGTGAGTGGAAAATATCTGACAGTCTGCTTGTCCCATGGCTGTGGTGGAGAAAGAGAGACTCGGCGTATTCTGGGCTGTTTGTCCATTTGGGCCGCTGCCTTGCCTAGAGGCCAGCGGGAGTGGCAGAGGATATTAAGGTCAGACAGGAAGGACATCTAAGGAAACTGTGGCCCGGGCCTTGAACCAATCAAAGCTCACCCTCTGATTCCTAACATAGCTGCCTCTATCACTGAGCTCGTTTGAAAAACAGCTGATTTCACCCGCGGTTAGCTAAATTCTGCAAGTCCAGAGTTTAAAGGCCCAGTGCAGTCAAAAACGTGATTTCCCTGTGTTTAATATGCATCTCCACACTATGAGGTTGAAATAATACTGTGACATTGTTAAAACTATGATAATGCCCCTTTAGTGTGAGAGCTGTTTGAAAAGACCGCCTGAAATTTCAGCCTGTTTTGGTGGGAAGGAGGTTTGGCATTCATGCGGTAAATTAGTTAATAGACCAATAAGAAAGAGAGTTTCAAACCTCTCTGTCAATAACAGCTAACTTTCAGTAATTAGTCAATAGACCAATAAGAAAGAGAGTTTCAAACCTCTCTGTCAATAACAGCTAACTTTCAGTTTTCCCCTCCCAAATCAAACCACTCCCAGAGTAGAGTAGTCCCAGAGTAGTCCTAGCAAAATTATTGCTTGAGGAATTGCTCTCTGCTAAGAAGCTATTGTTTATTTTGTATAATTTCAATTGAAACAATCACAATAAATTGTTGTTACCCAGAAATGACTTGATATTGAGATAAACATGTCTGTATTGTACCTTTAACTCAAGTTGCTCGCAAAGAAAGCTAAAAGACCTATAAGCAGAAGGCTATGGAGTAATCACTTTCGGGAGTTTAGTGTTTAGTGTGATTTAAGGACAGCAGCACATACTCAGACTTATATCCTCCCATTCAAGATATCAAAATATACATTTCAGACCGATACTGCATCAGACTGTGAAGGAAAATATACAGTATAGGTTGTTTGTACATGGTGCGTTTTCTCAGTGATGTTGAGTATGTTAGTTTGTTGGAGCCCACAGCAGAGATAGAGTACACGGTTAATCTGTCAGTGGTGGTAGACTGCCCTCTCGCCCTCACCTGGCCCCTGGCCCTCAACCAGAGGTACGTGTCAGCAACCGTCACAGCAAGCTGCACTCTGACATGGACCACTAACACCACCCTGCCCCCTGTCCATCTTATTCTGCGTATGCGTGTGCGCTTTCATTTGCCTGGCTGGCTGGCTGGCTGCCTGCCTGCCTATATGTGTGCCACATCGGTGCTTTAACCTAGCCTATCTGTTTGTGTGTCTGTGATCTAGTTGTGCCATCCTCATTATCCCCATGCCACTGGGGATTTATTCACTGAATTAAACAGTGTAAGCAGGAAGCTCAACATTTTAATGGCATGTTCCATGAATATTCACCAGTGTGACTAATTGGAATTAGAAGTGGAGTGAAACCTGGCTGAGATCACAGAATAAGTCAAAATGGATTTTGATTCAGTTGATCAGTTTTAGTAAAACACCTTAAGAAGTTCAAAGCTCACGTTAAAAGAGGTCAACACCCTGCTAATCCAAGATAAGGTCACATAGTACAGTACGTATGGCAATTACATTATTTGCAGTACAGTGGAATTCTTCAAAGAGGGATAAACCAAAATTGCCCAAAAACTTTGAGGCACAGACCAATATTATTCCATCCTATGCTGGGTAAAGTGTGTTTGGGTTTTGGAGGTTCCATCTGTCAATACAAGCTATTTACATAACATCAGTGGAAAGTACAATCATCACATGGCCAATGACTGCGTCATCGCCAAAGAAATACCCAGCATCCACACATAGTCCAATCGAATCACATTTAGAGAGAAATGACATGTATACAATATACATCTTATCCTCAGTTGTTTGGCATTTGTAGACTAAAAAGACTTACAACTTTCATGTGACATGTTTAATGAAAATAACTTCAACCAGAAGTCGATTTATGGTTAATCCACAATCTAAATCAACAATCCTGAAATGAATCCTCTACAGCATTCATTGATTACTAACACTGATGTTTTAAAATTCCAAATTATAAAAATGTTATGTAATCAAACCAATATTCAGCAAGTTCATTGCAAAAGTACAATACAGAACTGCGTACTAGGACTTGAATGATCTACTCACTGAATGACGGTGAACACTCCAAGTTCATTGTCTTCTGGGTCCATATTTGGGTCCATAGCTAAAGACTGGCCTTGAAACAGCCCTCGTTTTCCTCTCCTCTCCTCTCCTCCTCTCTCTCTCCGATCTGACCCTTTCACCAGTTCTACTGGATGTTCACTCCTTCACTCCTTTCTCCAGAGTCCAGAGTCTCTGTCTGTTCCACGCTCCAGCAGGAGTTACCATAGGCAACTGACTGAGCTAGCCTGCATGAACCATTCAGCTGTTATCACGTACTGTGGTCCTGTCCAAGTCAGGGAGAGAGAGATGCCCCCAGGGCTGGGACCCAGCTCGTCTCTTCTGCCTCAGTAATGAAATAACATCACATTCCGGGCCACTGCATCAGAAAGCAAAGAGGGATCAATTGTGAACAGCTAGGAACCGATAAGTGGCTGTGCTGGTGCACTACTGATGCTTCGCTAAGAAAATGGGCACAAAACAAATAGAAAAACCTATTGGAAGTCAGGATTTCACCTCCTTCCCCTTCACCTAGCTGCACAATGGTGACAATGATGATGCAGGACATCGAAGCAGTGGGCTGTTTGTAGAACACAACTGTACAACACATGTAACTTTCCCTAACCATTTGAGCAGCAGATGAGACAAAAATAGATTTTCAGGCCTATAGATACCAGTACCAACTTTGAACGTCACACTATGAAATCAAATGGCCTACTAGCCATCACTCAAGCACCTGTCCAAAACAAGGCTTTGCCAATAATATGCATTAATCATGTACTGTAGCTTACAGTAAATTCTAGCCCCAGACTATTCAATTAATGAGTCATTTCTGTTGTATTATCTCGTGTTCTGATTATGGGATTGTTAGGACAGAATTCTCCCTTAAAGCTGCAGCGTTACAGCATTATGATAGTTCATGCTGGATTACCCTGAGCAGATTCTCTCATGCGTGAATGGCATACGCAGTCTTCCATTAGTTAGGAAATGAAGCACATGTGTGTTGCCTTGCTGCAACTGAATTAAATTAAATGACATAACAGATATGCTGTCTTGTAGGTTTTGGACAGTGGTCCATGAGAACTGAACAGTTACTGTATGAATGATTAAGTACAGGCTAGTAATCCCCAATACAATTATCTTTTGGAAAATTCTACACGTCCGATACACCTTGTATAGCACTCCAACACACCCTTTTCTCATTACCATAAAGTTGAGGATAACCATATGGACTAGGCCGAGGTCGAAAAAGTATTTCCCCCTGTGACATTAATACTTGACATGAACCAATCCAGTCATGTGGACTGCCACTGGCCCCTGGGCCACAGTGCAATGCAACAGTGGCCTGTTTTTCCATGACACACAAACCAGACCAGACCGTACCATTTAGCCCAAGGATGGGGGCCACTCCAAGAGAGGCAATGCCGCCTATCTTTTTTGTTTGTTGTTGATCTAATTCATCACGAGCTTAAATGTTAAGATTCGGGTAAATATGCACAACGGTCATCACCACAGTAATGACGATACATGTTTTAGGTTTGATAAAATGCCAGTGTGTGTGGGAGGTAGCCTCAATCATCTAACTCTAGATGTGAGCTGCCTTCCTCCTTACAAAATACTATCCTGACCGGCATGGTTGTCACACTAGGTTCTAAACTTCAGATTTATCAACCACACTCTTAGGCATATATAACATAATAAAACAAATAACAAGGATGGTACACTAGTAGCCACAAAATAACCAGACGATAGTCACCAACTACACTTACATGACTACTCTGTACATGACAGACTTGAAATGGTCTACAAACCATCAAATAAGTGATTCACTCGCAGTGAGTTAGTTTTATCAAAGTAGTTGTGTGTGTGACATATTAAGAACGGGGGAAAGTGTCTTTGTCCGAGTTTATGGAGCAGAAGAAACAGTGGATGCAGCGATTTGAATAAAACGATGACAGTAACACCATGCAAAACAGCAGAATTATTAATATATTAACTGCAGCTCCGGGAGACACCAAACACTCTCCTAAAGGTGACTAACGTGTTCACAAACCCTATGGACTCAATTTATTGGAGCAATAGTGTGATTTGTTTCACAATTTGAAAAGTGTATCATTATATGTTGACCAATTAGAATGATTGGTCAACATCTTCATAACATTGGACATTATTCTCATGAATGATATTAGCTGTATGGAAATACTATATTACATGGAAGTCAGCGAAAGGTTACATTGTTATGAGTGTAAAATACTCCCTCTCGGTTCTGAAACTTTTATGTAGCCCATTTTTTGGTATCTTATTTTCATGATACAGTAAACTCTTTGAAAACAAGGTTCATAATAAATGAAATACAATTTAACTCCATAACAAACTCTATAATAACCACATCAACTCCACTCTATAGTGTGTATAGCTGTTTCTCTACTCCTAGCAGAGAATGGAGTTTTTACAGTGAAACCCATCAGTCAATGAGATTAAGGTCTATCATCTTCCCAATATCAGATAGCAACTCTCTACACACTACAGCACCTCCCTGTTACAGCTCTGGGAGGATAGGATTCACAGCACCCAGCAATTATCTGTAATGTGGGAGGAAAATCAATGTGGCCATGGAAAGCCAGTAAGGTCACAAAGCCCAGGGTGTCACTTAGAAATTAGCACAGACCTGCAGCTGGAACCTTTTTAAAGCATGACTGGCTCAATTGTCAAAGCTAAAAAATCATTTGGTTTTTGTGATTATTGTGGTTTTTGCTATTCATTGTAAATAATGTTTGTAGGCCTGCAGTATGTGGCCAAATTGTATCTACGACCATATGTAATCCATTCCTCTTTTTCATATGTTCTATTTATATCTGTAAATCGACCAATGAAATCAAGCCAACTCCGGCCATGATTACAGACACCTGGTGTGTCTCCTTTCAAAGTATATAAACTAGTGACCCGCAGTTTGTCATTATAGCCTGATGAAGACAGCTTGGCTGTCAAAACGTTGGTTCTAAAAATGATTGCATCTGAGCTCCGAGTGTGCGGCTCTCCTTTTCTTTTTTCCAAATGTCCTTGATTTGTCTACCTAACAAATATATTCTAAGGCAGACCTGAACAGTTGTGTGCTCTTGGCTTACACGCAACAACAAAAAATGCATTATCCTACTTGAATATTGCTACAACTGTGGAGACACTTAACTAATATACATCCATCTGTTAACTGTGATAACTTAGCACATTACAAAGATTGTGAAAATACACTAGAAATGTGCTTAAAAAATAACCTGCAGACAGAGCAATAACACATGCATATTTCATGTGTAGGACTACATACAAATTATTGCAGTATCCAAATCATTGTACTCTACAGTATCTTCAGTCATATCAGCACGCTGGAGTAGATTAATATAATATATATATATTTTTTTATAATTTAAAAAACTCACTTCTGTTGCTCTAATTGGTGCTCATCCATGGCAAAACTGGCATCACAGACTTGCTCTACTGCAGGTACACCACTGTGTTCTATCTCCATGTTCTCCCTCCAAGGTAGGCTCTAACTAATGGGACAAATAGAAAGAAAACCTGCGATCTACCATATGCCCCCTCTATCCTGGAGAGGAGGACTTCTCTTCCAGCCTTCTCTGACTGTCTTCCTTGACTGTCTTCTGGTGTAAATCCTATCAACAGCCGGATGATATTGAGAAGAACGAGGAAATCAATAGATGGGGGGCCAGTTATGTTTCAATGTTCAGTCTAAGTGGACATGTGAAACGGCATAGCTTTTGTAAGTGGTTTATCAAGTGGAAGTGGTTTATCAAGAGCTTGTCTCACATCTAAATTGCATTTCTCTCACCATTACTGCCATTTCCCCTTTCATTGAAGAGGAGATGGGCTATCAAGTGTGAAGACTGATAATCAGAGCACTCAGACCTGATAGCTTCCTCACATTCACAGCCTTGTAAAGACATTCAAATGTCTCTCATAGGTTTAGCAAAGATTTCATACTTGAAAAACATGTAACAGATACTACGCCTTTTGGCTTCTATATAATTACAATAAAGGTGATAATGTTGATAGCAGTTGTATTTCAATAGTAACATTTTTCAGCAGTGAGTCAGTCGGGCACCTGGACATTATGTAGTCAAAAAGCTCCAGTAATCCAAAATAGTGTGCAGCATATTGATGTACTTTGGACGTTCTTATTATCTTATCCAATGATACTGTGGTTATTGATTTCCCATACGCAATATGGCTGAAACCATCTGAATGACCGTAAAAGATAGTATATTTCATGAGAGAATCATATTAACCTATTAAAGTAATTGCAGGTCAGAGTTTCAAAGTCCTCTACTTAGAGAGATGATTCAGTACTATCATATAATTGGCTGATGACTCAGTTGAAGTACATGGGTGCAGTGGCATGAAAAATACATCACTTCCTGTGGTGTCAAGCAGTGACACGTTTTGCAGTTTGGCATCTGTAAATAAAAAAAATGGCCCACACCCAGGCAATGAAATCATTCATGAGGAGAGACACAAATGTTATCAAGAGACACAATGATGCAATCAAATTCCAAAGCACTTCTTTATCATTGTGGTAAAATAGTCTCCCATGACTACATTTGCAGCCTATGACTGTGACAGATGACTGTGTCCTGATGCAAGATGTTCCGAAGCAATAGGCTACATAGAAAATGGAATAATACAGAGCTCTTCAATAAATTCAAGTAAACCAAAAAAGCATGTGTTCCGAGGAATCCAATTCACTGATCAGCTAAAGGGGTAGGCATAAACTGACCTCATGTGGAAAATGGCCCTAGTTTCTTCCACATGGATTAAGGCTAAATAGGGGAAGCATCTGAAATGCTCTTTTTGTCTGTCAAGTTCAGTCAAGGTAGGCTACGTTGTTTATTGTCCATTGAAAAACATAGGCTGACTATAAGAGGTATCCTTACAGAATAAAGGGAGTAATGTTACTATCATGCAAAATATTAAAGACTTTGACCCATGAGCAAAGCATTTTCAATCAAATCTGACAATAAAACCCCTCACAAATCAACAGAAATGTGGGAACAAGTTGACACTCAGACATTGTAAATGTTCTGATGGCATCCACTGTCCGTCTAGACCAAACAACAGCACAGACATGTGACCAATGACGGAATTGCACTTTGAAACCGACCAAGCAACACCTTCGGTATGTGTAATTTGTTTGCTACAGTCTAACAGCGTTATGGAAATACAAAAAGAAAATCATTCGTTAAATGAATAACCTACACCTCAAAAAAGAATGTAATGCTTTGATGTGCGTTTTAGGATAGTGATGTGAATATGCATTCTTGCAAAGTGAGCGAGTCAGAACAGGAGTGTTGGGATGATAAAGCTTAGGCCTCCTCTCATTTTTTCACTCTGCAGCCCACTTGAAATCCCAGGGCAACGGTGTAGAGATAACCTAATAAATCATTGAAGGAAATAACTCCCACATTTAGCAGCCCCAGAAGCCTTACAGGCGCGAAGCAGCGGGCTCCGGTGAGACAACAACTCAGGCTGCATTATGAACCCTCTGTCAGGCACAGACTACACGGTGTGCTCGAGTCCCCAGCTCCTGGCACTATGGGAGCCTCTGGTAAATATATTTTTTTTCTGTGGAGGAAAAACCTTAACAGCTGTGGGGATTCCAAATCAAACAACCAGGGTATATGAATGACTAGTTGTGGAGCTCATCGGAGGGTCATAGTCCTCAATGATAGTTCAACTTTCAGTCGGTCAACTCTGTACAACACAGCTAGGGAGAGTTTGCGCACCAGCGCCCTCTACTGAAGAACATTTGAATCACGTCTGACAAGGCCAATGAACACCGTGCCTCATTGCAAGCCTCACCCCACCCCTTGGGTGATAAACCCAAGTCACATATTCGTTCCTTAAATTCTTCTGCTCTTCACCTCGAGCTGAGCAGAACAATTCATGCCTTTCTTTAAAAAAAACAACATTGGAACGTCTTTACTCCAACTTAACTGTCCCACTTAAGGAGGGCGTGCTCATTCTTCTGCACATTGTGTGTTAATTGGTAACTAGTTTTGTGAATTGAGTTTAAGACAACCTGAGCCCAGCCACATTCAGCCAAGCTGATGTTGCAAGGGTATTCCCACTTCATGGATTTGGAGAGGATGGAGGGGCTGGGGCGGGTAGGTAGCAGCCCCCGTGCACCTGGTGATATGAGAGGGGAGGGGGCATGGACCCCTCTTCAGATGTTCACTGTGACAACAGTATGTGGACCGGGCTTCAGGCAAACATCTTCACTTAAAAATAAAAGAGAGCCGCATACTCTAGGAGGTCAGATGCAAAAATGTAATTACCAACGTTTCGACAGCCACATACCCTGATGAAGACAGCTTGGCTGTCGAAACTGTGGTAATTAAATTTTTGCATCTTGAGCCAACCTTGCAGAGGGAGACCAGTTTCTGGCTTTGCTTGGCTCAATTCCGGCTGCAGGCGCATATTGGGGATGATGGCTTTTATGATAGCCATGGTTCCTTTCGGGCTGTTGCTGATGCGACCTTTAAAGGCGGTGGTGAATAGACACTCGCTTGGACACATTGCGCCACCTAAACCGGTCACTACGGGTGTCCCAGTCCTGTCTACGTGCTCTAGCACGGCGGAAGGACTCGCAGCTGTTGTCACTGGGGACCCCCATGGGTCAAGTTATATCCCAAAACGTAGCATACATCAACAGACAGGGATGGTGTGGTCTCGCCCGATCTTTTCCTTGGCTTGCTCCCTACTGCTGTGGGGCAGTGAGCACTTTCCCTCACTCTGGGTGACGCATCTCCCAGGAAGTCTCAATACGGGTGCGGATCCGCCTCAAAACGGCTGAAATTTTGTGAACTTGTTTTTATGGCACTGCATTGTCATGTAGCTTTCTCTTATTTTTTTTGGTTATTTTTGCCCCATCATTTTTTGTATTTGTTGATTACTAAATGTTAAAACATTTCAAATTGTGTTTTGTACAGAGCTTCAAAACGGCATATCATACACTTTAGTTGGAGGAAACGTGGAAGTAATGCTGTTTTAAAAGTTGAAAAATCTAATTTCCAAACATTTTGCTGTCATTTTCACACCTGACCTACATTAATCCTTGGAGAAAATACAGTATATTTAGAGAAGGAATACTTTCACCAAATTGCCTAAATGGATTCTCTGAACATTATCTCACCAAGTTACCCCATTAGCCAAACCATTTACTGTATGAAATTACCTATTGTTGTATAATCAAGGTAAAAACAATATCTAAGTTACTCATAAAGATCCTCTGAGTAACTGTGGTTCAGGTCATGTTATGATATGATATGAAGAAAGGAATCTAGCCTTTAGAGCAGGACATGTAAATGTCCATGGCCTTTTCATTGCAAATGTTCTGATTTTCTCAAAAATCTATGTTCGCCCGGGTTGTGTCTCGTCCGGAGGATGCTTTTACATCTCTGGAAGGAAGGATTTCAACATTGCACAGCAGCTGAAACCTGGATCCATCTGAGTGAAAGCTCCTTGGCTACAACAACACCAGGCTGTAAAGGAGGAAAGCAGACAAAAAGCAGAAATAGACAAGACATTAAAACCTTGCATACCAGCAATACAAATATTTTTGTTGTTGTTGTGATTGTGTTTTTGCTACCCATTGTAAATCATGTTTGTAGGCCTGCAGTATGTGGCCAAATTGTATCTACGATCATATTTAATCCATTCCTCTTTTTATTATGTTCTATTTATATCTGTAAATCGACCAATGAAATCAAGCCGCAGCCGGCCATGATTACAGACACTTGTGTGTCTCCTTTCAAACTATATAAACTTGTGACCCGGAGTTTGTCATTATACCCTTATGAAGACAGCTTGGCTGTCAAAACGTTGGTTCTAATAATGATTGCATCTGAGCTCCGAGTGTGCGGCTCTCCTTTTCATCTCCTTGTACTGGTGGCGGAGAGCAGGTTTATGCTGAAAGACAAATTCCAGAAAAATAAGTTAAAACATTAATTAATGTCCTATTGCTTATTTGCCTGTTTACTGCTACAGCTGTACTGAAATGACCTATACACACTTAACCTGCTTCCAGACCAACAATGGCAATGCAGACACAATAAAAAAGCAAGATTTCGCAAACATTTAGCTTCATAGTTACCGGCTGGCTAAATGTAAATAGTATTTATCTAGCTAGCCAGCTAGTTGAACAAGCAATAAAACCGACCTCAAAATCTATAATCCAATAGATAGCTACTTAGCTTTATTTTCATTGTGGCTAGCTAGCCAATTTAGCATGTGTCACTGTAACATAACATGAGGTTTGATTAGCTTGCTAATCGATTAGCATTCGCACCCTAGCGACTATGTTCGACAGCTAGCTAGTTAAATATGACAAACTGGCAAGCATGAAAAAGATTGCCGCACACTCTTGGAGCTCAGATGCAAAAATGTAATACCAACGTTTCGACAGCCAAGCTGTCTTCATCAGGGTATAATCACAAATTTCATGCTTTTCTTAACTCCTGTTCTGAGCATCTGAGATTTATTATGCAATTTGATACACGTCTAATCAGTTTTCTTGATCTTCTGATCTTGTGTGAAGATAATGTTTTATACACTGATCTTTACAGGAAACCTACTGATCGTAACAGTTTGTTGAGGGCTGATAGTTGTCACCCACTTCCCTTGAAAAACAGTTTGCCCTACAGCCAATTCTGTCGAATCAAAAGAATTTGCAAAAAACAGTCCGATTCCGACAGAAATATGGCTGAGACGCAAAGAAAGTTCAAGGAGAGGGGATACAAGAATGATCAGATTAATATTGCCATTGAGAAAATTCAAAACAAAACGAGACATGACCTTTTTCAAGGTCAGTCTCGCAAAAAGACGCATTCTTGCGTTCTAACTACCCGCTATTCAAAGTGCTCTGAACAAATTAAGGGAATTGTTCACAAACATTGGCACATCCTAAAATCCGATGATAGTCTCGGTAATGTGTTTTCGGACCTTCCCTTGGTCGTATTCTCGCGGGGCAGAAATCTCAGAGACCAATTGGTACACTCTGATTTACCACCCCAAAATATTCCTGAACAACGTCTATTTGCGCCCCTGTTGGATGGAAATTACAAATGTAATTGCTGTGCTCAATGCAATGGCACTTATAAATGTAGATCCTTCAAACACCCACAAACAGGGAAATCGATTCCAATAAAATATGTTATTACGTGCTCCACTAAGGCAGTTATTTATCTTATAACTTGTCCTTGTGGTAAAAATTATGTAGGTAAAACAAAGCGTGAATTAAAAGTACGTATCTCAGAGCATCCGTAGCACCATTAGGTGTAAAAACTTGACTTATCCAGTTGCGGCCCACTTCTTGGAGGCAGGCCAGTCGATTTCGTCTCTGCGTTATATTGGCATCGAACATGTCACCCTCCCTAGGAGAGGGGGTGACCTTGATAATTTATTGTTAAAACGAGAGGCTGCCTGGATCTTTAATTTAAAGACCCTTGCGCCCTTCGGTCTCAACGTAGACTTTGATCTGAAGCCATTATTGTGATTATTGTGACTTTGCCATTGTAATTGTGTGTAAACTTGTATAGTCAAATTCATCTATGATCGTATGCTATCCATTTGTTTGTATGCTGTTCTTTGTATGACATTTTACTATTTGATTATTAACCAATGATATCAGGCCACTCCTGGCCATGATTACAGACACCTGTGTCCTTTGACACTATAAACGAGTCATCCCGCAGTGTTTGTGATTATACCCTGATGAAGACAGCTTGGCTGTCGAAACGTTGGTATTCCATTTTTGCATCTGAGCTCCAAGAGTGTGCGGCTCTCTTTTATTTTCAAGTTTCTACTCCGCTAGCCAGCACCTCGTCTTAATAGGTGTGCGTTTCTTTTTCTTCTAAAGCATGAAAAAGATTATCATCATGTCATGCAAGCCTTAGCACATCAGCAATCACATTAACAGCAGAATGCAAATGGACAGCTCAGCTAGCTGTCTTAACATTACTTTGTCTCGCAACGAGCCATCTTTAAACAGTGGCTTGTTGCAGGACGAAGCAAGCGGCAACGGTACCTGAACGCAACTGTCTAGCTACCTACCTACCTATATAGCTAACAATAAGCAATAACTAACAACAGCTAACAATACCTTTTAGATTCAGTTAAGCCAACGTATGTACATGTAGCTATCTTGGCATTTTAACTGTAGACTCTTACTGGTATAGTATATCGATTATGATGATTCACAGCAGACTTGTCTGAAACACTTTCAAAATAACTCGGCTTCAACCAGTCCAGACTGCTTAAGGCACAGAAGAAGGAGCTGTATCCAGTACAACACTGGTATTGAAAGCAGTAGCTACACTTTACATGTAGTCCATGATGAAAATATTAGTTAATCCAATGGATCTTTAAATATTCGCGGTAACATTGAACAGGATGTGCCATTTGACTGAGCAGGTTGAACAGACAAGGGTGTGTCTTGAATGGTCCATCTGCAAACCAGTCCTTTAAGTCACACAGGTATTCCAAGTTGCTTGTGGTTGTGAAGATCAGAATTCTGTCTGGCCTGAGTCCACTGTCATGCTAGAGGAGGCCTTAAAGCTGTCAGAGATGATGAGAGGGATGTAGGTACAGGGGGTGAGGGATGTAGGTACAGGGGGTGAGGGATGTAGGTACAGAGGGTGAGGGATGTAGGTACAGGGGGTGAGGGATGTAGGTACAGGGGGTGAGGGATGTAGGTACAGGGGGTGAGGGATGTAGGTACAGGGGGTGAGGGATGTAGGTACAGGGGGTGAGGGATGTAGGTACAGGGGGTGCCGTGTTGTTCTTCTGTCGGTGCCTCTGCACCAACTTGTTCATGTTCTTCAGAAAGGGCATTTCTCCCCAAACTTGGTTGTTCTTCCTGGGTCTTCAGGCGTCTCCCCTTCAGGCCATTCATCACCTTTCGGATCCTGGATATGGTTGTATTCTCTAAATAACTTGGAGATAACCCCATCAGTGAGGGTTATGCGACCTCGGCATTCGAAAACGTCATATTCGGTGAACTTCCAGAAGGATTCATTTGAGGTCTGTCGTTATTTGCGGCAGGATATTTTTTTCCACCCACAGAGAGGATAAATACAGGTTCCATTGCTTGTTCTGACCTCCTCTAAGAATGATGAAAACTGAGGGTAGCAGTGCAATATCTTTTTAAGCAGAATATTTGGATTGTTAGCATATGAACAACTTTCAATTCAATTGCTGGACTATCGAAGACATCCATCCAACCCATTTATTCAGTTCCAGCAGTTCAAAGAGGATAATTTAAAAGTTAAACAATTGGGCCTAGTTATTGTTCGTTAGCAGCATACTTTGTTGTTTTCCGATTATCATTTTATATTTAAGCAAAACCTCCTAAAACTAGAACCGTCTTTTGGGCGTCATGTTACATTTTAATACATTCTAATAACATTTTACTTGTCCAAAATCGTGTGACATTCTACACTTCCTTGTATTAATAGCAGTCTCTTTTGCCTATCAATATAATAAGCTTGTAACTGTGAAATTAGACATTGAACTCAACCCTGTTTCAACAATCATCATTTCATATTATTCTGTATGTACTGTAAATTTGAGACACTTCATTTAGTATGATATGTTACGTTTTGTATGGTATGTATTCATTTGTGGATGTCCATCATCCAATTCGTATGATATGTTAACGAATTACAATTCGTATGATATGTTATGAATTTCAATTTGTTGTGGCTAAAGTTAGCTAGGTGGCTAATGTTAGCTAGGCTAGGGGTTAGGGTCAGGGGTTCGGGTTACGGTTCGGAGTTAGGTTAAAGGGTTAATGGTTAGGGAAAGGGTTAGCTAAAAGAGTTAAGGTTAGGTACAGTAATACGCTAAGTAGTTGAAAAGTTGCTACTTAGCTAAAGCTAGCTGTGATGAGACTTGAACACGCAACCTTTGGGTTACTAAATGTTTGTGTTATACGCCCACCTTCCACTCCAATCAATCACCCTCCTTTCGTTCTTTACCTTAAAGTAACCTTCTGTCTTATGTAACCATATTAAACGTAACATCTCATACTAATATGAGTGTCCCGGATATATTGACTGTGTTGCGTTTAGTCTATGAGACCAGGCTGAGACATGAGGTGAGTTTCAAAATAGTGTTAAAAGATGCCTTTGCCTTAAAGTTTAACCTTGGCTTAATCTATAAAAATATGGTATTCTGTTCTATTGAAATGGCCTACATTTTCTTTATCCTAATGAAACTAAATGCAACGATATAGGCCAAATAGATTTTGTGATGTTGTTTTATATTAAATTGACTGACTAGATTGTTAAAAGGCAGAATTTAAATAAACATTGGATTTTTGTGATCCGAATTTCATAATAATTTTCATTTTCAGATGTTTTCTGTTGGTCGGCCTACCCATGTGTCTCTCCTCACTTGGAAAGCCTTCTCACTGATGTCAATACCAAAGTTGATTATTGTGATTTGAATGAATTGGAATGATGTGAATAATGATAATGATGATGGTGTTGAGACCCCAGTATAGCCTAAACATTTAATCATAGGCTATTATTAATTTGTCTCTAAAATCACAATGTTTCCATTTCTTTAGTCATGTGACAAAAAGTATATTTTAACTGAAACATCCAAATGTCGGCCTTGTACCAGATAATATTTTTTTTTGATTGAAATGTTTTATTTTCATAAAATTCGGTATACTAAAGCCTACACTCTTATAAATAATGTTGCCCTGTACAGTACAACCATATTGGGTCCTTCAGGTTTGTCCTTTTTGGTGCTAGTTAGAACCGTTTGTTTCACATTCTTTAATAAAAGACTATTAAACAGAAAAGGGCAATTGGCTATAGTGCTGGCTTAACATTTTCCCTGCCAAATAGGCCAACAAAGAAATTCGACGAAGATGATTGAGCGAGAGGGTCTGTGTGCTGCGTAGTACTGTACCTTCCACAAAAAGTTTTGTTTGACAAAAACACGTAAACAGGATTGGCCCCTGAAAGGATTTATCTGATGGCAAGGGTTGTATGGAGATAAGTGGCGGGTGTTTGAGCTTTGTTGCAAAAAATAAAAACATTGCTCCTTTTCAGATTTCTTTGGTGGACATTTTAATGTTCCGACAGGGGCTTTTCGAGCAGGGCCATTCATTCTCCACCCTGAAGCTATTTCAGCATGTTGTGTGGGAATTGTATGGCGCGGGGCTTAGGATTTTGTTTTGGATATGCTGTGTGACGCCCCCTTTGAACCGATGGAGTCTGTGAATCTGAAGATCCTCTCCTACAAGACCGCCCTGCTTGTGGCTTTGGCCTCAGCTAAACGCATTGGAGATCTCAGCGCGTTACCCATTCACTGCTCCTGCATGCAGTTCAACCTTGGCGAATCTAAAGTGATGTTGTGTACTAATGCGGCCTTCAACCCTAAGGTCACGACTATATCCTATAGGCCTCTAGATTTATTTATTTTTATTTATTGTATTATTTTCAGGCCTCTAGTTTTTCCCTTTTCACCTCCTCTGTTTTCTTCTGAGGAGTAACAGTCACATGTCCTGTGTCCGGTAAGAGCATTATGCACCAGGGATCTCAGTTTGTGTGAAAAGCTTTTTGCTTATCTTGCTAATCGGGCTTGTGGGAGAGCACTTTCTAAGGAGCGTCTCTCACACTGGATTCTGTTTTATGTCCTGTGTAGCTCAGTTGGTAGATCATGGCACCAGGATTGTGGGTTCGATTTCCCACACGGGACCAGTATGAAAAAAGTATTAAAATGTAATGTGTGTCTGCTAAATCACTGAAATGTAAAATGATTGTGGAGGCTATTGTTCTAGTAAAAGGCAAGAATTACCTTACAGTGTACTCTCCCACTCTGCCAGCGTCTTGGGCATTGTTTAAAGGGTTGTCTGTAGGTGATATTTGTGCTGCGGCGAATTGGGCATCACCATCCAGTTTTGTGAGGTTTTATCGCTTGGGTCGTGATGTCCTATCCCCATAGCTGTGT
This sequence comes from Oncorhynchus masou masou, assembly GCF_036934945.1. Taxonomy (NCBI): domain Eukaryota; kingdom Metazoa; phylum Chordata; class Actinopteri; order Salmoniformes; family Salmonidae; genus Oncorhynchus; species Oncorhynchus masou. The sequence continues at coordinate 18,369,329 of NC_088221.1, read as the reverse complement.
TGTACAGAGATGAGCGATTGAAAGGGAACATACAGTTGACTATAACTATAGCTCCCTGAAAGAGGGAAACTAAGTACAACACCTGTTCAGGGGCAGCCCAGTTCCTTGCTCGGCGAAGAGCGGTACTGAGAAGAAGGAATGAATCCGTGCCTCTGGCTTATCACCTGTGGAAGGCGAGGATTCCGAGGGCACTAGCACACAAATTCCCCATAGGTGTGTTGTACCTCGTTTCCCTCCTTCTGGGAACAGTAGTTATAGTCATAACTGTATGTTTTACCTTGAGGAAAGATAACTGCTAAAGCAATTGGTGAAATACTATTCAGGGTTTGTAATAAGGGTAGCAAGGTAATAAATAGGGATTGATAGCAGGACACAAAGCCCATGGAAGTTTAATCCTTAAGAGATTATTGAAGCACCTGTGCGTCAACAGAAGTAACATAATTTAAAAAATACCCATCAAAATCCGTCAGTGGGCGCAATCCACCCCATCTGACTATGTCGGTCTTCTGCATCTGCTGTGGAAGGTGGCCGAACTACAGTGATGTTTGTTAGACCATGTTACATCCCAAAAATCAGTCTTCTCACGTCTATAGCGTCCGAGCGATTGAACGTCTGTTGCGTATGACAACACTCTCTGGAAAGAGGAGACGCTCACAAACATGATGGTGTTCTCCGTTCTGCTCTATGACCCCCACAAGTGTCACAGGATTCATCTGAAGGTAACCCATACAAACCAATGGAAATATGGAGGTATTTTTCTTCCAACAAAATAAGGGGTTAAATATGTGTCCAAAAAAACAAAAATATTTCCTGACCTTTCTTATACCTCCTAGGTATAGGACAGACACTTCTGTTTTATTTTGATTCGATAATATTGTTGCATTTTATTTACCATTTCTTACCCTCTGAGTAGGCGATGTTTATAGTGCACATGAACATTAGCAAGACTCCCAAAGTACAACTTCATTTCCACCACCCAATAAATATGTTTGTTTGCTGTTTAAACTGTTTGGTACAGTATGTTACCGTAAATTCTAACTAAACAGTGATTCTCCTTTATCGGTCAATACACAGACAGATAATCAGACCGCCTGCATCTCCGCCTTTGAGACAATGACTCCAATAGTTAGGGCAGAGACCATCTCATATTATACACAGTATGTCTGGCTCCACTCCACATTTAATTCTAAATGCCTACTGCTTCCCATTTATTCAACTAGACAAAAGTATGTTGATTTGCAAGACAAGGATTGTCTTGACTTTCAAGAATACCTGAAGTTTTTTGCAAGATTCACCATCAAATTGTTTCAGATCTCTACTAGGCCTAGTGCAAGTTACACTATGGAACGGACAGTGACGATAAGTAGACACATGAGGATTATTAGAATATGGCAAATATTTGTCAATTATTGATTTCCATCTACGCTGTTTTTTTGTGGGCTACCTGAGACGTTAAACAGATATGTGGGCAGGGCATACAGGCTGTCAAAACTTTATTGATGCTCAAATTTGCATAAATGGATCATGGAAACAATTTTTCAACAAACGATATTCAACATTATATGACATTTTAGGTTTTTACGAAAAAGTTGTATTTTTTATTTTTTACGTCATTACGTCTAGCTGTTCTTATCAACACAAGACAGTTCATTGAAAACACATCGTGGCATGCAATTGTTGCATCTACTTTCTATACGAACTTCTTACAGGTAGACAAAAAAATCACTGGACATGTTAAAGGAAAAATCCACCAAAAACCACTCATTATTTTAATTTACATTGTTAAATAACACTAATATATGAGAACAATATTTTTTGTGGGTAAAAAATAATTTTGGCGTTATAGTAAAGTTGGTAGCAACATGGTGGAAAATCATTGTGGAAATCTGTTGCAGCTCAAGTGGACTACAACATCTGCAATGATCTCTCTATGGGCTGGCTGGCTAGCTAGAAAACGTAGCTGTAAAATTACCTAAACGAACTGCACTATCAATTTAGGAGTCTACAATCTCAACATGTTCAACCTTCAGATGGCAAAGGTAACTGTACTAAATTACTATTGCCCAGTAGCACTCATTTCTATCATCATGAAGCGCTTTGAGAGACTATTCAAGGATCATATCACCTCTACCTTACCTGACACCCGAGACCCACTTCAGTTTGCTTATCGCCCCAATAGATCCACAGACAATGCAATAGCCATTGCACTGCACATTGCCCTATCTGGCCAAGAGGAATACCTGTGTAAGAATGCTGTTCATTGACTATAGCTCAGCATTCAACACCATAGTACTCTCCAAGCTACTCATTAAGCTCGAGGCCCTGGGTCTGAACCCCGCCCTGTGCAACTGTGTCCTTGACTTCCTGAATGGTCGCCCCAAGTGGTCAAGGTAGGAAACAACACCTACACTTCGCTAATCCTCAACACTTGGGCCCCACAAGGATGCATACTCAGTCCCCTCCTGTACTCCCTGTTCACCCATGACTGCGTGGCCCCACACGCTGCTAACTCAATCATCAAGTTTGCAGACGACACAACAGTAGTAGGCCTGATTACCAACAATGATGAGATAGCCTATAGGGAGGAGGTGAGGGGCCTGGGAGTGTGGTGCCAGGAAAATAACCTCTCTCCCAATGTCAACAAAACAAAGGAGCTGATCCTGGACTTCAGGAAACAGCAGAGGGAGTACCCTAACCCTAGCCATAGCAATGGGACCACAGTGGAGAAGGTGGAAAGCTTCAAGCCCCTGCGTACACATCACTGACAAACTGAAATTGTCCACCCACCCAGACAGTGTGGTGAGGAAGGTGCAACAGGGCATCTTCAACCTCAGGAGGCTGAAGAAATTTGGCTTGGCACCTAAAACCCCCACACATTTTTACAGATGCACAATTGAGAGCATCCTGTTGGGCTGTAAACTACCTGCCCTCCAGGACACATACAACACCCAATGTCACAGGAAAGCCAAAAAGACTGTTAAATAGCCATCACTAGCACCTTAGAGGCTGCTGCCCTAGATACATAGACTTGAAACCACTGGCCACTTTAATAATGAAACACTAGTCACTTTAATAATTTGCATATTTTGCAAACTAGTCACTTTAATAGTTTGCATATTTTGCATTACTCATCTCATGTGTATATACTGTTTTCTATCCGATTCTACTGTATCTTAGTCTATGCCGCTCTGACATTGCTCGCTCAAATATTTAAACATTTTTTATTTCATTCCTTTACTTCAGATTTGTGTGTATTTTGTGTTTTGTTGTAAAATTGTTAGATATTATTGGACTCTTGGAACTAGAAATACAAACCTCTCGCTACTCCTGCAATAGGAATTTTGCAAAAAATATGATCAATAGCTCAGTCGAAAGAAGACATCCTCCTGAGTTATGACATCGGCCAGTATTGAAATCTGACACATACGATAGACGTTTCGCATTCTAAAAGTCATATTCCTATGAACTTCCAGTTTAGCGAGAGCCACTTTATCAGAGTGGTACGTCATACCTGACGGATTTCTGTCTGCTTGAATGCTAACTCAGATACATGTGAAAACGTGAAATGACCCAGGGAATCGACAGAACATCACTCAGAGATGCTCAAAAACAATGTAACATTGAAATTGGTGAACCTTTCCTTTAATGGAAACCTAGCTGTTGTAAAGCCACAAGGTGGCTCTGTTCTGTAGAGAATGAATGACATTAATGAACACTAACATCATACCAAAGGGAATGAATAACCAGTTCCAAAATTCCAACAAGATGAGTGTAATGTCAAATCACCCCAACATTAAGACTAAATTAACACAGTGTCCCAACCCTGAAGCAAAACATTGGGGAAACAAGGTTTTGCTTGTGTAAAAGAGATATGGATAGATACTTTTGGTCTTGTAGTGTATGTGAACACGGAACATGGAACATCTCATTCCAAAATCATGGGCATTAATATGGAGTTGGTTCCCCCCCTTTGCTGCTATAACAGCCTCCAATATTCTGGGAAGGCTTTCCACTACATTTTGGAACATTGCTACGGGGACGTGCTTCCATTCAGACACAAGAGCATTAGTGAGGTCTATGTTGGGCGATGAGGCCTGGCTCGCAGTCGGCGTTCCAATTCCTCCCAAAGGTGTTCGATGGGGTTGAGGTCAGGGCTCTGCAGGCCGGTCAAGTTCGTCCACACCGATCTCAACACACCATGTCTGTATGGACTTTGTGCACAGGGGCATTGCCATGCTGAATAAGGAAAGGACCTTCCCCAAACTGTTGCAACAAAGTAGGAAGCACAGAATTGTCTAGAATGTCATTATATGCTGTAGCGCTAAGATTTCCCTTTACTGGAACTACGGGGCCAGTAAGGGGAACCATGAAAAAACAGCCCGAGACCATTATACCTCCTCCACCAAACTTTATAGTTGGCACTATGCATTGGGGCAGGTAACGTTCCCCTTGGCATCCGCCAAACCCAGATTCGTCCATCAGATGGTGAAGCGTGATTCATCACTCCAGAGTATTCGTTTCCACTGCTCCAGAGTTCAATGGCGGCGAGCTTTACACCACTCTAGCTGATGCTTTGCATTGCACATGATGACCCTAGGCTTGTGTGTGGCTGCTTGGCCATGGAAACCCATTTCATTAAGCTCCCGACAAACCATTTTTGTGCTGATGTTGCTTCCAGAGGCAGTTTGGAACTCTGTAGTGAGTGTTGCAACCGAGAACAGACAATTCTTACACGCTATTCTTTAACACTCGGCGGTCCCATTCTGTGACCTACCACTTCGCGGATGAGCTGTTGTTGCTCCTAGACATTTCCACTTCACCATAACAGCTCTTACAGTTGACCGTGGCAGCTCTAGCAAGGCATAAATTTCACGAACTGACTTGTTGGAAAGGTGGCATCCTATGACGGTGCCACATTGAAAGTCACTGAGCTCTTCAGTAAGGCCATTCTACTGCAAATGTTTGTCTATGGAGATAGCATGGCTGTGTGCTCGATTTTAAACATCTGCCAGCAACGGATATGGCTGAAATGGCCAAATCCACTAATATGATGGGGTGTCCACATACGTTTGTATATATTGTGTACTGTATGTCCGTATTTCCCATAGTTTTCCCATACATAAGGGACTGTTATTGTTGGATGTTTACGGTTAACCTGTGGATCATAAACTGCATCAGATGTACAGCAAATATATGTACATTTTACATTTAAAACTAGTACTACTTTGGACAGGGAAGTGCATGGTGCCATAGAGTACACAGTTGTCCCATACAGTGTCCAACTCTACCCCCCCCCCCCCCCCCCAAGGCAGCAGCTACTCTTCCTGGGGTCCAGCAAAATTAAGGTAGTTATACAATTTTAAGAACATTACAATACATTCATAACCGATTTCCCATCACACTAAGTGTGTGCCCTCAGTCCATTACTCCACTACCACATATCTACAGCACAGCATGTTATCGTGTGTTAGTATGCTTGTGTCTGTGCCTATGTTTGTGTTGCTTCACAGTCCCTGTTGTTCCATAAGGTGTATTTTGATCTGTTTTTTAAAAATCTGATTATACTGCTTCCATCAGTTACCTGATGTGGAATAGAGTTCCATGTAGTCATGGCTCTATGTCGTACTGTGCACCTTCCATTGTCTGCTTTGGACTTGGGGACTGTGAAGAGACCTCTGGTGGCATGTCTTGTGGGGTATAGTTTTTTTAACGTTTATTTAACTAGGCAAGTCAGTTAAGAACAAATTCTTATTTTCAATGATGGCCTACAGTGCCTTGCGAAAGTATTCGGCCCCCTTGAACTTTTCCGACCTTTTGCCACATTTCAGGCTTCAAACATAAAACTGTATTTTTTTGTGAAGAATCAACAACAAGTGGACACAATCATGAAGTGGAATGACATTTATTGGATATTTCAAACTTTTTTAACAAATCAAAAACTGAAAAATTGGACGTGCAAAATTATTCAGCCCCCTTAAGTTAATACTTTGTAGCGCCACCTTTTGCTGCGATTACAGCTGTAAGTCGCTTGGGGTATGTCTCTATCAGTTTTGCACATCGAGAGACTGAATTTTTTTCCCATTCCTCCTTGCAAAACAGCTCGAGCTCAGTGAGGTTGGATGGAGAGCATTTGTGAACAGCAGTTTTCAGTTCTTTCCACAGATTCTCGATTGGATTTAGGTCTGGACTTTGACTTGGCCATTCTAACACCTGGATATGTTTATTTTTGAACCATTCCATTGTAGATTTTGCTTTATGTTTTGGATCATTGTCTTGTTGGAAGACAAATCTCTGTCCCAGTCTCAGGTCTTTTGCAGACTCCATCAGGTTTTCTTCCAGAATGGTCCTGTATTTGGCTCCATCCATCTTCCCATCAATTTTAACCATCTTCCCTGTCCCTGCTGAAGAAAAGCAGGCCCAAACCATGATGCTGCCACCACCATGTTTGACAGTGGGGATGGTGTGTTCAGGGTGATGAGCTGTGTTGCTTTTATGCCAAACATAATGTTTTGCATTGTTGCCAAAAAGTTCAATTTTGGTTTCATCTGACCAGAGCACCTTCTTCCACATGTTTGGTGTGTTTCCCAGGTGGCTTGTGGCAAACTTTAAACGACACTTTTTATGGATATCTTTAAGAAATTGCTTTCTTCTTGACTCTCTTCCATAAGGCCAGATTTGTGCAATATACGACTGATTGTTGTCCTATGGACAGAGTCTCCCACCTCTGCTGTAGATCTCTGCAGTTCATCCAGAGTGATCATGGGCCTCATGGCTGCATCTCTGATCAGTCTTCTCCTTGTATGAGCTGAAAGTTTAGAGGGACGGCCAGGTCTTGGTAGATTTGCAGTGGTCTGATACTCCTTCCATTTCAATATTATCGCTTGCACAGTGCTCCTTGGGATGTTTAAAGCTTGGGAAATCTTTTTGTATCCACTCCGGCTTTAAACTTCTTCACAACAGTATCTCGGACCTGCCTGGTGTGTTCCTTGTTCTTCATGATGCTCTCTGCGCTTTTAACGGACCTCTGAGACTATCACAGTGCAGGTGCATTTATACGGAGACTTGATTACACACAGGTGGATTGTATTTATCATCATTAGTCATTTAGGTCAACATTGGATCATTCAGAGATCCTCACTGAACTTCTGGAGAGAGTTTGCTGCACTGAAAGTAAAGGGGCTGAATAATTTTGCACGCCCAATTTTTCAGTTTTTGATCAGTTAAAAAGGTTTGAAATATCCAATAAATGTCGTTCTACTTCATGATTGTGTCCCACTTGTTATTGATTATTCACAAAAAATACAGTTTTATATCTTTATGTTTGAAGCCTGAAATGTGGCAAAAGGTCGCAAAGTTCAAGGGGGCCGAATACTTTCGCAAGTCACTGTAGGAACAGTGGGTTAACTGTCTGTATGCACGAGGGTCCGAGCTGTCTGCTGGCCTTTTGATACTTAAGTATATTTAAAACCAAATACTTTTAGATCTTTACTCAAGTAGTATTTTACTGGGTGACTTTCACTTTTATTTGAGTCAATTAAGGTATCTTTACTTTTGCTCAAGTATTACGATTGGGTACTTTTTCTTCCACTGATTAATTTACAGTAATGTAGTCTTAATTTAACACTTGAATCAACACTGGAAATGTTACGATAAAAAATCTAATCTTGTTAAAGCTGGTAAATGTAACTTTTTGTGTGACTGACCAAATTCACATAGAAAGGTGAGTTATAGATCTGTCATTCTAATTGAAAGCAAGTCTAAAAAGCAGTATATCTATTCTATGTGTGCTATTTCTATGCTTCCCATTCTTAAGTTACAATTTTGTGTCTTTTACTTGAGGTTTTGTACACCAGCATCAAACAGCAGAAAATGCAATAGTTTTGGTTATATAAAATATATTTCACAGCTTGCTTGTTTTGTCACATAAACTAAAATTAGGTGAATTGTTTGAATTTTAGCCACTATGAAATGTTGGAGAGATTTTTGCATAGTGTATCTTTAAAGGCCCAATGCAGACCAATCTCAATTTCAAATAATTTCAAATATTAAGAACCTTACTGTGATTGTTTACATAGAAAATTGTTAAAAAGAAACAAAAATACACTATAAAAATACAAGTATATGGATGCCCTTTCAAATTCACCCGTTGCTGACAGCTGTATGAAATCGAGCACACAGCCATGCAATTATTATAGACAAACATTGGCAGAAGAATGGCCTATACTGAATAGCTCAGTGACTTTCAATGTGGCACCGTCATAGGATGCCACCTTTCCAACAAGTCAGTTAGTCAAATTTCTGCCTTGCTAGATTTTCCCCAGTAAGTGCTGTTATTGTGAAGTAGAAATTTCTAAGAGCAACATCAGCTCAGCCGCGAAGTGGTAGGCCACACAAGTTCACAGAACGGGACTGCCGAGTGCTGAAGTGCGTCTTTCCTCGGTTGCAACACTCACTACCAAGTTCCAAACTGCCTCTGGAAGCAACATCAGCACAATAACTGTTTGTCAGGAGCCGCACACAAGCCTAAGATCACCATGTGCAGTGCTAAGCATCGGCTGGAGTGGTGTAAAGCTCGCAGCAATCGGATTCTAGAGGAGTGGAAACGTGTAGACCATCTGGCAGTCCGACGGACGAATCTGGGGTTGGCGGATGCCAGGAAAACGCTACCTGCCCGAATGCATAGTGTTAACTGTAAAGTTTGATGGCAGAGGAATAATGGTCTGGGGCTGTTTTTCATTGTTCGGGCTAGGCCCCTTAGCTCCAGTGAAGGGAAATCCTAACGCTACAGCATATAATGACATTCTAGACAATTCTCCAGGGAAGGGAAATCTTAACGCTACAGCATACAATGACATTCTTGACCATTCTGTGCTTCCAACTTTGTGCCAACAGTTTGGGGAAGGCCCTTTCCTTACAGAAATGGTTTGTCAAGATCGATGTGGAAGTACTTGACTGGCCTGCACAGAGCCCTGACCTCAACCCCATTGAACACCTTTGGGATGAATTGAAACGCCGACCACGAGCCAGGCCTAATCACCCAACATCAGTGTCCGACCTTACTAATACTCTTGTGGCTGAATGGAAGCAAGTCCCTCGGCAATGTTCCAACATCTTGTGGAAAGCCTTCCAAAAGATTGGAGTCTGTTATAGCAGCAAAGGGGGACCAACTCCATATTAATGCCCATGATTTTGGAATGATATGTTTGACGAGCAGGTGTCTACATACTTTTGGCCATGTATTGTAGCTTCTTAGCGAAGAGCAATTTCTCAAGCAATCATTTTACTAGGACTGTCTTGGAATAGTCTGAGTGGCGAGGGGAAAACTGTAAACTAGCTGTTATTGGAAGAGGTTTGGAACTATATTATTTGTCTATCAACTATTAAACCGCCTGGTGATGTCACCAGGCAGGCCAAAACTCAATCAAAACTAAAATAGGCTGAAATTTCAGGCGGTATTTTCAAACAGCTGTTACACTAAAAGGGTATTATCATCATTTTTACAATTCCACAGTATTATTCCAACAGTGTGTTTATAAAACTATATATATTATATTTGACTGCACTGGACCTTTAACGCTGGCCAATTTGCTGCATACTGGGGCGCAGGGTAGCCTAGTGGTTAGAGCGTTTGACTAGTAACCGGAAGGTTGCAAGTTCAAACCCCCGAGCTGACAAATCTCTCGTTCTACCCCTGAACAGGCAGTTAACCCACTGTTCCTAGGACGTCATTGTAAATAAGAATTTGATCTTAACTGACTTGCTAATGCTAATAATTAGTTATCCTAAGAACTGAGGAAGGACCTTCATTTTTTCTTCAGTGTACCCCACAAAACCACATCTTATTCTATTATATTCCAATATATTTTATGGATGTGAAATCACATTTAATTATGACGGTGGCGGGACTGGGAGTAGAGCGGTTTTCATGCGATGAGTCAGATGCATGCATCTATTTCTTATTACTCAGAAGGGCGAAGCTTGGTGACACGCAAGAGTCCACGGTTGTGAAACTATACTACCATCCCTGTTCATGTAAATTATGAAAAGGAAGAACTAACAAAGAAGAACTATAGCTGAGCGAATTACTTTTGTTTGTGGGTTTTCTTGGTTGAATATCAGGGTCGTATGGGGCGCAGCAGGTAGCCAGCCTTACCACTGAGAATGGAAGGCATGTGATTATGGTTATTCAATGTAACCATTTAATCTCTGATCGCTTTAATGAACTCGATATAGTAGCCTAGTTTACTTTGTGAAACGTTAAGAATAACGATATGTCCGCGCACGGGTTGCTGAGCAGCGTTTTCTCATGCTCTTCGCAAACATCCGAAACAAGGTCCAAACGGAGACTGAGAAAGACTATAAGTTTGGACCCAGCTTTGATAAAACGCGATGGGACTGAACCGGATGGGACATCTGGTCAAGCAGATGATCAAAAGTCGCTCCGAGCCTCAAACGAAAGCCTCTCCAAACCAGACGCGCGCCTTACAGCCGGAGTTAAACACTGTCAATCTGCATCCTCAAGCCTGTCAATATATTTGGATACTTCTGGCCATTTCGACAATGATTCAAAAGCCACTAAAAGAAGCCCCTATACTCCAACCGGAAGCTCAAGCACTTTATTTTCACCTAGAAAGTGGCTTCAAAAGAAGCCATCTCCACCATCCATCCCTCATTCAAATGCTGCATGGAAATCTGAAGTAAGCAAGTCTTAAAATTACAGTTTTATTGGTGCTGTTGTTGTTGATGATTATGGTGATCGCGATTATATTCTTGTTGATCAAACTGTCCATGATGTAGACAACAGGTTGTATTACACAGCGATAAGCACGTGAATGAAGGTGATGATGATGATGATGTTGATTATGATTGAAGGTCGAGGTGGAAGTAGTAGCATTTGTAGTGGTATGGTGACATGACCACCTAGTTTTACAGTGTAACAGTCAATTACAAGGTTCAAAAACATGTATAGAGTCATAGTCATATTTACACCTGTTTTCCTGGGAAATGTCCATTCTAACTTTCAATTGTATATTTGTTGTGACATGTCTGAAACACTCACAATTGAGCAATAGGATGTCAATTAGACAGTATGATGTCACCACAAACTGCTGTCTGACAAAGGTGGATGTGCCATATCAAAAACCTGTAGCCTATAAAATATCAAAAACCTGTAGCCTATAAAATATCAAAAACCTGTAGCCTATAAAATATCAAAAACCTGTAGCCTATAAAATATCAAAAACCTGTAGCCTATAAAATATCAAAAACCTGTAGCCTATAAAATATCAAAAACCTGTAGCCTATAGCTGTATAGCCTATAGAAACTGTAGTTATAGCCTATAGTCCCTGAACATTTACCAAATGTTGTTACATTACAGGCTTATTCTAAAATGTAATAAATTGCTTTTCCCCTCTTCAATCTACACACAACTCCCATAATGTCAAAGCAAAAATTGTTTTTTTAGAAATTTTTGCAAATTTATAACAAATAAAACACTGAAATATCACATTTACTTAAGTATTCAGGCCCTTTACTCAGTGCTTTGTTGAAGCACCTTTGGCAGTGATTACAGCCTCGAGTCTTCTTGAGTATGACACTACAAGCTTGGCACACCTGTATTTGGGGAGTTTCTCCCGTTCATCTCTGAAGATCCTCTCAAGCTCTGTCAGGTTGGATGGGGAGTGTCGCTGCACAGCTATGTTCTGGATGGCAGGTAGCCTGGCGGGTAGGAGTGTTGGGCCATGAACCGAAAGGTTGCTGGATCAAATCTCCAAGCTGAAAAGGTAAAAAAAAATCTGTTGTTCTGCCCCTGAGCAAGGCAGTTAACCCACTGTTCACTGGGTGCCCAATGACGTGGATGTCCCCTGCACCAGAGGGGTTGTGTTAAATGGCTTTGCCAGGGCTACTCAAGGACATTCAGAGACTTGTCCCTAAGCCACTCCTGTGTTGTGTTGTCTTGGCTGGGTTGTTGTCCTGTTGGAGGGTGAACCTTCGCCCCAGTCTGAGGTCCTGTGTGCTTTGGAGCAGGTTTCCATCAAGGATCTTTTTGTATTTTGCTCCATTCATCTTCCCCTCGATCCTGACTCGTCTCCCAGTGGGTGGGGAAATATATTAATGAGCTCGCCTTGACTGACAGCTCTTTGAAATGCCTATTTCAAGCAATGAGGATGCAGTGAGCAGATTGCCGTAAAAATAATCTCAAGCTAATTTGGTGATACACAAAGCAACTCAACCAACATTACATTTGCATCAACTATATATACAGTATATATACTGTATATATATATATTTTTTTTAAATATCTCCCGTTTGGCATGTCTCTTGTGATGCGGTTCACAGTAACTAACTCAGACCAAACACAGAGGAAAGGGCAAAAATACAAGTATCTTTCCCATAGATCAATAGGGTAAACTTTTAATTATATTTGCTGACACACTACAGTCAAATTTTGGCACCAGTAGCTATTTATACCATGCCCATCTCCAAACACGCCTTCTCAGATGTTGGTTACAAAGTGGTACTTATTTAAATTCTGTAAGAGAATATTGTGGTACATTTGGTGTATTAAAATGAGAGTTCAGGTGATGTCACCTTGCCCCCTGTCACGTTCTGACCATTGTTCGTGTGTGTTTTCCTTGTTTTAGTGTTGGTCAGGACGTGAGCTGGGTGGGCATTCTATGTTGTGTGTCTGGTTTGTCTATTTCTATGTTTGGCCTGATATGGTTCTCAATCAGAGGCAGGTGTTAGTCATTGTCTCTGATTGGGAACCATATTTAGGTAGCCTGTTTTGTGTTTTGTTTTTTTGTGGGTCATTGTTCCTGTCTCTGTGTTTGTTGCACCAGATTGGGCTGTTTCGTTTTTTTCACATTTCTTGTTTTGTAGATTGTTCATTGTTCATCTTTATTAAAGATGTTTACAAGTAACCACGCTGCGTTTTGGTCCGCCTCTCTTTCCCCAGAAGAAAACCGTTACACCCCCTTAATAATGAATCCAAGTGTTTGACATGGACCAGTAACCTTATAATCAAACTTTATCAATGTCATAGTAACAGTCATTTTTCATACTTAGGTCATCATACCTTCAAGATCTGGTTACCTTCAAATACTATCCAAATCATTAAAACATGATTTTGACTGTTATTGACCTTTAGTTGTTAAGTTCTTAAAAATGATTGCACAACTTACAATGTCAAAAGAAGTGCTCAACCTTCATCTTCTTCTTGTTATTCTTCTTCTTCATGTTGCTTTCCGGCAGACTAGACGGTATGTTGCGTATTGCTGCCTTTCACAAGCTCGGTTCCCATCCAATTTGCACCAACATTTCAATTAGAATATTTTAAAATCTGCATAAAACAATTTGCACGTTTTCCCAACGGAGATGGGTTTCTATCCAACTGACTTTTTTTCACCACCGTGTGAAATTCATCATCATTTATTTCATCTGTAGCCAAATAAACTGCATGCTTTCCCGAGTCGTAGTGGGAGGACCACACAACATATGACATCACAAAAAGATCCCACCATGTCGTACGAACAAATTGTCTTTCGACATTTAGAAAATTGTACCGGCATTTGATGTTTCCATCAGCCCAGTCGTGACCTTTTTCATGCATCAGGTAATTCATCTGTATGAAGTGATTGGATGGAAACATGGGTCTTTGGAAAGTGTATAGCGCATTTGTTCACAAAAAAAGGGGGAAATGGGAAAAGAAAGGAAATTGTACCATCAGTATTACGTGCCCACCATAATTATTGGGAAAATGACACATTTTTTTGTTATTTTGGCTCTATACTCCAGCATTTTAAATTTGAAATGATACAATGACTCTGAGGCTAAAGTACATATTGTCAGCCTTTATTTGAAGTTATTTTCATATCACAGTGAACTGTTTAGAAATTACAGCACTTTCTGTACATCGCCCCCCCATTTTAGGGGACCAAAAGTATTGGAACAAATTCACTTACTGTATGTGTATTAAAGTAGTTTTCAAATGTTTCGTATTTGGTCCCATATTCCTAGCACTCAATGCTTACGTAAAACGTATGACTCTACAAGCTAAGAGGTTGTGAGTTCAAATCCTAGGTGTGGTTGAGTACCAAAGTGTGCTAAGCAATGTTGAGGTCAATGAACGTTTTTAATGTTCTATTGTTTTTGTTTATCTCTGAGCTACTGTACCAGTCAAACGTTTGGACACACCTACTCATTCCAGGGTTTTTCCTTTATTTTTAATATTTTCTACGTTGTATAAAAATAGTGAATACATCAAAACTATTAAATAACACATATGGAATTATGTAGTAACCAGAAAAGTGTTAAACAAATCAAAATATATTTTATATTTGAAATTCTTCAAAGTAGCCACCCTTTGCCTTGATGACAGCTTTGCACACTCTTGGCATTCTCTCAATGACCTTCACCTGGAATGGATTTCAATTAACAGGTGTGCCCTGTTAAAAGTTAATTTGTGGAATTTCTTTCCTTCTTAATGCTTTTGAGCTAATCAGTTGTGTTGTGACAAGGTAGGGGTGGTATACAGAATATAGCCCTATTTGATAAAAGACGAAGTCCATATTATGGCAAGAACAGCTCAAATAAGCAAAGAAAAACGACAGTCCATCATTACTTTAAGACATGAAGGTCAGTCAATCCAGAAAATGTCAAGAACTTTGAAAGTGTCGTCGCAAAAACCATCAAGCACTCTGATGAAACTGGCTCTCACAAGGACCGCCACAGGAAAGGAAAACCCAGAGTTACATCTGCAGAGGAGAAGTTCGTTAGAGTTACTAGCCTCAGAAATTGCAGCCCAAATAAATGCTTCACAGTGTTCAAGTAACAGACGCATCTCAACATCAACTGTTCAGAGGAGACTGCATGAGTCAGGTCTTCCTGGTCGAATTACAGCAAAGAAATCATTACTAAAAGACACTAGTATGAAGAAGAGACTTGATTGGGCCAAGAAACACAAACAATGGATATCAGACCGGTGTAAATCTGTCCATCGGTCTGATGAGTCCAAATTTGAGATTTTTTTTTTTTTTTTGTGAGACGCAGAGTAGGTGAATGGATCTCTGCATGTGTGGATCCCACTGTAAAGTATGGAGGAGGAGGTATGATGGTGTCAATGGGCTTTGCTGGTTACACTATTAGTGATTTATTTATAATTCAAGGCCAACTTAACCAGCATGGCTACCACAGCAATCTGCAGCGATACACCATCCCACCTGGTTTGTGCTTAGTGGGGCTATCATTTGTTTTTCAACAGGACAATGACCCAACATACACCTTCAAGCTGTGTAATTCTATTTGACCAAGGAGATTGATGGAGTGCTGCACTAGATGACCTGGCCTCCACAATCACCTGACCTCAACCCAATTGAGATTTGGAGTGAAGGAAAAGCAGCCAACAAGTGTTCAGCATATGTGGGAACTCCTTCAAGACTGTTGGAAAAGCTTTCCTCATGAAGCTGGTTGGGAGAATGTCAAGAGTGCATAAAGCTGTCATCAAGGCCAAGGGTGGCTACTTTGAAGAATCTCAAATATAAAATATATTTTGATTTATTTAAACTTTTTTTGGTTACTACATGATTCCATATGTGTTATTTCATAGTTTTGATGTCTTCACTGTTATTCTACAATATAGAAAATATTAAAATAAAATAAAATCCTTGAATAAGTAGGTGTTTCCAAACGTTTGACTGGTACTGTATGTTCTATCGATTTCCGAGTCATTTCATGTTTTCTTGTGTATCTGAGCTATTGGCATTCAAGCAGACATACATTTGTCTGGTATGATTTAGCATTGCAAAAATGCTGCTCTCACTACACTGGAATTTAAAAGGAATATGATTTTTACATTTTCGAAAACATCGCTCATGCATGTCAGATTTCAATACTAGCTGATGGAGGAGGTTCCCTTCTCTCAAATAAGCCACTCTTCAGGTTGAACATGATGAGATTATTAACTCCTAAATTGTTTTTGGGTTATTTTACATCGAACTAGCTCATTCACATGCTGATATTAACTTTGGTATTACTATGTGTAGCTACCTTTACTAGCTAGCTTGTCAACCAGGCCATAGACCGCATTGCATTGTGGATTTTGTAGTTGATGTGCGCTGCAACAGATTTCGAAAATGATTTTCACATTGCTACCAACCTTATTATAACGACAAAATTAAACATTTGTTCACAAAAAAACATTGTGTTATTTAACACTGTAAATTACATGAATTAGTGATTGTGGGTATATTTTTCCTTTAAATTCCATTCAATTCAGAAAGTAAACCAAAATCCAATTCCTAATTTTAAGCTCTTGAAAATAAATAAATACACATTTCTGTGTACTTCCTGAAAACAGTTTGTTGTTGTATATTTACTCAGAAAATACAGTTAAGCTGTAGAAATGCATTAAACATTGTTTTCACTATTTTCACCGCAACGCAGTAGCCGGTAACTTACTGTAAAATTACAGGATTTAAAAAAATAGTTTGTTGCATAAGCACCTCTACAGTATTTTATAAGTTTAAATACAATTTCATTGGAGGCATGCCAAGTTAATTTGCAGGAAGGGTGTATTGCGATTAACAGCGATTGACAGTAAATATATCGCAATACTCTAATACAGTATCCTATTACTGTAGACATTTACCATATAATGACTGTAAAATTGACCACAAAATTAACAGCAATGGATAAGTGTAGTTACATGTTATCATGTGTCATGTGTTATCAATGTGTTTTTGGAACACTTCACGTGATCATGTTTTCAAATGTGTAATTCAATGTGTTATTGCTGTTCAGCTAAATTATGTTCAACTAACATTTTACCCTCATCAATCTAAACACAGTACCCCATAATGACGAAGCAAAAACAGGTTTTTAGACATTTTTGCAATTTTATAAAAAATGTAAAACTGAAATATCACATTTACATAAGTATTCAGACTCTTTACTCAGTACTTTGTTGAAGCACCTTTGGCAGGGATTACAGCCTTGAGTCTTTTTGTTAGAAGCTTGGCACACCTGTATTTGGGGAGTTTCTCCCATTCTTCCCTGCAGATTCTCTCAAGCTCTATCAGGTTGGATGGGGAGAGTTGTTGCATAGCTATTTTCAGGTCTCTTCAGAGATGTCCGGCCTCTGGCTGGGCCACTCAAGGACATTCAGAGACTTGTCCCGTAGCCACTCCTGCGTTGTCTTGGCTGTGTGCTTAGGGTTGTTGTCCCGTTGAACCTCCGCCCAAGTCTGAGGTCCTGAGCTCTCTGGAGCAGGTTTTCATCAAGGATCTCTCTGTACTTTGCTCCATTCATCTTTCTCTCGATCCTGACTAGCTTCTCAGTCCCTGCCACTGAAAAACATTCCCACAGCATGATGCTTGCCACCAACATGCTTCACCGTTGGGATGGTGCCAGGTTTCCTCCAGACGTGATGCTTGGACTTCAGGCCAAAGATTTTAATCTTGGTTTCATCAGAACAAAGAATCTTGTTTTTCATTGTCTAAGAGGCATTTAGGTACTTTTTGGCATACTCCAAGCGGACTGTCATGTGCCTTTTACTGAGGAGTGTCTTTCCGTCTGGCCACTCTACCATAAAGGCCTTGAGTGTATTTTTAACAAAGCTGAGATTTACTTTGAAGTCCAAAGTGTAGAAATCCGTTATGGACACAGACACGGTGGCATAGCAGGAGGATAAGAATGCCGTGACTCATTTTTGTTTGCAGGGCATCACCTGTGAAATCTGATGTGAACATTTTAATCCACATGTGAAGCACATTTGAAGCATTCCAAAAACACATGGTTTCGCATGATTTGTCATGTGAAAATCCACATCATAACAAGATTTGCACACTCTTGTGCATGACATGGAAACGTCACGTAAAATCATGTGTTTTTTCCGTAAGAGTGGAACTAAAGAGGATTCTACCTGGAAACTAAAAGGGTTCTCCTATGGGGACAGCCTAAGGACCCTTTTGGAACCCTTTTGTCAGAGTGTAGCGGCATGTCCTACTCTGAGTTGGTCACCCTTTGACCCTGGATTTAAATATTCTTTGTTGTAAGAATGTGCAGAATGTGCAGAATGTGCAGTACAGATCTGTACTGGTAACGAGTGTAGCTTCTACTCACTTGTTCCCAAGACACATCAGTGCTATAGGATCATGAAAGTGTCTGACAAGACAGTTATTGTTGTTGCTGCTGCAGCTCAGCGACATTTAGCGGGTGAATTTCTCTGCCATGTGCGACATGGGACTGGAGTAAGTATTGCTAATTTAATGATGGTCTTAGCCAAGGACAGAGGCTTTACTGGTGTCATGTCATAATGTCACACTCCTCTGGAGCTCTTGTCATGCACAAACCCTTAGGTCACTAAGGGTAATTCAGACTTAACAAAAGCAGAAGGCTGTTCACTTCTTGTAGGTTGTTTAATGCCGAAGATGCCTTTTTACAGTATTATTTAGTGTCCAACAGCCATGAGAAGCCAGAACAGCTCACTAATTCAGTGGCAATCCTTGAAGGTGGATGATAAATTGAGTGATTCCTGTGCACATCAAGTCCCAGTAGCAGCACGACCCTAAGAAGGTATCCACGGCTGTACTGTTTATTTAGCATTAACAATATGTATTGAAAGGGTGACATTATGATAGGTTTTAATGAAGACCAGGCTTCTGGTTTCTTCATACCACAGTCATCAGCAAGGGCTCCGAACCCAAAGCCAGATCCCTCAGAAATGTAATCACTGTAAATACGATTGAGGCTGATTAATAGCAGGGGGGAGTAGGTCTATGACAGTGGAATACTTAATAGGATTTATTGTGCCATTGGGACTGTATATCTTACATGGTGCTCATGCTCTGAAAATCGGCTGCCAGTGTTTACAACACCACATTGAAGTTGATTGGTGGGCTTTATGTATATTTCCTTGTGTTATATCTCGGTAACATTTAAGTAAATGTTGTGCTGCCTTAAAACACTGATTCAAAATGGAATCTACATGATGAATCAATTAAGTTAGTCTTCTGGATTAAAATTGGTTGAAATGTGACTCATCAATGGTATTGATTGAATATTTTATTAGTGACTTACTGTAGCTATGTAGTTTGCATTATAGTGTTATGAAGCACAGATGTTCATTACCAATGTTAAATCAGATTTATGCATATAATTATTAATTGTTTCCCTTCTTCAATGCTATTTAATAATAGTTGAAAGCTCTTGGAAGTGTGAGTCAAGTGCCAGTGCTACCATCTGCTTCATTGCCCAAGAATGTGGTAGAACAGCACAGGCCAATCCAGACTACAGTTTAGCCAGTTCGGTTAAGATGAGGGCACCTTGGTGTGAGATTCTACAGATTCACATGACCATGGTCAGTGTGGAGTTAAGTACGTACACTGACAAGACTAACAAACTTTAGGTACAGTTTGTCAGGACCCGGTTACGAACCTGGATCTCCAGAGTGAGAAACAGTCACTTAACCAACTTAGCCACGAATAGTCAGCAGAACCCAGAAGATGAGGCAGACACAGCAGTACTTAAGACGGTGTATTTAATAAAGTAAAAAGGAGAAGTCCTTAAATACAAAAATGGCAAATCCAAAAGGTGGTAGGAATAGCACAAAAAAGCCTCAAGAGATACTCAAAAACAAAAACAGAATTCCACAAGAGCATCCACCGGAATCGACAAGAATACACAGAACACTAGGGCTGGGTGCTAACATACAAACACAGAGCACAGAACTGAGGGAAACTAAGGGTTTAAATACAATCAGGGGAAACGAGGGACAGGTGCAAATAATAATGGGGAACAAGGGAAAAAACATAAGGTCAAAAAGCACAATGGGGGCATCTAGTGACCAAAACCCGGAACAACCCTGGCCAAATCCTGACACAGTTGAAGTCGGAAGATTACATACACCTTAGCCAAATACATTTAAACTCAGTTTTTCACAATTATTGACATTTAATCTTAGTAAAAAATTCCCTGTCTTAGGTCAGTTAGGATCACCACTTTATTTTAAGAATGTGAAATGTCAGAATAATAGTAGAGAGAATGATTTTTTTCAGCTTTTATTTCTTTCATCACATTCCCAGTGGGTCAGAAGTTTATATACACTCAAATAGTATTTGGTAGCATTGCCTTTAAATTGTTTAACTTAGGTCCAAAATTTTGGGTAGCCTTCCACAAGCTTCCCACAATAGGTTGGGTGAATTTTGGCCCATTCCTCCTGACAGAGCTGGTGTAACTGAGTCAGGTTTGTAGGCCTCCTTGCTTGCACACGCTGTTTCATTTCTGCCCACCAATGTTCTATGGGATTGAGGTTAGGGCTTTGTGATGGCCACTCCAATACCTTAACTTTGTTGTCCTTAAGTCATTTTGCCACAACTTTGGAAGTATGCTTGGGTTCATTGAAATTTTCTCTCTGTATCAATTGTTGGAAAAATGACTTGTGTCAAGCACAAAGTAGATGTTCTAACCGACTTGCCAAAACTATAGTTTCTTAACAAGAAATTTGTGGAGTGGTTGAAAAACAAGTTTTAATGACTCCAACCTAAGTGTATGTAAACTTCCGACTTCAACTATACATGTCATTTCAGGTCAATAACCACAGTCACGTGTTAGGTCCAAGGTGTCTTAATATGCGACTGTGGTCGTTTGTTCCTGCTGTATCTAAGAGACTTTGGACTGACCCAATAACAACAGTGAAGTCAGATTGACATTGTTTTCCCCGTTGTATGAAACCCTGCACCGCAGCCCCCTACTTACAGCCTGCAGTTCCCTCTTTCTCTCGTTTGATTAGATGTACAGTATGTCCTGTAACCTCTGGTCTTTGTTTAGGACAAAAGAACTGCAGGATGTGAAGCTTTCCATTGGGTTGTTAAAGGTTCAGACCAAGATCTAAGAGTCATTACAATGTCCTCAGATATTCTATTTCTGTAAGGTACATTTATTTGGCTTACGTAATGTCCACTTCACCTAGATGTACCATGCATGTACACTAAATGTGGTCTCTTAAGTGGATGTTCAATGCCCTACGCATCATTGTATAGTTTCCGTATAGAGAGCTCTATTTTAGCAAACCTAATGCAATGGTAAACCTTAACGCTGGCGATACCGCTATAGGTCCGGGGATGGCGTGATACATAAACGTTTCTAAATATGAGTGTCACTGGATCCTCTCATCTCCCGCTCCATGATGGGCATATAACCCATCCATGTAGGCTTTTACGCACATCCAAATCCTAAATGATAACAGGGGCTGGCTAAAATAATGTCAAGTAGCCTACAGAGATGAAAAGGGGATGTCCGTTCACTGTTTTTGCTGCTCCCAAACTTGATATTTTAATCAAGTTTAGGGGATTAAGATTTATTTCAAAGTGATCTCACGAGCCTAACCCTTAATTGTCTTGACTACGCATCGAATGCATTGGGCAGGACAATATAAGTGCCTTAATTGAGAGGAGAGAACGCTTGGTTTTTAATCACATTGAACAAAATTGGGGGGAAATGTTTCTGTTGTATTTATCGTTTTGGTGCAATTTTCACAAGTATGTGGTGCAATTTTCACAAGTATGTGGTGCAATTTCCACAAGTATGTGATACATTTCCACAAGTATGTGGTACATTTTCACAAGTATGTGGTGCAATTTCCACAAGTATGTGATACATTTCCACAAGTATGTGGTACATTTCCACAAGTATGTGATACATTTCCACAAGTATGTGGAACATTTCCACAAGTATGTGATACATTTCCACAAGTATGTGGTACATTTTCACAAGTATGTGGTACATTTTCACAAGTATGTGGTACATTTCCACAAGTATGTGGTATATTTTCACAAGTCTTAGTACAAAACTCAAAACGGATCTTCTAAAGGCAGTTATTTCAAACCTCTAAGCACATTTTCAATTGTATACTAAATACAACACACAAAATCATACAGTCACTTTTACACCAAACTTAATCAGTGTTTCATTGCAATACATGTTCATATAATGTCCATTCACAATGCAATGATCACATTACTTTTGGTATGATTATCTTCTCTTTTGTTAAAATACATTTGACTATTACGTAATCCGACTGCTCTTAATTCATGATCACCTAACCATTTGGTACACCTATAGATTTTACATAAGGATGCCCTGAAGCCCAAGGCAAAAAAACTAAAACATAGACTCTTGGAATTATCTCGCTTGAATGACTTAGTATCTCGTTTCAACGAAAGCATTTTTACTAAGTCGAGACACTAAATTGACCGTATTACCGCCACACCAGCGGTCACGAGTCATGACGGCAGTCAAATTCAAAGGCTTCTCCAAGCTCTGATGCTGCTGATGGTCATCAGTAGTGATGGATTCTGGGTCTTGTCTCCTGAACTTGGAATAGTGTTAATTATCAGCTATCCTATTGAAATATTGAGTGCTATGGTCTAGAGGGTCTACACCAGAAGTTAATGATTATCTGTAGGAGGAATGTATATGATAGAGGCAATGAAGCTTGGAATGTACTGAGTGCAGGGAATACGATATGTTGGCAGGCACTGATAAGGGTGGAGAGCTGTGGATTAGTGAGAAGCGGGGTCGAGTTCAGGTCACATTAAGGGAGAAGGAACAGTTTGTTGCCTAGTAATAAAGATGCAATGTTTAGAGAGATGGAGACTCCACCCACATTGGGGTATATATATATATTACCACTTGTGTGAATATCTTTTGTCTGTTGCAGCTATATTGACCCAATGTGTGAATAAACTTGGTTTATGCTTTTCTGACTTTTAATAGGTTAATTTAAAACCTAACAGTAGACTACCAAAGTTGCTAACTGCCTTGTATTCAGGACTCTATTGTCACTCTAATCACCCTGACATCAATGCAAATGTGATCGAAAATCTAATCAAACATATTTAATTATAATTATTATATTCAGCCCAAGGGCATTGGCTGCATTTGGCTGCAAAATGCATGGATTCTTTTGGGGGCATTATGGCCACACAAAGGGGATTCAGCTGGGACATTTGAGGCATTATCAAATGCTTGTAAAATTGTGAATGAGAGACTGATCAAGTGTGTACAGCCTGCGCAGAAAAAACAAAGCAGAGCTCATGCCTTTCATGAGTTTTTTCAAATCATTATTAGAATCGCATCATGCAGCCTTAGAATATATAAAATATTTAAATATCCTATTAAGCATATAGATGTACCTGTTTCTTTGTTAACCGCTCAACACAGAGTAGCCGCATGTGCGCACTCCCTCAAATTGTTTGGAGAACATATTATTTACATTTCATTCAGCTACAGTGCCTTTCGAAAGTATTCGGCCCCCTTGAACTTTGTGACCTTTTGCCACATTTCAGGCTTCAAACATAAAGATATAAAACTGTATTTTTTTGTGAAGAATCAACAACAAGTGGGACACAATCATGAAGTGGAATGACATTTATTGGATATTTTAAACTTTTTTAACAAATCAAAAACTGAAAAATTGGGCGTGCAAAATTATTAAGTTAATACTTTGTAGCGCCACCTTTTGCTGCGATTACAGCTGTAAGTCGCTTGGGGTATGTCTCTATCAGTTTTGCACATCGAGAGACTGACATTTTTTCCCATTCCTCCTTGCAATACAGCTCGAGCTCAGTGAGGTGGGATGGAGAGCATTTGTGAACAGCAGTTTTCAGTTCTTTCCACAGATTCTCGATTGGATTCAGGTCTGGACTTTGACTTGGCCATTCTAACACCTGGATATGTTTATTTTTGAACCATTCCATTGTAGATTTTGCTTTATGTTTTGGATCATTGTCTTGTTGGAAGACAAATCTCCGTCCCAGTCTCAGGTCTTTTGCAGACTCCATCAGGTTTTCTTCCAGAATGGTCCTGTATTTGGCTCCATCCATCTTCCCATCAATTTTAACCATCTTCCCTGTCCCTGCTGAAGAAAAGCAGGCCCAAACCATGATGCTGCCACCACCATGTTTGACAGTGGGGATGGTGTGTTGTGGTTGATGAGCTGTGTTGCTTTTACGCCAAACATAACGTTTTGCATTGTTGCCAAAAAGTTCAATTTTGGTTTCATCTGACCAGAGCACATTCTTCCACATGTTTGGTGTGTCTCCCAGGTGGCTTGTGGCAAACTTTAAACGGCACTTTTTATGGATATCTTTAAGAAATGGCTTTCTTCTTGCCACTCTTCCATAAAGGCCAGGTTTGTGCAATATACGACTGATTTTTGTCCTATGGACAGAGTCTCCCACCTCAGCTGTAGATCTCTGCAGTTCACCCAGAGTGATCATGGGCCTCTTGGCTGCATCTCTGATCAGTCTTCTCCTAGATGAGCTGAAAGTTTAGAGGGACGGCCAAGTTTTGGTAGATTTGCAGTGGTCTGATACTCCTTCCATTTCAATATTATCGCTTGCACAGTGCTCCTTGGGATGTTTAAAGCTTGGGAAATCTTTTTGTATCCAAATCCGGCTTTAAACTTTTTCACAACAGTATCTCGGACCTGCCTGGTGTGTTCCTTGTTCTTCATGATGCTCTCTGCGCTTTTAACGGACCTCTGAGACTATCACAGTGCAGGTGCATTTATACGGAGACTTGATTACACACAGGGGGATTGTATTTGTCATCATTAGTCATTTAGGTCAACATTGGATCATTCAGAGATCCTCACTGAACTTCTGGAGAGAGTTTGCTGCACTGAAAGTAAAGGGGCTGAATAAATTTGCACGCCCAATTTTTCAGTTTTTGATTTGTTAAAAAAGTTTGAAATATCCAATAAATGTCGTTCCACTTCATGATTGTGTCCCACATGTTGTTGATTCTTCACAAAAAAATACAGTTTTATATCTTTATGTTTGAAGCCTGAAATGTGGCAAAAGGTCGCAAAGTTCAAGGGGGCCGAATACTTTCGCAAGGCACTGTATGTTCCAAAGGTCTGCATCAGTGGCTTGTAGGTTATGCTTGGAAGCCAGGAGATGCTAAATGTGTTTATGTTAATTACGGTCAATTACCGTGAGACCGGCAGTTATTTGCTTGACAATCACCGGCTGGCAAAATTCAATGACCGCCACAGTCCTTGTATTTCAAGCAAGATACTAAGTCGTTTGAACGACTTATTATCTCTCTAGCTTAAATCGAGCAGATTTAAAAAATGGTATCGGCCTTCTTTCCCGCGCAAATTTCGCTCTACTGCTTAACCATTTTTCATTTCCTTTATCACCATTCTTGTAATTAGGCCTATTCAGCTGTTATTATTTAGCCTACCCCACTCACAGTAGCCTATATCGAGTTTGTATTCTACTTTCTAACATTAGGATATGTGTATTAACGGGTCTTTTAGGTAGACAATACATAGGCTCCTGTCAAAAGTATTTTAGTTTTTCTTATTATAAATCCATTTAATTAAGATAAAATATAATGAATAAATTGTAAATAATTAAGGCCTGTATGAGCTTTCTTTCATAAATAAAATGGAATAAATCCTCTGAAACTGCAAGTGATTTGCACACAGAAACAAGCACCAACAAGTTTCACATGTGCATTGAGTGTTTGTAATGATGTGCACTGAGAGCCGGGAAGCAAGTTCAGGGAGAGAGTGTTTTAATAAGTAAATACAACATAAAATGAAACAAAACAAGAAACACGAACAACACACAGACTTAACACTGGAACGGAAATAATAACACATGGGGAAGGGACCAAAGGGAGTGACATATATAGGGAAGGTTATCTGGGGAGCGATGGATGTCCAGGTGAGTGTGATAACGTGCAGGTGCGCGTAACAATGGTGACAGGTGCGCGTAACAATGGTGACAGGTGCGCGTAACAATGGTGACAGGTGCGCGTAGCAATGGTGACAGGTGTGCGTAACAATGGTGACAGGTGCGCGTAACAATGGTGACAGGTGTGCGGAGAGGGATCACACATGACAGTGTGGGAAATGCGCTCTACAAATGACATTTTTATCAATATTATAAAGACAGAACAAAACATGTAAAAGCTTAATTACATAAGGGAATATTAGTGTGAATATACCCATACTATAAACAAGAGAAAGGACAATGGAAAATATTTGAAATGCCTAAAATTTACAAATACATTGAGATGAAGCTCCCCTCGTGGGGATGCTATTTCTCAAAAATGTATTACACTGAAGTAGGGACCGGCACAGAGTCCAGTAGGACAGTGTCACAAGGCTACATAGTAATAGGCACTTCACTACTGCTGGAGGGAACACACAGCCATCCTTTATTGTGAGCTAGAATTAAACGTTAAATTAAATGTGTTCCACACAAGAGGCAAACAAATGGTTCTCCATCAATAGAATCATTGTAGGGAGGTAACATGATATCATATGGGAATTGCTTAGACCGCACTTACCAGTAGGACTAGTTATCTCACGCACTCTGGCAGATTAGAAGCCTATGTGAGTGCTTTAACAGTAGCCTTAATGTACAGTTTAAGTATCCATCACGATAAATGAATGAACTTCAGAGATAATAGGCTGGTCAATGCTGTGAACAATATCCTTTTATTAGCTTGCCAGAATCAACTACAAAAAGAGGTTTGTGATAGGCCTTCCGTTGAAAAGTTTAATTTGTTATAGCCTTCACAATAACACAATAACACAGTTCACAATAACAGGAAAAAATAGATGTAACCACTGAAAAAGTGAAGAGATAGTAAGTTTTCATGTTGACACTTTAATAATTGAAGTGTTGGATAATGGTTTACTGAAACATTAGGAAGCAATCGGATTATCCATACAATGACAAGCTATTAATTTGATTTTAAGGTGAAGCCAGACCAGCGAATCGAGTTTTGCATGGTCCGAGAGTCTTTAGGTGCCTTTTGGCAAACTCTAAGCAGGATGTCACGTGCCTTTTACTGAGGAGTGACTTATGTCTGGCCACTCTACCATAAAGGCCTGATTGATGGAGTGCTGCAGAGATGGTTGTCCTTCTGGAACGTTCTACCATCTCTACAGAGGAACTCTCTGCGCCCATTGCTCAGTTTGACTGGACGGCCAGCTCTGGGAAGAGTCTTGATGGTTCCAAACTTCTTCCATTTAACAATGTAAGGCAGGTAAATTACCAATCCTGGCGTTAGGGCTAGAAAATAGAAGAGCTCTGGCTTTAACAGGTCAAAATTGCAAACGAGAATGCATTTGACAATTGCGCTTGCTTAACGCAACCCGAAAATAGAGCCCAGAGTGTAGAATGCAAATAATCAACAAGCTGGTTCAATCATTGATGAACCCCATGGAATCCAAAGAGGGCGATACCTATGTAATTTTGCATGGTGGTACACTCAAATGAAGTAACAATTGTATTAAAATGCATTTAATGTCCCAATACACTACAAAAATCTCACATGCTTAGATGATTAAGCCCATGATCGTTAAACTATCCACAAATGTATACATTTTAGGATCACTATTGGAATAGTCTCATCCCCCAGTTAGCTCTATGTGGTAGCAATTACCGTGTGGACGAGGTTGCTATGGCATTACAATCTCTTCAAAAAGCACAGAATTGTCAACACTATCCAAGCACAGTGATTTGGCACATGATTACTATTTAATTATTTGGATGCTAACTTACTCAACAAGACATTCTCACTTCTCCTCACATTATTACTGGCCTCATTACTGCCTTTCTTAGAGAGAGAATACAGTATGGAAAGGATTTATACCAGCAGATGTAGGACCTTAATTTGAGCCAGGTTGCTACAGCAGGAAAAATATTCCCTGCAGCAACAGGAAATGTGAAGTATTATGTGTATTAAAATGAATTGACATTTTTTTTTGTAGCGGTTGATTCATTTTCCGTAAGGGAAAATCAAATCTTATATTAGTAAGTGGAAATGACAAACTTCAGAAGCCTTTCTAAACCTCAAATACACTACAAGTTTTAAATGTCCCGCAGTTCCGCTGCAACAAGGTGATCAAATTAAGGTCCTACAGTTCAGTGTAAATGGGCTGAGTGAGACAGCTCGCTACAGAACATTGATGTTGTTATTTGTCGAGAGAACCTTTTCTAAATATAGACCGCACGGCGGCAGCTTCTTGAGGAGATGCAAACGTGACGGAGGAGAAGGAACACTCATCAGTCACAATCAGGGAGTGAATCCTCAATGGGGATCCTGCTGTTTTGGCTTCAGATGAGTGTGTTGCGCTCAGTAGCTCATCACAATGTATTAGCTTGGGCTGGCTGTGTCTGGTCTGAGGTCTCATTAAATGTAACAATCACCTCACTCTTATTCACCCCAGGTCTAAAGATAGACTAGATGATCTCTCAATAGAGGAGATTAGATTAGAGACACATGAGGCAGCGAAGCTCAAATGAACATAGATAATAAGATATAGAGAGGAAGTTGTGACCCTTTGTTGTTTCTGAGGGACTACCCTTTGTAAACGAGAGCTGCTTTAGCTCTGTTTACAAATACAATTTGATCTGATGGCTTTGGGCGTCGGAGCCTTAAATTAATTACTGTTTCATGTGGCTGTGGACATTCTCTGTTTACCCACATCCCCAGCATTAGTTACGGATGCTTTTGGGTTCATTTAGGTTGATTTTATGATATCATGTTGCTTTGTAATTGAATTGCCCCAGGCAGGTACAGTATGGAACTTGTAGCACCCTATGAGAAACTGTGAAAAGGTTGTATGTTGATGTAATCAATGCCATTTTTTTTAAACTCAGATTATTGTGGACCCCACATGAATGACTGTACATCAGACTGTGTTTCTCCGTCCGTGTATATTGCTGTTTTCTGTGAAGACGGCTGTTGTGGATTACTTCAGGAGACGCTCTCTTCCCCCATCAATGATATCAAAGCGCAGTTGAATATCAAGGTGTTGCTCAGTGCTGATATCTGGTGGTCACTAGCTTTCTTTTGCCCGTCTCATGTCCTGAACTCACCTGACCCTTTGCAATACAAAATTCTGAAATAAGTTATAGGAGTTGTTTTCATCTCTTATAAAGAAATATATGAATCTAGCCTTTGTGTTAGATTAATTAGCCACATCAAAACACGTCTGCAAGTTGTATTTCATTTCGTTAATCAAATGCTTAGAAGACATTTATATTCATTGCATAGATTCCTTTCCCTGTATTGCCGTCTGCACAGTCAGTATTAGAGAGTCCACTAGAGGGAGACATTGACCACACGTTACAGTAACACAGATGATCTGCCAAAACAAATCTATACATTTTGTGTTTTCATTCGTAGAGCATTTGTCTCATTTCTTTAAGAATTACTGACATCTTCAATTAAATGACGTGTCATCGGGAGAAGAGGTTTCCAATTAATATTGCTTGTCATAATATAGAGCGGCCATTTTTATTTAAAAAAATGTTTTCTTTGTCTCTTAACTGAAATTAATTTCACCTGCCAATTTTTATAAGCTACTATATTTAAGCCTTTGTCTGGGCATAAATGTATCCATAACTGCTATAGGGGTCTACCATCCTCCCTCAGCTAACCTTTGTGCACTTGAGGGGTTAACTCGTTTGTTGTCTTCTTTTTTCTTAATCAGAAGTTATTATCCTGGGTGACCTAAATTATGATTTGGAAATACAGGCTTCAGACAATCTAAAATACATCTAATGATCTAAACCTAACCCAGCTGGTGACTAAGACTACACAGCTCAACCCTAAAAGTCTTTCAAAGTCAATTCTAATTGATCTTATTTTAACGAATACACCACAACAATATATTTCTACTGGTGTCTTCGCCAAAGACGTTAATGACCATTGCCCAGTAGTTTGTGTTAGAGATGTGAGAATACAAAAATCGAAACCTTGTGTCATCACTAAGAGAACTTTAAAAACTTCAGTGAACAGGCTTTTTTACATGATCTTTATTTTAGTGACCTTGATTGTATTTCAGCTCTTTCTGAACCTGATTTTGTAAGGATCGACACTGGTAGAGACGAGAAGCAGGTACAGGGAGTATACATTTAATAGCATCTGGCAGCGTCTGGCCATGAACACATAATGCCATTGATGCTGACACAGGGAACAAACAGGGGAGTAGACACTTATAGAAGGGGTCATCGATAAGTTAATGGAGTCCAGGTGAGTCCAATATTGTGCAGCTACGCGTAATGATGGTGACAGGTGTGCGTAGTGAAGGGAAGCCTTGCCTTCTTGAGTGCCAGAGAGGGAGAGCGGGAGCAGGCGTGACAGATATAGCTTTGAGACCTTTTTTAGCTGTCTTCAATACTATTGTGGATAATCATGCTCCCTTCAAAAAATGAGGGGTTACATGTAGATTGAATGCCTGGTACACTCTGGAATTATCAGAAGTCATTCATTAAAGAGATGATGCTTGGGTCAAGGGCAGGAACACAGGCTTGGGCTCAGACCTGCAAGCTTTTAAGCAACTGAGGAATCATTGTGTTAAAGAAATCAGACAAGTTACCTCTGATTATTATGTAACCACTCTTTCGGATTGTAATGAGAACCCGGCTAAATTATGGAAAACTGTCAAATCCCTGAAGGGTTCTACTTCCTCCTCTGACACAACAAATTAATTCAGACACTGGCCTCATTTTGGAAAAAAATTGATGATGCATTTAATCACCATTTTATTTCAGCGGGTATTCTCTTTGAATGAACTTCACAATGATACTGGTCTAGATGCTGATAAGGGAAACTTGCTGAATGATCAGAGAAATTATAATCAAAGCTTTTCTTTTCGACTATTTACAGAAAAATAAGTCCTGGATGCTTTGCTTGCAATAGACATGAAATCCACAGGGGCAGACCAATTGGATCCTGTTTTGCTTAAGTGTGCAGCGCCTATCATCGTTGGCTCAGTAACCCACATTTTTTATCGAACATTATCAGGAAATATTCTAAAAGAAATGAAATCACCTCTTGTGCTGCCATTCCATTAGTGGTGATCTTAACCTTTCCCCACTTTTGTTCCAGACATCTCTAATGCATGAGTTGTTTTATGTGCGTGATGTCAGAATGCACTCACTGTTCACAACTGTGATAGTTACGCAACCGGACAGGTAACCTGGGCTGCCCTCAAACCAAGGCACACTGTCTGCTAATTATCTATAGGCTATGTTTCAACTCGTCAATTTCAAGTGATTTTCTAACAAGTTTTATTTTCTAACAACAGTTTGAATTGAGGTGTGTTCTGCCTCCTCATTAATCCACATAAGAAGTAGCACATTTCACTGTTGCAGACATTTATGTTTGAAGCTTTACTGAGCCGGACAAACTTGTCTCTTCAAGGAGAGCCCAAGCACTTCCCCAGTGTTTCGCCAGATCAGGTATGATGACATTGCGCACCTAAAGTCAAAACAGGCCTTGCACAAACTTTTCCCCCTGGCACATTTTCTGGCTTACGCTCACATTTCTGGCTTACGCTCACATTGCCTGCATTGTTGTTTTCCTTACAAATAATAACTTTGGTCATGTGTGCATTCCCTTCAAAGTAAGTGCCCTTTTTTCTGTATATCCTGTCATTTCTACTGTAGCATACTGTGTATGTATGTATGTATGTATGTATGTATGTATGTATGTATGTATGTATGTATGTATGTATGTATGTATGTATGTATGTATGTATGTATGTATGTATATATGTATATATGTATGTATGTATGTATGTATGTATGTATGTATGTATGTATGTATGTATGTATGTATGTATGTATGTATGTATGTATGTATGGAGAATAATGTATTTACTGTTTATTCACACGTTTTCAAGTATGTGGTGACAAATCATTCATTCCGATTCTTGCATAGATTGTAATGGACACATGATGTGTGTAAAATACTTTTTTTGAAGGTTGTACTGATTATGATGAACTAATGCTCAGCTATTTGCCAGCTAAGTGTGGCGCCATGTTTGTTGACATCATACAATGCATTCTGGTTATCATGTAAGCGTTTGTCAGACCAAAGATGTTATAAAAAGGGATAGTTCAAGCGACTGACTTGGGGATTCTATTGGGGGGTTATAGGTAGTACACATGAGGACATATTTCTCTTTTGAGATCATTTCCTTATTAATGTTAATCGCTAGTTAGCTGGTTAACTAGCTATCTAATAAATGTACTGAGTCAAAGCAAATTTTGCTAGCTATACAGCCTGATAGCAGTGATGGTCTAGGCCTAAATCACTATGTTGTTTGTGCAACAGTATCTTCTAAATCAAAGAGGAATATGCAAATATGAATATGTTAGCTACATGAAGTAGCTAAGAGAACATTTAATGTAGCCAAAGATGATAGGGTCCCCTAGGAAACACTGATAAACACTTTGGTTCCAACCCATCATAATAACTCCTCCCTGGAATTTTAATTTGTTGCCATGTCAAACAGCACTTTATTCAAAGTGCCCACTATTATCTTCTAACTATAGAATTAGAATAGTCATCATTTTTGATTCCAACAGTTCACCCAAGTGTTTTGATCTAAATCTCGAGTCAAATCGCAAAAGCAAATATTTGGTAAAAAAATAAGACCTAGATTTTGTTGCCCATATCATGCAGCCCTACGTGGCAGTTTGGAAATGATCTCAAATGACTGCGGGAAGTTATGAAAATGTGGAAAATCATTTTGGGTTGAAGTTTAATTGAACAGTATAAAACAATCAGAATAGAGAGAGACCCATTGATATCACTTAGTGTGTATGTGTCACGCACTACTCATGAAGCAAATGTTGAACTTTTATTATTAAAAAACATCAACATCGTCAAATACCGTCATACCGTCAAAAATGTGAAAAATACAACGATGATACATTTTGGCCATTTTTGTTTTAGTAAAAGCTGCTGAAGATGTCAGCATGGCAAAGTAATAACAAACATGTCCATTAATCTTCTACCTATAGAGGCTACTGTAGGGTACTACATCACATCTGGTGTGTACATTTATCTGCATGTGCCTCACACAGTTGTGCTCACACTGCAACAGCATGTTTTCTTGCAGGACAGCCACATTCCTGCCATCAAAACCTCCTCTTACCAAAAATATCTCCATTGACACGTGAGTAGATTTCACTGACAACACGTCGATAGTGGAATTTACATAAGTGATTGAATGATGTCGAGGTATGGTCTCTAGTATAAATACATTTTATCACAGTGGGACAAGTTGATACATTTTGATCAGAAAATATGT